>NW_027437597.1:0-300000 GCF_965140245.1 Athene noctua | reverse complement strand
TGCAAACGTACACGTTTTCGGCCGAAAACGCGTTTTACGGAGAAAACACACATCACGGCTCTTTCTGAGAAAAAGCAAGCACGGAGGACGAGAACCGCTTTTGCCCTGCGTAGCGTTCCGGGCAGCGGGTAGAACCAGGCAGAGAATTCCCGGCTAGCAGCTTCCCTGTGGCGGGGAAGTGCAAACGTACACGTTTTCGGCCGAAAACGCGTTTTCCGGCGAAAACGCACACCACGGTTCTTTCTGAGAAAAAGCTAGCACGGAGGACGAGAACCGCTTTTGCCCTGCGTAGCGTTCCGGGCAGCGGGTAGAACCAGGCAGAGAATTCCCGGCTAGCAGCTTCCCTGTGGCGGGGAAGTGCAAACGTACACGGTTTCGGCCGAAAAAGCATTTTACGGCGAAAACGCACGCCGCGGCTCTTTCTGAGAAAAAGCAAGCACGGAGGACGAGAACCGCTTTTGCCCTGCGTAGCGTTCTGGGCAGCGGGTAAAAGCAGGCAGAGAATTCCCGGCTAGCAGCTTCCCTGTGGCGGGGAAGTGCAAACGTACACGTTTTCGGCCGAAAAAGCGTTTTCCGGCGAAAACGCACACCACGGCTCTTTCTGAGAAAAAGCAAGCACGAAGGACGAGAACCGCTTTTGCCCTGCGTAGCGTTCCGGGCAGCGGGTAGAACCAGGCAGAGAATTCCCGGCTAGCAGCTTCCCTGTGGCGGGGAAGTGCAAACGTACACGGTTTCGGCCGAAAACGCGTTTTACGGAGAAAACACACATCACGGCTCTTTCTGAGAAAAAGCAAGCACGGAGGACGAGAACCGCTTTTGCCCTGCGTAGCGTTCCGGGCAGCGGGTAGAACCAGGCAGAGAATTCCCGGCTAGCAGCTTCCCTGTGGCGGGGAAGTGCAAACGTACACGTTTTCGGCGGAAAACGCGTTTTCCGGCGAAAACGCACACCACGGCTCTTTCTGAGAAAAAGAAAGCACGGAGGACGAGAACCGCTTTTGCCCTGCGTAGCGTTCCGGGCAGCGGGTAGAACCAGGCAGAGAATTCCCGGCTAGCAGCTTCCCTGTGGCGGGGAAGTGCAAACGTACACGGTTTCGGCCGAAAAAGCATTTTACGGCGAAAACGCACGCCGCGGCTCTTTCTGAGAAAAAGCAAGCACGGAGGACGAGAACCGCTTTTGCCCTGCGTAGCGTTCCGGGCAGCGGGTAGAACCAGGCAGAGAATTCCCGGCTAGCAGCTTCCCTGTGGCGGGGAAGTGCAAACGTACACGTTTTCGGCCGAAAACGCGTTTTACGGCGAAAAGGCACACCACGGCTCTTTCTGAGAAAAAGCAAGCACGGAGGACGAGAACCGCTTTTGCCCTGCGTAGCGTTCCGGGCAGCGGGTAGAACCAGGCAGAGAATTCCCGGCTAGCAGCTTCCCTGTGGCGGGGAAGTGCAAACGTACACGTTTTCGGCCGAAAACGCATTTTCCGGCGAAAACGCACACCACGGCTCTTTCTTAGAAAAAGCAAGCACGGAGGACGACAACCGCTTTTGCCCTGCGTAGCGTTCCGGGCAGCGGGTAGAACCAGGCAGAGAATTCCCGGCTAGCAGCTTCCCTGTGGCGGGGAAGTGCAAACGTACACGGTTTCGGCCGAAAAAGCATTTTACGGCGAAAACGCACGCCGCGGCTCTTTCTGAGAAAAAGCAAGCACGGAGGACGAGAACCGCTTTTGCCCTGCGTAGCGTTCCGGGCAGCGGGTAGAACCAGGCAGAGAATTCCCGGCTAGCAGCTTCCCTGTGGCGGGGAAGTGCAAACGTACACGTTTTCGGCCGAAAACGCGTTTTACGGCGAAAAGGCACACCACGGCTCTTTCTGAGAAAAAGCAAGCACGGAGGACGAGAACCGCTTTTGCCCTGCGTAGCGTTCCGGGCAGCGGGTAGAACCAGGCAGAGAATTCCCGGCTAGCAGCTTCCCTGTGGCGGGGAAGTGCAAACGTACACGGTTTCGGCCGAAAACGCGTTTTACGGAGAAAACACACATCACGGCTCTTTCTGAGAAAAAGCAAGCACGGAGGACGAGAACCGCTTTTGCCCTGCGTAGCGTTCCGGGCAGCGGGTAGAACCAGGCAGAGAATTCCCGGCTAGCAGCTTCCCTGTGGCGGGGAAGTGCAAACGTACACGTTTTCGGCGGAAAACGCGTTTTCCGGCGAAAACGCACACCACGGCTCTTTCTGAGAAAAAGAAAGCACGGAGGACGAGAACCGCTTTTGCCCTGCGTAGCGTTCCGGGCAGCGGGTAGAACCAGGCAGAGAATTCCCGGCTAGCAGCTTCCCTGTGGCGGGGAAGTGCAAACGTACACGGTTTCGGCCGAAAAAGCATTTTACGGCGAAAACGCACGCCGCGGCTCTTTCTGAGAAAAAGCAAGCACGGAGGACGAGAACCGCTTTTGCCCTGCGTAGCGTTCCGGGCAGCGGGTAGAACCAGGCAGAGAATTCCCGGCTAGCAGCTTCCCTGTGGCGGGGAAGTGCAAACGTACACGGTTTCGGCCGAAAACGCGTTTTACGGAGAAAACACACATCACGGCTCTTTCTGAGAAAAAGCAAGCACGGAGGACGAGAACCGCTTTTGCCCTGCGTAGCGTTCCGGGCAGCGGGTAGAACCAGGCAGAGAATTCCCGGCTAGCAGCTTCCCTGTGGCGGGGAAGTGCAAACGTACACGTTTTCGGCGGAAAACGCGTTTTCCGGCGAAAACGCACACCACGGCTCTTTCTGAGAAAAAGAAAGCACGGAGGACGAGAACCGCTTTTGCCCTGCGTAGCGTTCCGGGCAGCGGGTAGAACCAGGCAGAGAATTCCCGGCTAGCAGCTTCCCTGTGGCGGGGAAGTGCAAACGTACACGGTTTCGGCCGAAAAAGCATTTTACGGCGAAAACGCACGCCGCGGCTCTTTCTGAGAAAAAGCAAGCACGGAGGACGAGAACCGCTTTTGCCCTGCGTAGCGTTCCGGGCAGCGGGTAGAACCAGGCAGAGAATTCCCGGCTAGCAGCTTCCCTGTGGCGGGGAAGTGCAAACGTACACGTTTTCGGCCGAAAACGCGTTTTACGGCGAAAAGGCACACCACGGCTCTTTCTGAGAAAAAGCAAGCACGGAGGACGAGAACCGCTTTTGCCCTGCGTAGCGTTCCGGGCAGCGGGTAGAACCAGGCAGAGAATTCCCGGCTAGCAGCTTCCCTGTGGCGGGGAAGTGCAAACGTACACGTTTTCGGCCGAAAACGCGTTTTCCGGCGAAAACGCACACCACGGCTCTTTCTGAGAAAAAGCAAGCACGAAGGACGAGAACCGCTTTTGCCCTGCGTAGCGTTCCGGGCAGCGGGTAGAACCAGGCAGAGAATTCCCGGCTAGCAGCTTCCCTGTGGCGGGGAAGTGCAAACGTACACGTTTTCGGCCGAAAACGCATTTTCCGGCGAAAACGCACACCACGGCTCTTTCTTAGAAAAAGCAAGCACGGAGGACGACAACCGCTTTTGCCCTGCGTAGCATTCCGGGCAGCGGGTAGAACCAGGCAGAGAATTCCCGGCTAGCAGCTTCCCTGTGGCGGGGAAGTGCAAACGTACACGTTTTCGGCCGAAAACGCGTTTTCCGGCGAAAAGGCACACCACGGTTCTTTCTGAGAAAAAGCAAGCACGGAGGACGAGAACCGCTTTTGCCCTGCGTAGCGTTCCGGGCAGCGGGTAGAACCAGGCAGAGAATTCCCGGCTAGCAGCTTCCCTGTGGCGGGGAAGTGCAAACGTACACGTTTTCGGCCGAAAACGCGTTTTCCGGCGAAAACGCACACCACGGCTCTTTCTGAGAAAAAGCAAGCACGGAGGACGAGAACCGCTTTTGCCCTGCGTAGCGTTCCGGGCAGCGGGTAGAACCTGGCAGAGAATTCCCGGCTAGCAGCTTCCCTGTGGCGGGGAAGTGCAAACGTACACGTTTTCGGCCGAAAACGCGTTTCCCGGCGAAAACGCACACCACGGCTCTTTCTGAGAAAAAGCAAGCACGGAGGACGAGAACCGCTTTTGCCCTGCGTAGCGTTCCGGGCAGCGGGTAGAACCAGGCAGAGAATTCCCGGCTAGCAGCTTCCCTGTGGCGGGGAAGTGCAAACGTACACGTTTTCGGCGGAAAACGCGTTTTCCGGCGAAAACGCACACCACGGCTCTTTCTGAGAAAAAGAAAGCACGGAGGACGAGAACCGCTTTTGCCCTGCGTAGCGTTCCGGGCAGCGGGTAGAACCAGGCAGAGAATTCCCGGCTAGCAGCTTCCCTGTGGCGGGGAAGTGCAAACGTACACGTTTTCGGCCGAAAACGCGTTTTCCGGCGAAAATGCACACCACGGCTCTTTCTGAGAAAAAGCAAGCACGGAGGACGAGAACCGCTTTTGCCCTGCGTAGCGTTCCGGGCAGCGGGTAGAACCAGGCAGAGAATTCCCGGCTAGCAGCTTCCCTGTGGCGGGGAAGTACAAACGTACACGTTTGCGGCCGAAAACGCGTTTCCCGGCGAAAACGCACACCACGGCTCTTTCTGAGAAAAAGCAAGCACGGAGGACGAGAACCGCTTTTGCCCTGCGTAGCGTTCCAGGCAGCGGGTAGAACCAGGCAGAGAATTCCCGGATAGCAGCTTCCCTGTGGCGGGGAAGTGCAAACGTACACGTTTTCAGCCGAAAACGCGTTTTCCGGCGAAAAGGCACACCACGGCTCTTTCTGAGAGAAAGCAAGCACGGAGGACGAGAACCGCTTTTGCCCTGCGTAGCGTTCCGGGCAGCGGGTAGAACCAGGCAGAGAATTCCCGGCTAGCAGCTTCCCTGTGGCGGGGAAGTGCAAACGTACACGTTTTCGGCGGAAAACGCGTTTTCCTGCGAAAAGGCACACCACGGTTCTTTCTGAGAAAAAGCAAGCACGGAGGACGAGAACCGCTTTTGCCCTGCGTAGCGTTCCGGGCAGCGGGTAGAACCAGGCAGAGAATTCCCGGCTAGCAGCTTCCCTGTGGCGGCGAAGTGCAAACGTACACGTTTTCGGCCGAAAACGCGTTTTCCGGCGAAAACGCACACCACGGCTCTTTCTGAGGAAAAGCAAGCACGGAGGACGAGAACCGCTTTTGCCCTGCGTAGCGTTCTGGGCAGCGGGTAGAACCTGGCAGAGAATTCCCGGCTAGCAGCTTCCCTGTGGCGGGGAAGTGAAAACGTACACGGTTTCGGCCGAAAACGCGTTTTACGGAGAAAACACACATCACGGCTCTTTCTGAGAAAAAGCAAGCACGGAGGACGAGAACCGCTTTTGCCCTGCGTAGCGTTCCGGGCAGCGGGTAAAAGCAGGCAGAGAATTCCCGGCTAGCAGCTTCCCTGTGGCGGGGAAGTGCAAACGTACACGGTTTCGGCCGAAAACGCGTTTTACGGAGAAAACACACACCACGGCTCTTTCTGAGAAAAAGCAAGCACGAAGGACGAGAACCGCTTTTGCCCTGCGTAGCGTTCCGGGCAGCGGGTAGAACCAGGCAGAGAATTCCCGGCTAGCACCTTCCCTGTGGCGGGGAAGTGCAAACGTACACGTTTTCGGCCGAAAACGCGTTTTCCGGCGAAAACGCACACCACGGCTCTTTCTGAGAAAAAGCAAGCACGGAGGACGAGAACCGCTTTTGCCCTGCGTAGCGTTCCGGGCAGGGGTTAGAACCAGGCAGAGAATTGCCGGCTAGCAGCTTCCCTTTGGCGGGGAAGTGCAAACGTACACGTTTACGGCCGAAAACGCGTTTTCCGGCGAAAACGCACACCACGGCTCTTTCTGAGAAAAAGCAAGCACGGAGGACGAGAACCGCTTTTGCCCTGCGTAGCGTTCCGGGCAGCGGGTAGAACCAGGCAGAGAATTCCCGGCTAGCAGCTTCCCTGTGGCGGGGAAGTGCAAACGTACACGGTTTCGGCCGAAAACGCGTTTCCCGGCGAAAACGCACACCACGGCTCTTTCTGAGAAAAAGCAAGCACGGAGGACGAGAACCGCTTTTGCCCTGCGTAGCGTTCCGGGCAGCGGGTAGAACCAGGCAGAGAATTCCCGGCTAGCAGCTTCCCTGTGGCGGGGAAGTACAAACGTACACGTTTGCGGCCGAAAACGCGTTTCCCGGCGAAAACGCACACCTCGGCTCTTTCTGAGAAAAAGCAAGCACGGAGGACGAGAACCGCTTTTGCCCTGCGTAGCGTTCCGGGCAGCGGGTAGAACCAGGCAGAGAATTCCCGGCTAGCAGCTTCCCTGTGGCGGGGAAGTGCAAACGTACACGTTTTCGGCCGAAAACGCGTTTTCCGGCGAAAAGGCACACCACGGCTCTTTCTGAGAGAAAGCAAGCACGGAGGACGAGAACCGCTTTTGCCCTGCGTAGCGTTCCGGGCACAGGGTAGAACCAGGCAGAGAATTCCCGGCTAGCAGCTTCCCTGTGGCGGGGAAGTGCAAACGTACACGTTTTCGGCGGAAAACGCGTTTTACGGAGAAAACACACATCACGGCTCTTTCTGAGAAAAAGCAAGCACGGAGGACGAGAACCGCTTTTGCCCTGCGTAGCGTTCCGGGCAGCGGGTAGAACCAGGCAGAGAATTCCCGGCTAGCAGCTTCCCTGTGGCGGGGAAGTGCAAACGTACACGTTTTCGGCCGAAAACGCATTTTCCGGCGAAAACGCACACCACGGCTCTTTCTTAGAAAAAGCAAGCACGGAGGACGACAACCGCTTTTGCCCTGCGTAGCGTTCCGGGCAGCGGGTAGAACCAGGCAGAGAATTCCCGGCTAGCAGCTTCCCTGTGGCGGGGAAGTTCAAACGTACACGTTTTCGGCGGAAAACGCGTTTTCCTGCGAAAAGGCACACCACGGTTCTTTCTGAGAAAAAGCAAGCACGGAGGACGAGAACCGCTTTTGCCCTGCGTAGCGTTCCGGGCAGCGGGTAGAACCAGGCAGAGAATTCCCGGCTAGCAGCTTCCCTGTGGCGGGGAAGTGCAAACGTACACGTTTTCGGCCGAAAACGCGTTTTCCGGCGAAAACGCACACCACGGCTCTTTCTGAGAAAAAGCAAGCACGGAGGACGAGAACCGCTTTTGCCCTGCGTAGCGTTCCGGGCAGCGGGTAGAACCTGGCAGAGAATTCCCGGCTAGCAGCTTCCCTGTGGCGGGGAAGTGCAAACGTACACGTTTTCGGCCGAAAACGCGTTTCCCGGCGAAAACGCACACCACGGTTCTTTCTGAGAAAAAGCAAGCACGGAGGACGAGAACCGCTTTTGCCCTGCGTAGCGTTCCGGGCAGCGGGTAGAACCTGGCAGAGAATTCCCGGCTAGCAGCTTCCCTGTGGCGGGGAAGTGCAAACGTACACGGTTTCGGCCGAAAACGCGTTTTACGGAGAAAACACACATCACGGCTCTTTCTGAGAAAAAGCAAGCACGGAGGACGAGAACCGCTTTTGCCCTGCGTAGCGTTCCGGGCAGCGGGTAGAACCAGGCAGAGAATTCCCGGCTAGCAGCTTCCCTGTGGCGGGGAAGTGCAAACGTACACGTTTTCGGCGGAAAACGCGTTTTCCGGCGAAAACGCACACCACGGCTCTTTCTGAGAAAAAGAAAGCACGGAGGACGAGAACCGCTTTTGCCCTGCGTAGCGTTCCGGGCAGCGGGTAGAACCAGGCAGAGAATTCCCGGCTAGCAGCTTCCCTGTGGCGGGGAAGTGCAAACGTACACGGTTTCGGCCGAAAAAGCATTTTACGGCGAAAACGCACGCCGCGGCTCTTTCTGAGAAAAAGCAAGCACGGAGGACGAGAACCGCTTTTGCCCTGCGTAGCGTTCCGGGCAGCGGGTAGAACCAGGCAGAGAATTCCCGGCTAGCAGCTTCCCTGTGGCGGGGAAGTGCAAACGTACACGTTTTCGGCCGAAAACGCGTTTTCCGGCGAAAACGCACACCACGGCTCTTTCTGAGAAAAAGCAAGCACGGAGGACGAGAACCGCTTTTGCCCTGCGTAGCGTTCCGGGCAGCGGGTAGAACCAGGCAGAGAATTCCCGGCTAGCAGCTTCCCTGTGGCGGGGAAGTGCAAACGTACACGTTTTCGGCCGAAAACGCATTTTCCGGCGAAAACGCACACCACGGCTCTTTCTTAGAAAAAGCAAGCACGGAGGACGACAACCGCTTTTGCCCTGCGTAGCGTTCCGGGCAGCGGGTAGAACCAGGCAGAGAATTCCCGGCTAGCAGCTTCCCTGTGGCGGGGAAGTGCAAACGTACACGTTTTCGGCGGAAAACGCGTTTTCCTGCGAAAAGGCACACCACGGTTCTTTCTGAGAAAAAGCAAGCACGGAGGACGAGAACCGCTTTTGCCCTGCGTAGCGTTCCGGGCAGCGGGTAGAACCAGGCAGAGAATTCCCGGCTAGCAGCTTCCCTGTGGCGGCGAAGTGCAAACGTACACGTTTTCGGCCGAAAACGCGTTTTCCGGCGAAAACGCACACCACGGCTCTTTCTGAGAAAAAGCAAGCACGGAGGACGAGAACCGCTTTTGCCCTGCGTAGCGTTCTGGGCAGCGGGTAGAACCTGGCAGAGAATTCCCGGCTAGCAGCTTCCCTGTGGCGGGGAAGTGAAAACGTACACGGTTTCGGCCGAAAACGCGTTTTACGGAGAAAACACACATCACGGCTCTTTCTGAGAAAAAGCAAGCACGGAGGACGAGAACCGCTTTTGCCCTGCGTAGCGTTCCGGGCAGCGGGTAAAAGCAGGCAGAGAATTCCCGGCTAGCAGCTTCCCTGTGGCGGGGAAGTGCAAACGTACACGGTTTCGGCCGAAAACGCGTTTTACGGAGAAAACACACACCACGGCTCTTTCTGAGAAAAAGCAAGCACGAAGGACGAGAACCGCTTTTGCCCTGCGTAGCGTTCCGGGCAGCGGGTAGAACCAGGCAGAGAATTCCCGGCTAGCACCTTCCCTGTGGCGGGGAAGTGCAAACGTACACGTTTTCGGCCGAAAACGCGTTTTCCGGCGAAAACGCACACCACGGCTCTTTCTGAGAAAAAGCAAGCACGGAGGACGAGAACCGCTTTTGCCCTGCGTAGCGTTCCGGGCAGGGGTTAGAACCAGGCAGAGAATTGCCGGCTAGCAGCTTCCCTTTGGCGGGGAAGTGCAAACGTACACGTTTTCGGCCGAAAACGCGTTTTCCGGCGAAAACGCACACCACGGCTCTTTCTGAGAAAAAGCAAGCACGGAGGACGAGAACCGCTTTTGCCCTGCGTAGCGTTCCGGGCAGCGGGTAGAACCAGGCAGAGAATTCCCGGCTAGCAGCTTCCCTGTGGCGGGGAAGTGCAAACGTACACGGTTTCGGCCGAAAACGCGTTTCCCGGCGAAAACGCACACCACGGCTCTTTCTGAGAAAAAGCAAGCACGGAGGACGAGAACCGCTTTTGCCCTGCGTAGCGTTCCGGGCAGCGGGTAGAACCAGGCAGAGAATTCCCGGCTAGCAGCTTCCCTGTGGCGGGGAAGTACAAACGTACACGTTTGCGGCCGAAAACGCGTTTCCCGGCGAAAACGCACACCTCGGCTCTTTCTGAGAAAAAGCAAGCACGGAGGACGAGAACCGCTTTTGCCCTGCGTAGCGTTCCGGGCAGCGGGTAGAACCAGGCAGAGAATTCCCGGCTAGCAGCTTCCCTGTGGCGGGGAAGTGCAAACGTACACGTTTTCGGCCGAAAACGCGTTTTCCGGCGAAAAGGCACACCACGGCTCTTTCTGAGAGAAAGCAAGCACGGAGGACGAGAACCGCTTTTGCCCTGCGTAGCGTTCCGGGCACAGGGTAGAACCAGGCAGAGAATTCCCGGCTAGCAGCTTCCCTGTGGCGGGGAAGTGCAAACGTACACGTTTTCGGCGGAAAACGCGTTTTACGGAGAAAACACACATCACGGCTCTTTCTGAGAAAAAGCAAGCACGGAGGACGAGAACCGTTTTTGCCCTGCGTAGCGTTCCGGGCAGCGGGTAAAAGCAGGCAGAGAATTCCCGGCTAGCAGCTTCCCTGTGGCGGGGAAGTGCAAACGTACACGTTTTCGGCCGAAAACGCGTTTTCCGGCGAAAACGCACACCACGGCTCTTTCTGAGAAAAAGCAAGCACGGAGGACGAGAACCGCTTTTGCCCTGCGTAGCGTTCCGGGCAGCGGGTAGAACCAGGCAGAGAATTCCCGGCTAGCAGCTTCCCTGTGGCGGGGAAGTGCAAACGTACACGTTTTCGGCCGAAAACGCATTTTCCGGCGAAAACGCACACCACGGCTCTTTCTTAGAAAAAGCAAGCACGGAGGACGACAACCGCTTTTGCCCTGCGTAGCGTTCCGGGCAGCGGGTAGAACCAGTCAGAGAATTCCCGGCTAGCAGCTTCCCTGTGGCGGGGAAGTGCAAACGTACACGTTTTAGCCGAAAACGCGTTTCCCGGCGAAAACGCACACCACGGCTCTTTCTGAGAAAAAGCAAGCACGGAGGACGAGAACCGCTTTTGCCCTGCGTAGCGTTCCGGGCAGCGGGTAGAACCAGGCAGAGAATTCCCGGCTAGCAGCTTCCCTGTGGCGGGGAAGTGCAAACGTACACGTTTTCGGCCGAAAACGCGTTTTCCGGCGAAAACGCACACCACGGCTCTTTCTGAGAAAAAGCAAGCACGGAGGACGAGAACCGCTTTTGCCCTGCGTAGCGTTCCGGGCAGCGGGTAGAACCAGGCAGAGAATTCCCGGCTAGCAGCTTCCCTGTGGCGGGGAAGTGCAAACGTACACGTTTTCGGCCGAAAACGCGTTTTCCGGCGAAAACGCACACCACGGCTCTTTCTGAGAAAAAGCAAGCACGGAGGACGAGAACCGCTTTTGCCCTGCGTAGCGTTCCGGGCAGCGGGTAGAACCTGGCAGAGAATTCCCGGCTAGCAGCTTCCCTGTGGCGGGGAAGTGCAAACGTACACGTTTTCGGCGGAAAACGCGTTTTCCGGCGAAAACGCACACCACGGCTCTTACTGAGAAAAAGCAAGCACGGAGGACGAGAACCGCTTTTGCCCTGCGTAGCGTTCCGGGCAGCGGGTAGAACCAGGCAGAGAATTCCCGGCTAGCAGCTTCCCTGTGGCGGGGAAGTGCAAACGTACACGGTTTCGGCCGAAAAAGCATTTTACGGCGAAAACGCACGCCGCGGCTCTTTCTGAGAAAAAGCAAGCACGGAGGACGAGAACCGCTTTTGCCCTGCGTAGCGTTCCGGGCAGCGGGTAGAACCAGGCAGAGAATTCCCGGCTAGCAGCTTCCCTGTGGCGGGGAAGTGCAAACGTACACGTTTTCGGCCGAAAACGCGTTTTACGGCGAAAACGCACACCACGGCTCTTTCTGAGAAAAAGCAAGCACGGAGGACGAGAACCGCTTTTGCCCTGCGTAGCGTTCCGGGCAGCGGGTAGAACCAGGCAGAGAATTCCCGGCTAGCAGCTTCCCTGTGGCGGGGAAGTGCAAACGTACACGTTTTCGGCCGAAAACACGTTTTCCGGCGAAAACGCACACCACGGCTCTTTCTGAGAAAAAGCAAGCATGGAGGACGAGAACCGCTTTTGCCCTGCGTAGCGTTCCGGGCAGCGGGTAGAACCAGGCAGAGAATTCCCGGCTAGCAGCTTCCCTGTGGCGGGGAAGTGCAAACGTACACGTTTTCGGCCGAAAACGCGTTTTCCGGCGAAAACGCACACCACGGCTCTTTCTGAGAAAAAGAAAGCACGGAGGACGAGAACCGCTTTTGCCCTGCGTAGCGTTCCGGGCAGCGGGTAGAACCAGGCAGAGAATTCCCGGCTAGCAGCTTCCCTGTGGCGGGGAAGTGCAAACGTACACGTTTTCGGCCGAAAACGCGTTTTCCGGCGAAAACGCACACCACGGCTCTTTCTGAGAAAAAGCAAGCACGGAGGACGAGAACCGCTTTTGCCCTGCGTAGCGTTCCGGGCAGCGGGTAGAACCAGGCAGAGAATTCCGGCTAGCAGCTTCCCTGTGGCGGGGAAGTGCAAACGTACACGTTTTCGGCCGAAAACGCGTTTTCCGGCGAAAACGCACACCACGGCTCTTTCTGAGAAAAAGCAAGCACGGAGGACGAGAACCGCTTTTGCCCTGCGTAGCGTTCCGGGCAGCGGGTAGAACCAGGCAGAGAATTCCCGGCTAGCAGCTTCCCTGTGGCGGGGAAGTGCAAACGTACACGTTTTCGGCCGAAAACGCGTTTTCCGACGAAAACGCACACCACGGCTCTTTCTGAGAAAAAGCAAGCACGGAGGACGAGAACCGCTTTTGCCCTGCGTAGCGTTCCGGGCAGCGGGTAGAACCAGGCAGAGAATTCCCGGCTAGCAGCTTCCCTGTGGCGGGGAAGTGCAAACGTACACGTTTTCGGCCGAAAATGCGTTTTCCGGCGAAAAGGCACACCACGGCTCTTTCTGAGAAAAAGCAAGCACGGAGGACGAGAACCGCTTTTGCCCTGCGTAGCGTTCCGGGCAGCGGGTAGAACCAGGCAGAGAATTCCCGGCTAGCAGCTTCCCTGTGGCGGGGAAGTGCAAACGTACACGTTTTCGGTCGAAAACGCGTTTTCCGGCGAAAACGCACACCACGGCTCTTTCTGAGAAAAAGCAAGCACGGAGGACGAGAACCGCTTTTGCCCTGCGTAGCGTTCCGGGCAGCGGGTAGAACCAGGCAGAGAATTCCCGGCTAGCAGCTTCCCTGTGGCGGGGAAGTGCAAACGTACACGTTTTAGGCCGAAAACGCGTTTTCCGGCGAAAACGCACACCACGGCTCTTTCTGAGAAAAAGCAAGCACGGAGGACGAGAACCGCTTTTGCCCTGCGTAGCGTTCCGGCAGCGGGTAGAACCAGGCAGAGAATTCCCGGCTAGCAGCTTCCCTGTGGCGGGGAAGTGCAAACGTACACGTTTTCGGCCGAAAACGCGTTTTCCGGCGAAAACGCACACCACGGCTCTTTCTGAGAAAAAGCAAGCACGGAGGACGAGAACCGCTTTTGCCCTGCGGAGCGTTCCGGGCAGCGGGTAGAACCAGGCAGAGAATTCCCGGCTAGCAGCTTCCCTGTGGCGGGGAAGTGCAAACGTACACGTTTTCGGCCGAAAACACGTTTTCCGGCGAAAACGCACACCACGGCTCTTTCTGAGAAAAAGCAAGCACGGAGGACGAGAACCGCTTTTGCCCTGCGTAGCGTTCCGGGCAGCGGGTAGAACCAGGCAGAGAATTCCGGCTAGCAGCTTCCCTGTGGCTGGGAAGTGCAAACGTACACGTTTTCGGCCGAAAACGCGTTTTCCGGCGAAAACGCACACCACGGCTCTTTCTGAGTAAAAGCAAGCACGGAGGACGAGAACCGCTTTTGCCCTGCGGAGCGTTCCGGGCAGCGGGTAGAACCAGGCAGAGAATTCCCGGCTAGCAGCTTCCCTGTGGCGGGGAAGTGCAAACGTACACGTTTTCGGCCGAAAACGCGTTTTCCGACGAAAACGCACACCACGGCTCTTTCTGAGAAAAAGCAAGCACGGAGGACGAGAACCGCTTTTGCCCTGCGTAGCGTTCCGGGCAGCGGGTAGAACCAGGCAGAGAATTCCCGGCTAGCAGCTTCCCTGTGGCGGGGAAGTGCAAACGTACACGTTTTCGGCCGAAAACGCGTTTTCCGACGAAAACGCACACCGCGGCTCTTTCTGAGAAAAAGCAAGCACGGAGGACGAGAACCGCTTTTGCCCTGCGTAGCGTTCCGGGCAGCGGGTAGAACCAGGCAGAGAATTCCCGGCTAGCAGCTTCCCTGTGGCGGGGAAGTGCAAACGTACACGTTTTCGGCCGAAAATGCGTTTTCCGGCGAAAAGGCACACCACGGCTCTTTCTGAGAAAAAGCAAGCACGGAGGACGAGAACCGCTTTTGCCCTGCGTAGCGTTCCGGGCAGCGGGTAGAACCAGGCAGAGAATTCCCGGCTAGCAGCTTCCCTGTGGCGGGGAAGTGCAAACGTACACGTTTTCGGTCGAAAACGCGTTTTCCGGCGAAAACGCACACCACGGCTCTTTCTGAGAAAAAGCAAGCACGGAGGACGAGAACCGCTTTTGCCCTGCGTAGCGTTCCGGGCAGCGGGTAGAACCAGGCAGAGAATTCCCGGCTAGCAGCTTCCCTGTGGCGGGGAAGTGCAAACGTACACGTTTTAGGCCGAAAACGCGTTTTCCGGCGAAAACGCACACCACGGCTCTTTCTGAGAAAAAGCAAGCACGGAGGACGAGAACCGCTTTTGCCCTGCGTAGCGTTCCGGCAGCGGGTAGAACCAGGCAGAGAATTCCCGGCTAGCAGCTTCCCTGTGGCGGGGAAGTGCAAACGTACACGTTTTCGGCCGAAAACGCGTTTTCCGGCGAAAACGCACACCACGGCTCTTTCTGAGAAAAAGCAAGCACGGAGGACGAGAACCGCTTTTGCCCTGCGGAGCGTTCCGGGCAGCGGGTAGAACCAGGCAGAGAATTCCCGGCTAGCAGCTTCCCTGTGGCGGGGAAGTGCAAACGTACACGTTTTCGGCCGAAAACGCGTTTTCCGGCGAAAACGCACACCACGGCTCTTTATGAGAAAAAGCAAGCACGGAGGACCAGAACCGCTTTTGCCCTGCGTAGCGTTCCGGGCAGCGTGTAGAACCTGGCAGAGAATTCCCGGCTAGCAGCTTCCCTGTGGCGGGGAAGTGCAAACGTACACGTTTTCGGCTGAAAACGCTTTTTTCGGCGAAAACGCACACCACGGCTCTTTCTGAGAAAAAGCAAGCACGGAGGACGACAACCGCTTTTGCCCTGCGTAGCGTTCCGGGCAGCGGGTAGAACCAGGCAGAGAATTCCCGGCTAGCAGCTTCCCTGTGGCGGGGAAGTGCAAACGTACACGGTTTCGGCCGAAAACGCGTTTTCCGGCGAAAACGCACACCACGGCTCTTTCTGAGAAAAAGCAAGCACGGAGGACGAGAACCGCTTTTGCCCTGCGTAGCGTTCCGGGCAGGGGTTAGAACCAGGCAGAGAATTCCCGGCTAGCAGCTTCCCTTTGGCGGGGAAGTGCAAACGTACACGTTTTCGGCCGAAAACGCGTTTTCCGGCGAAAACGCACAGCACGGCTCTTTCTGAGAAAAAGCAAGCACGGAGGACGAGAACCGCTTTTGCCCTGCGTAGCGTTCCGGGCAGCGGGTAGAACCAGGCAGAGAATTCCCGGCTAGCAGCTTCCCTGTGGCGGGGAAGTGCAAACGTACACGTTTTCGGCCGAAAACGCGTTTTCCGGCGAAAAGGCACACCACGGCTCTTTCTGAGAGAAAGCAAGCACGGAGGACGAGAACCGCTTTTGCCCTGCGTAGCGTTCCGGGCAGCGGGTAAAAGCAGGCAGAGAATTCCCGGCTAGCAGCTTCCCTGTGGCGGGGAAGTGCAAACGTACACGTTTTCGGCCGAAAACGCGTTTTCCGGCGAAAACGCACACCACGGCTCTTTCTGAGAAAAAGCAAGCATGAAGGACGAGAACCGCTTTTGCCCTGCGTAGCGTTCCGGGCAGCGGGTAGAACCAGGCAGAGAATTCCCGGCTAGCAGCTTCCCTGTGGCGGGGAAGTGCAAACGTACACGTTTTCGGCCGAAAACGCATTTTCCGGCGAAAACGCACACCACGGCTCTTTCTTAGAAAAAGCAAGCACGGAGGACGACAACCGCTTTTGCCCTGCGTAGCGTTCCGGGCAGCGGGTAGAACCAGGCAGAGAATTCCCGGCTAGCAGCTTCCCTGTGGCGGGGAAGTGCAAACGTACACGTTTTCGGCCGAAAACGCGTTTTCCGGCGAAAACGCACACCACGGCTCTTTCTGAGAAAAAGCAAGCACGGAGGACGAGAACCGCTTTTGCCCTGCGTAGCGTTCCGGGCAGCGGGTAGAACCAGGCAGAGAATTCCCGGCTAGCAGCTTCCCTGTGGCGGGGAAGTGCAAACGTACACGTTTTCGGCCGAAAACGCGTTTTCCGGCGAAAACGCACACCACGGCTCTTTCTGAGAAAAAGCAAGCACGGAGGACGAGAACCGCTTTTGCCCTGCGTAGCGTTCCGGGCAGCGGGTAGAACCTGGCAGAGAATTCCCGGCTAGCAGCTTCCCTGTGGCGGGGAAGTGCAAACGTACACGTTTTCGGCCGAAAACGCGTTTTACGGCGAAAACGCACACCACGGCTCTTTCTGAGAAAAAGCAAGCACGGAGGACGAGAACCGCTTTTGCCCTGCGTAGCGTTCCGGGCAGCGGGTAGAACCAGGCAGAGAATTGCCGGCTAGCAGCTTCCCTGTGGCGGGGAAGTGCAAACGTACACGTTTTCGGCCGAAAACGCGTTTTCCGGCGAAAACGCACACCACGGCTCTTTCTGAGAAAAAGCAAGCACGGAGGACGAGAACCGCTTTTGCCCTGCGTAGCGTTCCGGGCAGCGGGTAGAACCAGGCAGAGAATTCCCGGCTAGCAGCTTCCGTGTGGCGGGGAAGTGCAAACGTACACGTTTTCGGCCGAAAACGCGTTTTCCGGCGAAAACGCACATCACGGCTCTTTCTGAGAAAAAGCAAGCACGAAGGACGAGAACCGCTTTTGCCCGGCGTAGCGTTCCGGGCAGCGGGTAGAACCAGGCAGAGAATTCCCGGCTAGCAGCTTCCCTGTGGCGGGGAAGTGCAAACGTACACGTTTTCGGCCGAAAACGCATTTTCCGGCGAAAACGCACACCACGGCTCTTTCTTAGAAAAAGCAAGCACGGAGGACGAGAACCGCTTTTGCCCTGCGTAGCGTTCCGGGCAGCGGGTAGAACCAGGCAGAGAATTCCCGGCTAGCAGCTTCCCTGTGGCGGGGAAGTGCAAACGTACACGTTTTCGGCCGAAAACGCGTTTTCCGGCGAAAACGCACACCACGGCTCTTTCTGAGAAAAAGCAAGCACGGAGGACGAGAACCGCTTTTGCCCTGCGTAGCGTTCCGGGCAGCGGGTAGAACCAGGCAGAGAATTCCCGGCTAGCAGCTTCCCTGTGGCGGGGAAGTGCAAACGTACACGTTTTCGGCCGAAAACGCGTTTTCCGGCGAAAACGCACACCACGGCTCTTTCTGAGAAAAAGCAAGCACGGAGGACGAGAACCGCTTTTGCCCTGCGTAGCGTTCCGGGCAGCGGGTAGAACCAGGCAGAGAATTCCCGGCTAGCAGCTTCCCTGTGGCGGGGAAGTGCAAACGTACACGTTTTCGGCCGAAAACGCGTTTCCCGGCGAAAACGCACACCACGGCTCTTTCTGAGAAAAAGCAAGCACGGAGGACGAGAACCGCTTTTGCCCTGCGTAGCGTTCCGGGCAGCGGGTAGAACCAGGCAGAGAATTCCCGGCTAGCAGCTTCCCTGTGGCGGGGAAGTGCAAACGTACACGTTTTCGGCCGAAAAAGCGTTTTCCGGCGAAAAGGCACACCACGGCTCTTTCTTAGAAAAAGCAAGCACGGAGGACGAGAACCGCTTTTGCCCTGCGTAGCGTTCCGGGCAGCGGGTAGAACCAGGCAGAGAATTCCCGGCTAGCAGCTTCCCTGTGGCGGGGAAGTGCAAACGTACACGTTTTAGGCCGAAAACGCGTTTTCCGGCGAAAACGCACACCACGGCTCTTTCTGAGAAAAAGAAAGCACGGAGGACGAGAACCGCTTTTACCCTGCGTAGCGTTCCGGGCAGCGGGTAGAACCAGGCAGAGAATTCCCGGCTAGCAGCTTCCCTGTGGCGGGGAAGTGCAAACGTACACGGTTTCGGCCGAAAAAGCATTTTACGGTGAAAACGCACGCCGCGGCTCTTTCTGAGAAAAAGCAAGCACGGAGGACGAGAACCGCTTTTGCCCTGCGTAGCGTTCCGGGCAGCGGGTAGAACCAGGCAGAGAATTCCCGGCTAGCAGCTTCCCTGTGGCGGGGAAGTGCAAACGTACACGTTTTCGTCCGAAAACGCATTTTCCGGCGAAAACGCACACCACGGCTCTTTCTTAGAAAAAGCAAGCACGGAGGACGAGAACCGCTTTTGCCCTGCGTAGCGTTCCGGGCAGCGGGTAGAACCAGGCAGAGAATTCCCGGCTAGCAGCTTCCCTGTGGCGGGGAAGTGCAAACGTACACGTTTTCGGCCGAAAACGCGTTTTCCGGCGAAAACGCACACCACGGCTCTTTCTGAGAAAAAGCAAGCACGAAGGACGAGAACCGCTTTTGCCCGGCGTAGCGTTCCGGGCAGCGGGTAGAACCAGGCAGAGAATTCCCGGCTAGCAGCTTCCCTGTGGCGGGGAAGTGCAAACGTACACGTTTTCGGCCGAAAACGCATTTTCCGGCGAAAACGCACACCACGGCTCTTTCTTAGAAAAAGCAAGCACGGAGGACGAGAACCGCTTTTGCCCTGCGTAGCGTTCCGGGCAGCGGGTAGAACCAGGCAGAGAATTCCCGGCTAGCAGCTTCCCTGTGGCGGGGAAGTGCAAACGTACACGTTTTCGGCCGAAAACGCGTTTCCCGGCGAAAACGCACACCACGGCTCTTTCTGAGAAAAAGCAAGCACGGAGGACGAGAACCGCTTTTGCCCTGCGTAGCGTTCCGGGCAGCGGGTAGAACCAGGCAGAGAATTCCCGGCTAGCAGCTTCCCTGTGGCGGGGAAGTGCAAACGTACACGTTTTCGGCCGAAAACGCGTTTTCCGGCGAAAAGGCACACCACGGCTCTTTCTGAGAAAAAGCAAGCACGGAGGACGAGAACCGCTTTTGCCCTGCGTAGCGTTCCGGGCAGCGGGTAGAACCAGGCAGAGAATTCCCGGCTAGCAGCTTCCCTGTGGCGGGGAAGTGCAAACGTACACGTTTTAAGCCGAAAACGCGTTTTCCGGCGAAAACGCACACCACGGCTCTTTCTGAGAAAAAGAAAGCACGGAGGACGAGAACCGCTTTTGCCCTGCGTAGCGTTCCGGGCAGCGGGTAGAACCAGGCAGAGAATTCCCGGCTAGCAGCTTCCCTGTGGCGGGGAAGTGCAAACGTACACGGTTTCGGCCGAAAAAGCATTTTACGGTGAAAACGCACGCCGCGGCTCTTTCTGAGAAAAAGCAAGCACGGAGGACGAGAACCGCTTTTGCCCTGCGTAGCGTTCCGGGCAGCGGGTAGAACCAGGCAGAGAATTCCCGGCTAGCAGCTTCCCTGTGGCGGGGAAGTGCAAACGTACACGTTTTCGGCCGAAAACGCGTTTTACGGCGAAAAGGCACACCACGGCTCTTTCTGAGAAAAAGCAAGCACGGAGGACGAGAACCGCTTTTGCCCTGCGTAGCGTTCCGGGCAGCGGGTAGAACCAGGCAGAGAATTCCCGGCTAGCAGCTTCCCTGTGGCGGGAAGTGCAAACGTACACGTTTTCGGCCGAAAACGCGTTTTCCGGCGAAAACGCACACCACGGCTCTTTCTGAGAAAAAGCAAGCACGGAGGACGAGAACCGCTTTTGCCCTGCGTAGCGTTCCGGGCAGCGGGTAGAACCAGGCAGAGAATTCCCGGCTAGCAGCTTCCCTGTGGCGGGGAAGCGCAAACGTACACGTTTTCGGCGGAAAACGCGTTTTACGGAGAAAACACACATCACGGCTCTTTCTGAGAAAAAGCAAGCACGGAGGACGAGAACCGCTTTTGCCCTGCGTAGCGTTCCGGGCAGCGGGTAAAAGCAGGCAGAGAATTCCCGGCTAGCAGCTTCCCTGTGGCGGGGAAGTGCAAACGTACACGTTTTCGGCCGAAAACGCGTTTTCCGGCGAAAACGCACACCACGGCTCTTTCTGAGAAAAAGCAAGCACGAAGGACGAGAACCGCTTTTGCCCTGCGTAGCGTTCCGGGCAGCGGGTAGAACCAGGCAGAGAATTCCCGGCTAGCAGCTTCCCTGTGGCGAGGAAGTGCAAACGTACACGTTTTCGGCCGAAAACGCATTTTCCGGCGAAAACGCACACCACGGCTCTTTCTTAGAAAAAGCAAGCACGGAGGACGAGAACCGCTTTTGCCCTGCGTAGCGTTCCGGGCAGCGGGTAGAACCAGGCAGAGAATTCCCGGCTAGCAGCTTCCCTGTGGCGGGGAAGTGCAAACGTACACGTTTTCGGCCGAAAACGCGTTTTCCGGCGAAAAGGCACACCACGGCTCTTTCTGAGAGAAAGCAAGCACGGAGGACGAGAACCGCTTTTGCCCTGCGTAGCGTTCCGGGCAGCGGGTAGAACCAGGCAGAGAATTCCCGGCTAGCAGCTTCCCTGTGGCGGGGAAGTGCAAACGTACACGGTTTCGGCCGAAAACGCGTTTTACGGAGAAAACACACATCACGGCTCTTTCTGAGAAAAAGCAAGCACGGAGGACGAGAACCGCTTTTGCCCTGCGTAGCGTTCCGGGCAGCGGGTAAAAGCAGGCAGAGAATTCCCGGCTAGCAGCTTCCCTGTGGCGGGGAAGTGCAAACGTACACGTTTTCGGCGGAAAACGCGTTTTCCTGCGAAAAGGCACACCACGGTTCTTTCTGAGAAAAAGCAAGCACGGAGGACGAGAACCGCTTTTGCCCTGCGTAGCGTTCCGGGCAGCGGGTAGAACCAGGCAGAGAATTCCCGGCTAGCAGCTTCCCTGTGGCGGCGAAGTGCAAACGTACACGTTTTCGGCCGAAAACGCGTTTTCCGGCGAAAACGCACACCACGGCTCTTTCTGAGAAAAAGCAAGCACGGAGGACGAGAACCGCTTTTGCCCTGCGTAGCGTTCCGGGCAGCGGGTAGAACCTGGCAGAGAATTCCCGGCTAGCAGCTTCCCTGTGGCGGGGAAGTGCAAACGTACACGTTTTCGGCGGAAAACGCGTTTTCTGGCGAAAACGCACACCACGGCTCTTTCTGAGAAAAAGCAAGCACGGAGGACGAGAACTGCTTTTGCCCTGCGTAGCGTTCCGGGCAGCGGGTAGAACCAGGCAGAGAATTCCCGGCTAGCAGCTTCCCTGTGGCGGGGAAGTGCAAACGTACACGGTTTCGGCCGAAAAAGCATTTTACGGCGAAAACGCACGCCGCGGCTCTTTCTGAGAAAAAGCAAGCACGGAGGACGAGAACCGCTTTTGCCCTGCGTAGCGTTCCGGGCAGCGGGTAGAACCAGGCAGAGAATTCCCGGCTAGCAGCTTCCCTGTGGCGGGGAAGTACAAACGTACACGTTTGCGGCCGAAAACGCGTTTCCCGGCGAAAACGCACACCACGGCTCTTTCTGAGAAAAAGCAAGCACGGAGGACGAGAACCGCTTTTGCCCTGCGTAGCGTTCCGGGCAGCGGGTAGAACCAGGCAGAGAATTCCCGGCTAGCAGCTTCCCTGTGGCGGGGAAGTGCAAACGTACACGTTTTCGGCCGAAAACGCGTTTTCCGGCGAAAAGGCACACCACGGCTCTTTCTGAGAGAAAGCAAGCACGGAGGACGAGAACCGCTTTTGCCCTGCGTAGCGTTCCGGGCAGCGGGTAGAACCAGGCAGAGAATTCCCGGCTAGCAGCTTCCCTGTGGCGGGGAAGTGCAAACGTACACGGTTTCGGCCGAAAACGCATTTTACGGAGAAAACACACATCACGGCTCTTTCTGAGAAAAAGCAAGCACGGAGGACGAGAACCGCTTTTGCCCTGCGTAGCGTTCCGGGCAGCGGGTAAAAGCAGGCAGAGAATTCCCGGCTAGCAGCTTCCCTGTGGCGGGGAAGTGCAAACGTACACGGTTTCGGCCGAAAACGCGTTTTACGGAGAAAACACACACCACGGCTCTTTCTGAGAAAAAGCAAGCACGAAGGACGCGAACCGCTTTTGCCCTGCGTAGCGTTCCGGGCAGCGGGTAGAACCAGGCAGAGAATTCCCGGCTAGCAGCTTCCCTGTGGCGGGGAAGTGCAAACGTACACGTTTTCGGCCGAAAACGCATTTTCCGGCGAAAACGCACACCACGGCTCTTTCTTAGAAAAAGCAAGCACGGAGGACGAGAACCGCTTTTGCCCTGCGTAGCGTTCCGGGCAGCGGGTAGAACCAGGCAGAGAATTCCCGGCTAGCAGCTTCCCTGTGGCGGGGAAGTGCAAACGTACACGTTTTCGGCCGAAAACGCGTTTTCCGGCGAAAATGCACACCACGGCTCTTTCTGAGAAAAAGCAAGCACGGAGGACGAGAACCGCTTTTGCCCTGCGTAGCGTTCCGGGCAGCGGGTAGAACCAGGCAGAGAATTCCCGGCTAGCAGCTTCCCTGTGGCGGGGAAGTACAAACGTACACGTTTGCGGCCGAAAACGCGTTTCCCGGCGAAAACGCACACCACGGCTCTTTCTGAGAAAAAGCAAGCACGGAGGACGAGAACCGCTTCTGCCCTGCGTAGCGTTCCGGGCAGCGGGTAGAACCAGGCAGAGAATTCCCGGCTAGCAGCTTCCCTGTGGCGGGGAAGTGCAAACGTACACGTTTTCGGCCGAAAACGCGTTTTCCGGCGAAAAGGCACACCACGGCTCTTTCTGAGAGAAAGCAAGCACGGAGGACGAGAACCGCTTTTGCCCTGCGTAGCGTTCCGGGCAGCGGGTAGAACCAGGCAGAGAATTCCCGGCTAGCAGCTTCCCTGTGGCGGGGAAGTGCAAACGTACACGGTTTCGGCCGAAAACGCGTTTTACGGAGAAAACACACATCACGGCTCTTTCTGAGAAAAAGCAAGCACGGAGGACGAGAACCGCTTTTGCCCTGCGTAGCGTTCCGGGCAGCGGGTAAAAGCAGGCAGAGAATTCCCGGCTAGCAGCTTCCCTGTGGCGGGGAAGTGCAAACGTACACGTTTTCGGCCGAAAACGCGTTTTCCGGCGAAAACGCACACCACGGCTCTTTCTGAGAAAAAGCAAGCACGAAGGACGAGAACCGCTTTTGCCCTGCGTAGCGTTCCGGGCAGCGGGTAGAACCAGGCAGAGAATTCCCGGCTAGCAGCTTCCCTGTGGCGGGGAAGTGCAAACGTACACGTTTTCGGCCGAAAACGCATTTTCCGGCGAAAACGCACACCACGGCTCTTTCTTAGAAAAAGCAAGCACGGAGGACGACAACCGCTTTTGCCCTGCGTAGCATTCCGGGCAGCGGGTAGAACCAGGCAGAGAATTCCCGGCTAGCACCTTCCCTGTGGCGGGGAAGTGCAAACGTACACGTTTTCGGCCGAAAACGCGTTTTCCGGCGAAAAGGCACACCACGGTTCTTTCTGAGAAAAAGCAAGCATGGAGGACGAGAACCGCTTTTGCCCTGCGTAGCGTTCCGGGCAGCGGGTAGAACCAGGCAGAGAATTCCCGGCTAGCAGCTTCCCTGTGGCGGGGAAGTGCAAACGTACACGTTTTCGGCCGAAAACGCGTTTTCCGGCGAAAACGCACACCACGGCTCTTTCTGAGAAAAAGCAAGCACGGAGGACGAGAACCGCTTTTGCCCTGCGTAGCGTTCCGGGCAGCGGGTAGAACCTGGCAGAGAATTCCCGGCTAGCAGCTTCCCTGTGGCGGGGAAGTGCAAACGTACACGTTTTCGGCCGAAAACGCGTTTCCCGGCGAAAACGCACACCACGGCTCTTTCTGAGAAAAAGCAAGCACGGAGGACGAGAACCGCTTTTGCCCTGCGTAGCGTTCCGGGCAGCGGGTAGAACCTGGCAGAGAATTCCCGGCTAGCAGCTTCCCTGTGGCGGGGAAGTGCAAACGTACACGTTTTCGGCGGAAAACGCGTTTTCCGGCGAAAACGCACACCACGGCTCTTTCTGAGAAAAAGAAAGCACGGAGGACGAGAACCGCTTTTGCCCTGCGTAGCGTTCCGGGCAGCGGGTAGAACCAGGCAGAGAATTCCCGGCTAGCAGCTTCCCTGTGGCGGGGAAGTGGAAACGTACACGGTTTCGGCCGAAAAAGCATTTTACGGCGAAAACGCACGCCGCGGCTCTTTCTGAGAAAAAGCAAGCACGGAGGACGAGAACCGCTTTTGCCCTGCGTAGCGTTCTGGGCAGCGGGTAAAAGCAGGCAGAGAATTCCCGGCTAGCAGCTTCCCTGTGGCGGGGAAGTGCAAACGTACACGTTTTCGGCCGAAAACGCGTTTTCCGGCGAAAACGCACACCACGGCTCTTTCTGAGAAAAAGCAAGCACGAAGGACGAGAACCGCTTTTGCCCTGCGTAGCGTTCCGGGCAGCGGGTAGAACCAGGCAGAGAATTCCCGGCTAGCAGCTTCCCTGTGGTGGGGAAGTGCAAACGTACACGTTTTCGGCCGAAAACGCGTTTTCCGGCGAAAAGGCACACCACGGTTCTTTCTGAGAAAAAGCAAGCACGGAGGACGAGAACCGCTTTTGCCCTGCGTAGCGTTCCGGGCAGCGGGTAGAACCAGGCAGAGAATTCCCGGCTAGCAGCTTCCCTGTGGCGGGGAAGTGCAAACGTACACGTTTTCGGCCGAAAACGCGTTTTCCGGCGAAAACGCACACCACGGCTCTTTCTGAGAAAAAGCAAGCACGGAGGACGAGAACCGCTTTTGCCCTGCGTAGCGTTCCGGGCAGCGGGTAGAACCTGGCAGAGAATTCCCGGCTAGCAGCTTCCCTGTGGCGGGGAAGTGCAAACGTACACGTTTTCGGCGGAAAACGCGTTTTCCGGCGAAAACGCACACCACGGCTCTTTCTGAGAAAAAGAAAGCACGGAGGACGAGAACCGCTTTTGCCCTGCGTAGCGTTCCGGGCAGCGGGTAGAACCAGGCAGAGAATTCCCGGCTAGCAGCTTCCCTGTGGCGGGGAAGTGCAAACGTACACGGTTTCGGGTGAAAAAGCATTTTACGGCGAAAACGCACGCCGCGGCTCTTTCTGAGAAAAAGCAAGCACGGAGGACGAGAACCGCTTTTGCCCTGCGTAGCGTTCCGGGCAGCGGGTAGAACCAGGCAGAGAATTCCCGGCTAGCAGCTTCCCTGTGGCGGGGAAGTGCAAACGTACACGTTTTCGGCCGAAAACGCGTTTTACGGCGAAAACGCACACCACGGCTCTTTCTGAGAAAAAGCAAGCACGGAGGACGAGAACCGCTTTTGCCCTGCGTAGCGTTCCGGGCAGCGGGTAGAACCAGGCAGAGAATTCCCGGCTAGCAGCTTCCCTGTGGCGGGGAAGTGCAAACGTACACGTTTTAGGCCGAAAACGCGTTTTCCGGCGAAAACGCACACCACGGCTCTTTCTGAGAAAAAGCAAGCACGGAGGACGAGAACCGCTTTTGCCCTGCGTAGCGTTCCGGGCAGCGGGTAGAAGCAGGCAGAGAATTCCCGGCTAGCATCTTCCCTGTGGCGGGGAAGTGCAAACGTACACGTTTTCGGCCGAAAACGCGTTTTCCGGCGAAAACGCACACCACGGCTCTTTCTGAGAAAAAGCAAGCACGAAGGACGAGAACCGCTTTTGCCCTGCGTAGCGTTCCGGGCAGCGGGTAGAACCAGGCAGAGAATTCCCGGCTAGCAGCTTCCCTGTGGCGGGGAAGTGCAAACGTACACGTTTTCGGCCGAAAACGCATTTTCCGGCGAAAACGCACACCACGTCTCTTTCTTAGAAAAAGCAAGCACGGAGGACGACAACCGCTTTTGCCCTGCGTAGCGTTCCGGGCAGCGGGTAGAACCAGGCAGAGAATTCCCGGCTAGCAGCTTCCCTGTGGCGGGGAAGTGCAAACGTACACGTTTTCGGCGGAAAACGCGTTTTCCTGCGAAAAGGCACACCACGGTTCTTTCTGAGAAAAAGCAAGCACGGAGGACGAGAACCGCTTTTGCCCTGCGTAGCGTTCCGGGCAGCGGGTAGAACCAGGCAGAGAATTCCCGGCTAGCAGCTTCCCTGTGGCGGCGAAGTGCAAACGTACACGTTTTCGGCCGAAAACGCGTTTTCCGGCGAAAACGCACACCACGGCTCTTTCTGAGAAAAAGCAAGCACGGAGGACGAGAACCGCTTTTGCCCTGCGTAGCGTTCTGGGCAGCGGGTAGAACCAGGCAGAGAATTCCCGGCTAGCAGCTTCCCTGTGGCGGGGAAGTGCAAACGTACACGGTTTCGGCCGAAAAAGCATTTTACGGCGAAAACGCACGCCGCGGCTCTTTCTGAGAAAAAGCAAGCACGGAGGACGAGAACCGCTTTTGCCCTGCGTAGCGTTCCGGGCAGCGGGTAGAACCAGGCAGAGAACTCCCGGCTAGCAGCTTCCCTGTGGCGGGGAAGTGCAAACGTACACGTTTTCGGCCGAAAACGCATTTTCCGGCGAAAACGCACACCACGGCTCTTTCTTAGAAAAAGCAAGCACGGAGGACGAGAACCGCTTTTGCCCTGCGTAGCGTTCCGGGCAGCGGGTAGAACCAGGCAGAGAATTCCCGGCTAGCAGCTTCCCTGTGGTGGGGAAGTGCAAACGTACACGTTTTCGGCCGAAAACGCGTTTTACGGCGAAAACGCACACCACGGCTCTTTCTGAGAAAAAGCAAGCACGGAGGACGAGAACCGCTTTTGCCCTGCGTAGCGTTCCGGGCAGCGGGTAGAACCAGGCAGAGAATTCCCGGCTAGCAGCTTCCCTGTGGCGGGGAAGTGCAAACGTACACGTTTTCGGCCGAAAACACGTTTTCCGGCGAAAACGCACACCACGGCTCTTTCTGAGAAAAAGCAAGCACGGAGGACGAGAACCGCTTTTGCCCTGCGTAGCGTTCCGGGCAGCGGGTAGAACCAGGCAGAGAATTCCCGGCTAGCAGCTTCCCTGTGGCGGGGAAGTGCAAACGTACACGTTTTCGGCCGAAAAAGCGTTTTCCGGCGAAAACGCACACCACGGCTCTTTCTGAGAAAAAGAAAGCACGGAGGACGAGAACCGCTTTTGCCCTGCGTAGCGTTCCGGGCAGCGGGTAGAACCAGGCAGAGAATTCCCGGCTAGCAGCTTCCCTGTGGCGGGGAAGTGCAAACGTACACGTTTTCGGCCGAAAACTCGTTTCCCGGCGAAAACGCACACCACGGCTCTTTCTGAGAAAAAGCAAGCACGGAGGACGAGAACCGCTTTTGCCCTGCGTAGCGTTCCGGGCAGCGGGTAGAACCAGGCAGAGAATTCCGGCTAGCAGCTTCCCTGTGGCGGGGAAGTGCAAACGTACACGTTTTCGGCCGAAAACGCGTTTTCCGGCGAAAACGCACACCACGGCTCTTTCTGAGTAAAAGCAAGCACGGAGGACGAGAACCGCTTTTGCCCTGCGGAGCGTTCCGGGCAGCGGGTAGAACCAGGCAGAGAATTCCCGGCTAGCAGCTTCCCTGTGGCGGGGAAGTGCAAACGTACACGTTTTCGGCCGAAAACGCGTTTTCCGGCGAAAACGCACACCACGGCTCTTTCTGAGAAAAAGCAAGCACGGAGGACGAGAACCGCTTTTGCCCTGCGTAGCGTTCCGGGCAGCGGGTAGAACCAGGCAGAGAATTCCCGGCTAGCAGCTTCCCTGTGGCGGGGAAGTGCAAACGTACACGTTTTCGGCCGAAAACGCGTTTTCCGGCGAAAAGGCACACCACGGCTCTTTCTGAGAAAAAGCAAGCACGGAGGACGAGAACCGCTTTTGCCCTGCGTAGCGTTCCGGGCAGCGGTTAGAACCAGGCAGAGAATTCCCGGCTAGCAGCTTCCCTGTGGCGGGGAAGTGCAAACGTACACGTTTTCGGCCGAAAACGCGTTTTCCGGCGAAAAGGCACACCACGGCTCTTTCTGAGAAAAAGCAAGCACGGAGGACGAGAACCGCTTTTGCCCTGCGTAGCGTTCCGGGCAGCGGGTAGAACCAGGCAGAGAATTCCCGGCTAGCAGCTTCCCTGTGGCGGGGAAGTGCAAACGTACACGTTTTAGGCCGAAAACGCGTTTTCCGGCGAAAACGCACACCACGGCTCTTTCTGAGAAAAAGCAAGCACGGAGGACGAGAACCGCTTTTGCCCTGCGTAGCGTTCCGGGCAGCGGGTAGAACCAGGCAGAGAATTCCCGGCTAGCAGCTTCCCTGTGGCGGGGAAGTGCAAACGTACACGTTTTCGGCCGAAAACGCGTTTTCCGGCGAAAACGCACACCACGGCTCTTTCTGAGAAAAAGCAAGCACGGAGGACGAGAACCGCTTTTGCCCTGCGTAGCGTTCCGGGCAGCGGGTAGAACCTGGCAGAGAATTCCCGGCTAGCAGCTTCCCTGTGGCGGGGAAGTGCAAACGTACACGTTTTAGCCGAAAACGCGTTTCCCGGCGAAAACGCACACCACGGCTCTTTCTGAGAAAAAGCAAGCACGGAGGACGAGAACCGCTTTTGCCCTGCGTAGCGTTCCGGGCAGCGGGTAGAACCAGGCAGAGAATTCCCGGCTAGCAGCTTCCCTGTGGCGGGGAAGTGCAAACGTACACGTTTTCGGCCAAAAACGCGTTTTCCGGCGAAAAGGCACACCACGGCTCTTTCTGAGAAAAAGCAAGCACGGAGGACGAGAACCGCTTTTGCCCTGCGTAGCGTTCCGGGCAGCCGGTAGAACCTGGCAGAGAATTCCCGGCTAGCAGCTTCCCTGTGGCGGGGAAGTGCAAACGTACACGTTTTCGGCGGAAAACGCGTTTTCCGGCGAAAAGGAACACCACGGCTCTTTCTGAGAAAAAGCAAGCACGGAGGACGAGAACCGCTTTTGCCCTGCGTAGCGTTCCGGGCAGCGGGTAGAACCAGGCAGAGAATTCCCGGCTAGCAGCTTCCCTGTGGCGGGGAAGTGCAAACGTACACGGTTTCGGCCGAAAAAGCATTTTACGGCGAAAACGCACGCCGCGGATCTTTCTGAGAAAAAGCAAGCACGGAGGACGAGAACCGCTTTTGCCCTGCGTAGCGTTCCGGGCAGCGGGTAGAACCAGGCAGAGAATTCCCGGCTAGCAGCTTCCCTGTGGCGGGGAAGTGCAAACGTACACGTTTTCGGCCGAAAACGCGTTTTACGGCGAAAACGCACACCACGGCTCTTTCTTAGAAAAAGCAAGCACGGAGGACGAGAACCGCTTTTGCCCTGCGTAGCGTTCCGGGCAGCGGGTAGAACCAGGCAGAGAATTCCCGGCTAGCAGCTTCCCTGTGGCGGGGAAGTGCAAACGTACACGTTTTCGGCCGAAAACGCGTTTTCCGGCGAAAACGCACACCACGGCTCTTTCTGAGAAAAAGCAAGCACGGAGGACGAGAACCGCTTTTGCCCTGCGTAGCGTTCCGGGCAGCGGGTAGAACCAGGCAGAGAATTCCCGGCTAGCAGCTTCCCTGTGGCGGGGAAGTGCAAACGTACACGTTTTCGCCGAAAACGCGTTTTCCGGCGAAAACGCACACCACGGCTCTTTCTGAGAAAAAGCAAGCACGGAGGACGAGAACCGCTTTTGCCCTGCGTAGCGTTCCGGGCAGCGGGTAGAACCTGGCAGAGAATTCCCGGCTAGCAGCTTCCCTGTGGCGGGGAAGTGCAAACGTACACGTTTTCGGCCGAAAACGCGTTTTCCGGCGAAAAGGCACACCACGGCTCTTTCTGAGAAAAAGCAAGCACGGAGGACGACAACCGCTTTTGCCCTGCGTAGCGTTCCGGGCAGCGGGTAGAACCAGGCAGAGAATTCCCGGCTAGCAGCTTCCCTGTGGCGGGGAAGTGCAAACGTACACGTTTTAGGCCGAAAACGCGTTTTCCGGCGAAAACGCACACCACGGCTCTTTCTGAGAAAAAGCAAGCACGGAGGACGAGAACCGCTTTTGCCCTGCGTAGCGTTCCGGGCAGCGGGTAGAACCAGGCAGAGAATTCCCGGCTAGCAGCTTCCCTGTGGCGGGGAAGTGCAAACGTACACGGTTTAGGCAGAAAAAGCGTTTTATGGCGAAAACGCACGCCGCGGCTCTTTCTGAGAAAAAGCAAGCACGGAGGACGAGAACCGCTTTTGCCCTGCGTAGTGTTCCGGGCAGCGGGTAGAACCAGGCAGAGAATTCCCGGCTAGCAGCTTCCCTGTGGCGGGGAAGTGCAAACGTACACGGTTTCGGCCGAAAACGCGTTTTACGGAGAAAACACACATCACGGCTCTTTCTGAGAAAAAGCAAGCACGGAGGACGAGAACCGCTTTTGCCCTGCGTAGCGTTCCGGGCAGCGGGTAGAACCAGGCAGAGAATTCCCGGCTAGCAGCTTCCCTGTGGCGGGGAAGTGCAAACGTACACGTTTTCGGCCGAAAACGCGTTTTCCGGCGAAAACGCACACCACGGCTCTTTCTGAGAAAAAGCAAGCACGAAGGACGAGAACCGCTTTTGCCCTGCGTAGCGTTCCGGGCAGCGGGTAGAAGCAGGCAGAGAATTCCCGGCTAGCAGCTTCCCTGTGGCGGGGAAGTGCAAACGTACACGTTTTCGGCCGAAAACGCATTTTCCGGCGAAAACGCACACCACGGCTCTTTCTTAGAAAAAGCAAGCACGGAGGACGACAACCGCTTTTGCCCTGCGTAGCGTTCCGGGCAGCGGGTAGAACCAGGCAGAGAATTCCCGGCTAGCAGCTTCCCTGTGGCGGGGAAGTGCAAACGTACACGTTTTCGGCCGAAAACGCGTTTTCCGGCGAAAATGCACACCACGGCTCTTTCTGAGAGAAAGCAAGCACGGAGGACGAGAACCGCTTTTGCCCTGCGTAGCGTTCCGGGCAGCGGGTAGAACCAGGCAGAGAATTCCCGGCTAGCAGCTTCCCTGTGGCGGGGAAGTGCAAACGTACACGTTTTCGGCCGAAAACGCGTTTTCCGGCGAAAACGCACACCACGGCTCTTTCTGAGAAAAAGCAAGCACGGAGGACGAGAACCGCTTTTGCCCTGCGTAGCGTTCCGGGCAGCGGGTAGAACCAGGCAGAGAATTCCCGGCTAGCAGCTTCCCTGTGGCGGGGAAGTGCAAACGTACACGTTTTCGGCCGAAAACGCGTTTTCCGGCGAAAACGCACACCACGGCTCTTTCTGAGAAAAAGCAAGCACGGAGGACGAGAACCGCTTTTGCCCTGCGTAGCGTTCCGGGCAGCGGGTAGAACCAGGCAGAGAATTCCCGGCTAGCAGCTTCCCTGTGGCGGGGAAGTGCAAACGTACACGTTTTCGGCCGAAAGCGCGTTTTCCGGCGAAAACGCACACCACGGCTCTTTCTGAGAAATAGCAAGCACGGAGGACGAGAACCGCTTTTGCCCTGCGTAGCGTTCCGGGCAGCGGGTAGAACCAGGCAGAGAATTCCCGGCTAGAAGCTTCCCTGTGGCGGGGAAGTGCAAACGTACACGTTTTCGGCCGAAAATGCGTTTTCCGGCGAAAACGCACACCACGGCTCTTTCTGAGAAAAAGCAAGCACGGAGGACGAGAACCGCTTTTGCCCTGCGTAGCGTTCCGGGCAGCGGGTAGAACCAGGCAGAGAATTCCCGGCTAGCAGCTTCCCTGTGGCGGGGAAGTGCAAACGTACACGTTTTCGGCCGAAAACGCGTTTTCCGGCGAAAACGCACACCACGGCTCTTTCTGAGAAAAAGCAAGCACGGAGGACGAGAACCGCTTTTGCCCTGCGTAGCGTTCCGGGCAGCGGGTAGAACCAGGCAGAGAATTCCCGGCTAGCAGCTTCCCTGTGGCGGGGAAGTGCAAACGTACACGTTTTCGGCCGAAAAAGCGTTTTCCGGCGAAAACGCACACCACGGCTCTTTCTGAGAAAAAGAAAGCACGGAGGACGAGAACCGCTTTTGCCCTGCGTAGCGTTCCGGGCAGCGGGTAGAACCAGTCAGAGAATTCCCGGCTAGCAGCTTCCCTGTGGCGGGGAAGTGCAAACGTACACGTTTTCGGCCGAAAACGCGTTTTCCGGCGAAAACGCACACCACGGCTCTTTCTGAGAAAAAGCAAGCACGGAGGACGAGAACCGCTTTTGCCCTGCGTAGCGTTCCGGGCAGCGGGTAGAACCAGGCAGAGAATTCCGGCTAGCAGCTTCCCTGTGGCGGGGAAGTGCAAACGTACACGTTTTCGGCCGAAAACGCGTTTTCCGGCGAAAACGCACACCACGGCTCTTTCTGAGTAAAAGCAAGCACGGAGGACGAGAACCGCTTTTGCCCTGCGGAGCGTTCCGGGCAGCGGGTAGAACCAGGCAGAGAATTCCCGGCTAGCAGCTTCCCTGTGGCGGGGAAGTGCAAACGTACACGTTTTCGGCCGAAAACGCGTTTTCCGGCGAAAACGCACACCACGGCTCTTTCTGAGAAAAAGCAAGCACGGAGGACGAGAACCGCTTTTGCCCTGCGTAGCGTTCCGGGCAGCGGGTAGAACCAGGCAGAGAATTCCCGGCTAGCAGCTTCCCTGTGGCGGGGAAGTGCAAACGTACACGTTTTCGGCCGAAAACGCGTTTTCCGGCGAAAACGCACACCACGGCTCTTTCTGAGAAAAAGCAAGCACGGAGGACGAGAACCGCTTTTGCCCTGCGTAGCGTTCCGGGCAGCGGGTAGAACCAGGCAGAGAATTCCCGGCTAGCAGCTTCCCTGTGGCGGGGAAGTGCAAACGTACACGTTTTCGGCCGAAAACGCGTTTTCCGGCGAAAAGGCACACCACGGCTCTTTCTGAGAAAAAGCAAGCACGGAGGACGAGAACCGCTTTTGCCCTGCGTAGCGTTCCGGGCAGCGGGTAGAACCAGGCAGAGAATTCCCGGCTAGCAGCTTCCCTGTGGCGGGGAAGTGCAAACGTACACGTTTTAGGCCGAAAACGCGTTTTCCGGCGAAAACGCACACCACGGCTCTTTCTGAGAAAAAGCAAGCACGGAGGACGAGAACCGCTTTTGCCCTGCGTAGCGTTCCGGGCAGCGGGTAGAACCAGGCAGAGAATTCCCGGCTAGCAGCTTCCCTGTGGCGGGGAAGTGCAAACGTACACGTTTTCGGCCGAAAACGCGTTTTCCGGCGAAAACGCACACCACGGCTCTTTCTGAGAAAAAGCAAGCACGGAGGACGAGAACCGCTTTTGCCCTGCGTAGCGTTCCGGGCAGCGGGTAGAACCTGGCAGAGAATTCCCGGCTAGCAGCTTCCCTGTGGCGGGGAAGTGCAAACGTACACGTTTTAGGCCGAAAACGCGTTTTCCGGCGAAAACGCACACCACGGCTCTTTCTGAGAAAAAGCAAGCACGGAGGACGAGAACCGCTTTTGCCCTGCGTAGTGTTCCGGGCAGCGGGTAGAACCAGGCAGAGAATTCCCGGCTAGCAGCTTCCCTGTGGCGGGGAAGTGCAAACGTACACGGTTTCGGCCGAAAACGCGTTTTACGGAGAAAACACACATCACGGCTCTTTCTGAGAAAAAGCAAGCACGGAGGACGAGAACCGCTTTTGCCCTGCGTAGCGTTCCGGGCAGCGGGTAGAACCAGGCAGAGAATTCCCGGCTAGCAGCTTCCCTGTGGCGGGGAAGTGCAAACGTACACGTTTTCGGCCGAAAACGCGTTTTCCGGCGAAAACGCACACCACGGCTCTTTCTGAGAAAAAGCAAGCACGAAGGACGAGAACCGCTTTTGCCCTGCGTAGCGTTCCGGGCAGCGGGTAGAAGCAGGCAGAGAATTCCCGGCTAGCAGCTTCCCTGTGGCGGGGAAGTGCAAACGTACACGTTTTCGGCCGAAAACGCATTTTCCGGCGAAAACGCACACCACGGCTCTTTCTTAGAAAAAGCAAGCACGGAGGACGACAACCGCTTTTGCCCTGCGTAGCGTTCCGGGCAGCGGGTAGAACCAGGCAGAGAATTCCCGGCTAGCAGCTTCCCTGTGGCGGGGAAGTGCAAACGTACACGTTTTCGGCCGAAAACGCGTTTTCCGGCGAAAATGCACACCACGGCTCTTTCTGAGAGAAAGCAAGCACGGAGGACGAGAACCGCTTTTGCCCTGCGTAGCGTTCCGGGCAGCGGGTAGAACCAGGCAGAGAATTCCCGGCTAGCAGCTTCCCTGTGGCGGGGAAGTGCAAACGTACACGTTTTCGGCCGAAAACGCGTTTTCCGGCGAAAACGCACACCACGGCTCTTTCTGAGAAAAAGCAAGCACGGAGGACGAGAACCGCTTTTGCCCTGCGTAGCGTTCCGGGCAGCGGGTAGAACCAGGCAGAGAATTCCCGGCTAGCAGCTTCCCTGTGGCGGGGAAGTGCAAACGTACACGTTTTCGGCCGAAAACGCGTTTTCCGGCGAAAACGCACACCACGGCTCTTTCTGAGAAAAAGCAAGCACGGAGGACGAGAACCGCTTTTGCCCTGCGTAGCGTTCCGGGCAGCGGGTAGAACCAGGCAGAGAATTCCCGGCTAGCAGCTTCCCTGTGGCGGGGAAGTGCAAACGTACACGTTTTCGGCCGAAAGCGCGTTTTCCGGCGAAAACGCACACCACGGCTCTTTCTGAGAAATAGCAAGCACGGAGGACGAGAACCGCTTTTGCCCTGCGTAGCGTTCCGGGCAGCGGGTAGAACCAGGCAGAGAATTCCCGGCTAGAAGCTTCCCTGTGGCGGCGAAGTGCAAACGTACACGTTTTCGGCCGAAAATGCGTTTTCCGGCGAAAACGCACACCACGGCTCTTTCTGAGAAAAAGCAAGCACGGAGGACGAGAACCGCTTTTGCCCTGCGTAGCGTTCCGGGCAGCGGGTAGAACCAGGCAGAGAATTCCCGGCTAGCAGCTTCCCTGTGGCGGGGAAGTGCAAACGTACACGTTTTCGGCCGAAAACGCGTTTTCCGGCGAAAACGCACACCACGGCTCTTTCTGAGAAAAAGCAAGCACGGAGGACGAGAACCGCTTTTGCCCTGCGTAGCGTTCCGGGCAGCGGGTAGAACCAGGCAGAGAATTCCCGGCTAGCAGCTTCCCTGTGGCGGGGAAGTGCAAACGTACACGTTTTCGGCCGAAAAAGCGTTTTCCGGCGAAAACGCACACCACGGCTCTTTCTGAGAAAAAGAAAGCACGGAGGACGAGAACCGCTTTTGCCCTGCGTAGCGTTCCGGGCAGCGGGTAGAACCAGTCAGAGAATTCCCGGCTAGCAGCTTCCCTGTGGCGGGGAAGTGCAAACGTACACGTTTTCGGCCGAAAACGCGTTTTCCGGCGAAAACACACACCACGGCTCTTTCTGAGAAAAAGCAAGCACGGAGGACGAGAACCGCTTTTGCCCTGCGTAGCGTTCCGGGCAGCGGGTAGAACCAGGCAGAGAATTCCGGCTAGCAGCTTCCCTGTGGCGGGGAAGTGCAAACGTACACGTTTTCGGCCGAAAACGCGTTTTCCGGCGAAAACGCACACCACGGCTCTTTCTGAGTAAAAGCAAGCACGGAGGACGAGAACCGCTTTTGCCCTGCGGAGCGTTCCGGGCAGCGGGTAGAACCAGGCAGAGAATTCCCGGCTAGCAGCTTCCCTGTGGCGGGGAAGTGCAAACGTACACGTTTTCGGCCGAAAACGCGTTTTCCGGCGAAAACGCACACCACGGCTCTTTCTGAGAAAAAGCAAGCACGGAGGACGAGAACCGCTTTTGCCCTGCGTAGCGTTCCGGGCAGCGGGTAGAACCAGGCAGAGAATTCCCGGCTAGCAGCTTCCCTGTGGCGGGGAAGTGCAAACGTACACGTTTTCGGCCGAAAACGCGTTTTCCGGCGAAAACGCACACCACGGCTCTTTCTGAGAAAAAGCAAGCACGGAGGACGAGAACCGCTTTTGCCCTGCGTAGCGTTCCGGGCAGCGGTTAGAACCAGGCAGAGAATTCCCGGCTAGCAGCTTCCCTGTGGCGGGGAAGTGCAAACGTACACGTTTTCGGCCGAAAACGCGTTTTCCGGCGAAAAGGCACACCACGGCTCTTTCTGAGAAAAAGCAAGCACGGAGGACGAGAACCGCTTTTGCCCTGCGTAGCGTTCCGGGCAGCGGGTAGAACCAGGCAGAGAATTCCCGGCTAGCAGCTTCCCTGTGGCGGGGAAGTGCAAACGTACATGTTTTAGGCCGAAAACGCGTTTTCCGGCGAAAACGCACACCACGGCTCTTTCTGAGAAAAAGCAAGCACGGAGGACGAGAACCGCTTTTGCCCTGCGTAGCGTTCCGGGCAGCGGGTAGAACCAGGCAGAGAATTCCCGGCTAGCAGCTTCCCTGTGGCGGGGAAGTGCAAACGTACACGTTTTCGGCCGAAAACGCGTTTTCCGGCGAAAACGCACACCACGGCTCTTTCTGAGAAAAAGCAAGCACGGAGGACGAGAACCGCTTTTGCCCTGCGTAGCGTTCCGGGCAGCGGGTAGAACCTGGCAGAGAATTCCCGGCTAGCAGCTTCCCTGTGGCGGGGAAGTGCAAACGTACACGTTTTAGCCGAAAACGCGTTTCCCGGCGAAAACGCACACCACGGCTCTTTCTGAGAAAAAGCAAGCACGGAGGACGAGAACCGCTTTTGCCCTGCGTAGCGTTCCGGGCAGCGGGTAGAACCAGGCAGAGAATTCCCGGCTAGCAGCTTCCCTGTGGCGGGGAAGTGCAAACGTACACGTTTTCGGCCAAAAACGCGTTTTCCGGCGAAAAGGCACACCACGGCTCTTTCTGAGAAAAAGCAAGCACGGAGGACGAGAACCGCTTTTGCCCTGCGTAGCGTTCCGGGCAGCCGGTAGAACCTGGCAGAGAATTCCCGGCTAGCAGCTTCCCTGTGGCGGGGAAGTGCAAACGTACACGTTTTCGGCGGAAAACGCGTTTTCCGGCGAAAAGGCACACCACGGCTCTTTCTGAGAAAAAGCAAGCACGGAGGACGAGAACCGCTTTTGCCCTGCGTAGCGTTCCGGGCAGCGGGTAGAACCAGGCAGAGAATTCCCGGCTAGCAGCTTCCCTGTGGCGGGGAAGTGCAAACGTACACGGTTTCGGCCGAAAAAGCATTTTACGGCGAAAACGCACGCCGCGGATCTTTCTGAGAAAAAGCAAGCACGGAGGACGAGAACCGCTTTTGCCCTGCGTAGCGTTCCGGGCAGCGGGTAGAACCAGGCAGAGAATTCCCGGCTAGCAGCTTCCCTGTGGCGGGGAAGTGCAAACGTACACGTTTTCGGCCGAAAACGCGTTTTACGGCGAAAACGCACACCACGGCTCTTTCTGAGAAAAAGCAAGCACGGAGGACGAGAACCGCTTTTGCCCTGCGTAGCGTTCCGGGCAGCGGGTAGAACCAGGCAGAGAATTCCCGGCTAGCAGCTTCCCTGTGGCGGGGAAGTGCAAACGTACACGTTTTCGGCCGAAAACGCGTTTTCCGGCGAAAACGCACACCACGGCTCTTTCTGAGAAAAAGCAAGCACGGAGGACGAGAACCGCTTTTGCCCTGCGTAGCGTTCCGGGCAGCGGGTAGAACCAGGCAGAGAATTCCCGGCTAGCAGCTTCCCTGTGGCGGGGAAGTGCAAACGTACACGTTTTCGCCAAAAACGCGTTTTCCGGCGAAAACGCACACCACGGCTCTTTCTGAGAAAAAGCAAGCACGGAGGACGAGAACCGCTTTTGCCCTGCGTAGCGTTCCGGGCAGCGTGTAGAACCTGGCAGAGAATTCCCGGCTAGCAGCTTCCCTGTGGCGGGGAAGTGCAAACGTACACGTTTTCGGCCGAAAACGCGTTTTCCGGCGAAAAGGCACACCACGGCTCTTTCTGAGAAAAAGCAAGCACGGAGGACGAGAACCGCTTTTGCCCTGCGTAGCGTTCCGGGCAGCGGGTAGAACCAGGCAGAGAATTCCCGGCTAGCAGCTTCCCTGTGGCGGGGAAGTGCAAACGTACACGTTTTAGGCCGAAAACGCGTTTTCCGGCGAAAACGCACACCACGGCTCTTTCTGAGAAAAAGCAAGCACGGAGGACGAGAACCGCTTTTGCCCTGCGTAGCGTTCCGGGCAGCGGGTAGAACCAGGCAGAGAATTCCCGGCTAGCAGCTTCCCTGTGGCGGGGAAGTGCAAACGTACACGGTTTAGGCAGAAAAAGCGTTTTATGGCGAAAACGCACGCCGCGGCTCTTTCTGAGAAAAAGCAAGCACGGAGGACGAGAACCGCTTTTGCCCTGCGTAGTGTTCCGGGCAGCGGGTAGAACCAGGCAGAGAATTCCCGGCTAGCAGCTTCCCTGTGGCGGGGAAGTGCAAACGTACACGTTTTCGGCCGAAAACGCGTTTTACGGAGAAAACACACATCACGGCTCTTTCTGAGAAAAAGCAAGCACGGAGGACGAGAACCGCTTTTGCCCTGCGTAGCGTTCCGGGCAGCGGGTAGAACCAGGCAGAGAATTCCCGGCTAGCAGCTTCCCTGTGGCGGGGAAGTGCAAACGTACACGTTTTCGGCCGAAAACGCGTTTTCCGGCGAAAACGCACACCACGGCTCTTTCTGAGAAAAAGCAAGCACGGAGGACGAGAACCGCTTTTGCCCTGCGTAGCGTTCCGGGCAGCGGGTAGAAGCAGGCAGAGAATTCCCGGCTAGCAGCTTCCCTGTGGCGGGGAAGTGCAAACGTACACGTTTTCGGCCGAAAACGCATTTTCCGGCGAAAACGCACACCACGGCTCTTTCTTAGAAAAAGCAAGCACGGAGGACGACAACCGCTTTTGCCCTGCGTAGCGTTCCGGGCAGCGGGTAGAACCAGGCAGAGAATTCCCGGCTAGCAGCTTCCCTGTGGCGGGGAAGTGCAAACGTACACGTTTTCGGCCGAAAACGCGTTTTCCGGCGAAAATGCACACCACGGCTCTTTCTGAGAGAAAGCAAGCACGGAGGACGAGAACCGCTTTTGCCCTGCGTAGCGTTCCGGGCAGCGGGTAGAACCAGGCAGAGAATTCCCGGCTAGCAGCTTCCCTGTGGCGGGGAAGTGCAAACGTACACGTTTTCGGCCGAAAACGCGTTTTCCGGCGAAAACGCACACCACGGCTCTTTCTGAGAAAAAGCAAGCACGGAGGACGAGAACCGCTTTTGCCCTGCGTAGCGTTCCGGGCAGCGGGTAGAACCTGGCAGAGAATTCCCGGCTAGCAGCTTCCCTGTGGCGGGGAAGTGCAAACGTACACGTTTTCGGCCGAAAACGCGTTTTCCGGCGAAAACGCACACCACGGCTCTTTCTGAGAAAAAGCAAGCACGGAGGACGAGAACCGCTTTTGCCCTGCGTAGCGTTCCGGGCAGCGGGTAGAACCAGGCAGAGAATTCCCGGCTAGCAGCTTCCCTGTGGCGGGGAAGTGCAAACGTACACGTTTTCGGCCGAAAACGCGTTTTCCGGCGAAAACGCACACCACGGCTCTTTCTGAGAAAAAGCAAGCACGGAGGACGAGAACCGCTTTTGCCCTGCGTAGCGTTCCGGGCAGCGGGTAGAACCAGGCAGAGAATTCCCGGCTAGCAGCTTCCCTGTGGCGGGGAAGTGCAAACGTACACGTTTTCGGCCGAAAGCGCGTTTTCCGGCGAAAACGCACACCACGGCTCTTTCTGAGAAATAGCAAGCACGGAGGACGAGAACCGCTTTTGCCCTGCGTAGCGTTCCGGGCAGCGGGTAGAACCAGGCAGAGAATTCCCGGCTAGAAGCTTCCCTGTGGCGGGGAAGTGCAAACGTACACGTTTTCGGCCGAAAATGCGTTTTCCGGCGAAAACGCACACCACGGCTCTTTCTGAGAAAAAGCAAGCACGGAGGACGAGAACCGCTTTTGCCCTGCGTAGCGTTCCGGGCAGCGGGTAGAACCAGGCAGAGAATTCCCGGCTAGCAGCTTCCCTGTGGCGGGGAAGTGCAAACGTACACGTTTTCGGCCGAAAACGCGTTTTCCGGCGAAAACGCACACCACGGCTCTTTCTGAGAAAAAGAAAGCACGGAGGACGAGAACCGCTTTTGCCCTGCGTAGCGTTCCGGGCAGCGGGTAGAACCAGGCAGAGAATTCCCGGCTAGCAGCTTCCCTGTGGCGGGGAAGTGCAAACGTACACGGTTTCGGCAGAAAAAGCATTTTACGGTGAAAACGCACGCCGCGGCTCTTTCTGAGAAAAAGCAAGCACGGAGGACGAGAACCGCTTTTGCCCTGCGTAGCGTTCCGGGCAGCGGGTAGAACCAGGCAGAGAATTCCCGGCTAGCAGCTTCCCTGTGGCGGGGAAGTGCAAACGTACACGTTTTCGGCCGAAAACGCGTTTTCCGGCGAAAATGCACACCACGGCTATTTCTGAGAAAAAGCAAGCACGGAGGACGAGAACCGCTTTTGCCCTGCGTAGCGTTCCGGGCAGCGGGTAGAACCAGGCAGAGAATTGCCGGCTAGCAGCTTCCCTGTGGCGGGGAAGTGCAAACGTACACGTTTTCGGCCGAAAACGCGTTTTCCGGCGAAAACGCACACCACGGCTCTTTCTGAGAAAAAGCAAGCACGGAGGACTAGAACCGCTTTTGCCCTGCGTAGCGTTCCGGGCAGCGGGTAGAACCAGGCAGAGAATTCCCGGCTAGCAGCTTCCCTGTGGCGGGGAAGTACAAACGTACACGGTTTCGGCCGAAAACGTGTTTTCCGGAGAAAACGCACACCACGGCTCTTTCTGAGAAAAAGCAAGCACGGAGGACTAGAACCGCTTTTGCCCTGCGTAGCGTTCCGGGCAGCGGGTAGAACCAGGCAGAGAATTCCCGGCTAGCAGCTTCCCTGTGGCGGGGAAGTACAAACGTACACGGTTTCGGCCGAAAACGCGTTTTCCGGAGCAAACGCACACCATGGCTCTTTCTGAGAAAAAGCAAGCACGGAGGACGAGAACCGCTTTTGCCCTGCGTAGCGTTCCGGGCAGCGGGTAGAACCAGGCAGAGAATTCCCGGCTAGCAGCTTCCCTGTGGCGGGGAAGTGCAAACGTAAACGGTTTCGGCCAAAAAAGCGTTTTATGACGAAAACGCACACCACGGCTCTTTCTGAGAAAAAGCAAGCACGGAGGACGAGAACCGCTTTTGCCCTGCGTAGCGTTCCGGGCAGCGGGTAGAACCAGGCAGAGAATTCCCGGTTAGCAGCTTCCCTGTGGCGGGGAAGTGCAAACGTACACGTTTTCGGCCGAAAACGCGTTTTCCGGCGAAAACGCACACCACGGCTCTTTCTTAGAAAAAGCAAGCACGGAGGACGACAACCGCTTTTGCCCTGCGTAGCGTTCCGGGCAGCGGGTAGAACCAGGCAGAGAATTCCCGGCTAGCAGCTTCCCTGTGGCGGGGAAGTGCAAACGTACACGTTTTAGGCCGAAAACGCGTTTTCCGGCGAAAACGCACACCACGGCTCTTTCTGAGAAAAAGCAAGCACGGAGGACGAGAACCGCTTTTGCCCTGCGTAGCGTTCCGGCCGCGGGTAGAACCAGGCAGAGAATTCCCGGCTAGCAGCTTCCCTGTGGCGGGGAAGTGCAAACGTACACGTTTTCGGCCGAAAAAGCGTTTTCCGGCGAAAAGGCACACCACGGCTCTTTCTGAGAAAAAGCAAGCACGGAGGACGAGAACCGCTTTTGCCCTGCGTAGCGTTCCGGGCAGCGGGTAGAACCAGGCAGAGAATTCCCGGCTAGCAGCTTCCCTGTGGCGGGGAAGTGCAAACGTACACGTTTTCGGCCGAAAACGCGTTTTCCGGCGAAAACGCACACCACGGCTCTTTCTGAGAAAAAGCAAGCACGGAGGACGAGAACCGCTTTTGCCCTGCGTAGCGTTCCGGGCAGCGGGTAGAACCAGGCAGAGAATTCCCGGCTAGCAGCTTCCCTGTGGCGGGGAAGTGCAAACGTACACGTTTTCGGCCGAAAACGCGTTTTCCGGCGAAAACGCACACCACGGCTCTTTCTGAGAAAAAGCAAGCACGGAGGACGAGAACCGCTTTTGCCCTGCGTAGCGTTCCGGGCAGCGGGTACAACCAGGCAGAGAATTCCCGGCTAGCAGCTTCCCTGTGGCGGGGAAGTGCAAACGTACACGTTTTCGGCCGAAAACGCGTTTTCCGGCGAAAACGCACACCACGGCTCTTTCTGAGAAAAAGCAAGCACGAAGGACGAGAACCGCTTTTGCCCTGCGTAGCGTTCCGGGCAGCGGGTAGAACCAGGCAGAGAATTCCCGGCTAGCAGCTTCCCTGTGGCGGGGAAGTGCAAACGTACACGTTTTCGGCCGAAAACGCATTTTCCGGCGAAAACGCACACCACCGCTCTTTCTTAGAAAAAGCAAGCACGGAGGACGACAACCGCTTTTGCCCTGCGTAGCGTTCCGGGCAGCGGGTAGAACCAGGCAGAGAATTCCCGGCTAGCAGCTTCCCTGTGGCGGGGAAGTGCAAACGTACACGTTTTCGGCCGAAAATGCGTTTTCCGGCGAAAACGCACACCACGGCTCTTTCTGAGAAAAAGCAAGCACGGAGGACGAGAACCGCTTTTGCCCTGCGTAGCGTTCCGGGCAGCGGGTAGAACCAGGCAGAGAATTCCCGGCTAGCAGCTTCCCTGTGGCGGGGAAGTGCAAACGTACACGTTTTCGGCGGAAAACGCGTTTTCCGGCGAAAACGCACACCACGGCTCTTTCTGAGAAAAAGAAAGCACGGAGGACGAGAACCGCTTTTGCCCTGCGTAGCGTTCCGGGCAGCGGGTAGAACCAGGCAGAGAATTCCCGGCTAGCAGCTTCCCTGTGGCGGGCAAGTGCAAACGTACACGGTTTCGGCCGAAAAAGCATTTTACGGCGAAAACGCACGCCGCGGCTCTTTCTGAGAAAAAGCAAGCACGGAGGACGAGAACCGCTTTTGCCCTGCGTAGCGTTCCGGGCAGCGGGTAGAACCAGGCAGAGAATTCCCGGCTAGCAGCTTCCCTGTGGCGGGGAAGTGCAAACGTACACGTTTTCGGCCGAAAACGCGTTTTCCGGCGAAAACGCACACCACGGCTCTTTCTGAGAAAAAGCAAGCACGGAGGACGAGAACCGCTTTTGCCCTGCGTAGCGTTCCGGGCAGCGGGTAGAACCAGGCAGAGAATTGCCGGCTAGCAGCTTCCCTGTGGCGGGGAAGTGCAAACGTACACGTTTTCGGCCGAAAACGCGTTTTCCGGCGAAAACGCACACCACGGCTCTTTCTGAGAAAAAGCAAGCACGGAGGACTAGAACCGCTTTTGCCCTGCGTAGCGTTCCGGGCAGCGGGTAGAACCAGGCAGAGAATTCCCGGCTAGCAGCTTCCCTGTGGCGGGGAAGTACAAACGTACACGGTTTCGGCCGAAAACGCGTTTTCCGGAGAAAACGCACACCACGGCTCTTTCTGAGAAAAAGCAAGCACGGAGGACGAGAACCGCTTTTGCCCTGCGTAGCGTTCCGGGCAGCGGGTAGAACCAGGCAGAGAATTCCCGGCTAGCAGCTTCCCTGTGGCGGGGAAGTGCAAACGTACACGTTTTAGGCCGAAAACGCGTTTTCCGGCGAAAACGCACACCACGGCTCTTTCTGAGAAAAAGCAAGCACGGAGGACGAGAACCGCTTTTGCCCTGCGTAGCGTTCCGGGCAGCGGGTAAAACCAGGCAGAGAATTCCCGGCTAGCAGCTTCCCTGTGGCGGGGAAGTGCAAACGTACACGGTTTCGGCCAAAAAAGCGTTTTATGGCGAAAACGCACACCACGGCTCTTTCTGAGAAAAAGCAAGCACGGAGGACGAGAACCGCTTTTGCCCTGCGTAGCGTTCCGGGCAGCGGGTAGAACCAGGCAGAGAATTCCCGGCTAGCAGCTTCCCTGTGGCGGGGAAGTGCAAACGTACACGTTTTCGGCCGAAAACGCGTTTTCCGGCGAAAACGCACACCACGGCTCTTTCTTAGAAAAAGCAAGCACGGAAGACGACAACCGCTTTTGCCCTGCGTAGCGTTCCGGGCAGCGGGTAGAACCTGGCAGAGAATTCCCGGCTAGCAGCTTCCCTGTGGCGGGGAAGTGCAAACGTACACGTTTTCGGCCGAAAACGCGTTTTCCGGCGAAAACGCACACCACGGCTCTTTCTGAGAAAAAGCAAGCACGGAGGACGAGAACCGCTTTTGCCCTGCGTAGCGTTCCGGGCAGCGGGTAGAACCAGGCAGAGAATTCCCGGCTAGCAGCTTCCCTGTGGCGGGGAAGTGCAAACGTACACGTTTTCGGCCGAAAACGCGTTTTCCGGCGAAAACGCACACCACGGCTCTTTCTGAGAAAAAGCAAGCACGAAGGACGAGAACCGCTTTTGCCCTGCGTAGCGTTCCGGGCAGCGGGTAGAACCAGGCAGAGAATTCCCGGCTAGCAGCTTCCCTGTGGCGGGGAAGTGCAAACGTACACGTTTTCGGCCGAAAACGCATTTTCCGGCGAAAACGCACACCACGGCTCTTTCTGAGAAAAAGCAAGCACGGAGGACGAGAACCGCTTTTGCCCTGCGTAGCGTTCCGGGCAGCGGGTAGAACCAGGCAGAGAATTCCCGGCTAGCAGCTTCCCTGTGGCGGGGAAGTGCAAACGTACACGTTTTCGGCCGAAAACGCATTTTCCGGCGAAAACGCACACCACGGCTCTTTCTGAGAAAAAGCAAGCACGGAGGACGACAACCGCTTTTGCCCTGCGTAGCGTTCCGGGCAGCGGGTAGAACCAGGCAGAGAATTCCCGGCTAGCAGCTTCCCTGTGGCGGGGAAGTGCAAACGTACACGTTTTCGGCCGAAAACGCGTTTTCCGGCGAAAAGGCACACCACGGCTCTTTCTGAGAAAAAGCAAGCACGGAGGACGAGAACCGCTTTTGCCCTGCGTAGCGTTCCGGGCAGCGGGTAGAACCTGGCAGAGAATTCCCGGCTAGCAGCTTCCCTGTGGCGGGGAAGTGCAAACTTACACGTTTTCGGCCGAAAACGCGTTTTCCGGCGAAAACGCACACCACGGCTCTTTCTGAGAAAAAGCAAGCACGGAGGACGAGAACCGCTTTTGCCCTGCGTAGCGTTCCGGCAGCGGGTAGAACCAGGCAGAGAATTCCCGGATAGCAGCTTCCCTGTGGCGGGGAAGTGCAAACGTACACGTTTTCGGCCGAAAACGCGTTTTACGGCGAAAACGCACACCACGGCTCTTTCTGAGAAAAAGCAAGCACGGAGGACGAGAACCGCTTTTGCCCTGCGTAGCGTTCCGGGCAGCGGGTAGAACCAGGCAGAGAATTCCCGGCTAGCAGCTTCCCTGTGGCGGGGAAGTGCAAACGTACACGTTTTCGGCCGAAAACGCGTTTTCCGGCGAAAAGGCACACCACGGCTCTTTCTGAGAAAAAGCAAGCACGGAGGACAAGAACCGCTTTTGCCCTGCGTAGCGTTCCGGGCAGCGGGTAGAACCTGGCAGAGAATTCCCGGCTAGCAGCTTCCCTGTGGCGGGGAATTGCAAACGTACACGTTTTCGGCCGAAAACGCGTTTTCCGGCGAAAACGCACACCACGGCTCTTTCTGAGAAAAAGAAAGCACGGAGGACGAGAAGCGCTTTTGCCCTGCGTAGCGTTCCGGGCAGCGGGTAGAACCAGGCAGAGAATTCCCGGCTAGCAGCTTCCCTGTGGCGGGGAAGTGCAAACGTACACGGTTTCGGCCGAAAAAGCATTTTACGGCGAAAACGCACGCCGCGGCTCTTTCTGAGAAAAAGCAAGCACGGAGGACGAGAACCGCTTTTGCCCTGCGTAGCGTTCCGGGCAGCGGGTAGAACCAGGCAGAGAATTCCCGGCTAGCAGCTTCCCTGTGGCGGGGAAGTGCAAACGTACACGGTTTCGGCCGAAAAAGCGTTTTACGGAGAAAACACACACCACGGCTCTTACTGAGAAAAAGCAAGCACGGAGGACGAGAACCGCTTTTGCCCTGCGTAGCGTTCCGGGCAGCGGGTAGAACCAGGCAGAGAATTCCCGGCTAGCAGCTTCCCTGTGGCGGGGAAGTGCAAACGTACACGTTTTCGGCCGAAAATGCGTTTTCCGGCGAAAACGCACACCACGGCTCTTTCTGAGAAAAAGCAAGCACGGAGGACGAGAACCGCTTTTGCCCTGCGTAGCGTTCCGGGCAGCGGGTAGAACCAGGCAGAGAATTCCCGGCTAGCAGCTTCCCTGTGGCGGGGAAGTGCAAACGTACACGGTTTCGGCCGAAAAAGCATTTTACGGCGAAAACGCACGCCGCGGCTCTTTCTGAGAAAAAGCAAGCACGGAGGACGAGAACCGCTTTTGCCCTGCGTAGCGTTCCGGGCAGCGGGTAGAACCAGGCAGAGAATTCCCGGCTAGCAGCTTCCCTGTGGCGGGGAAGTGCAAACGTACACGGTTTCGGCCGAAAAAGCGTTTTACGGAGAAAACACACACCACGGCTCTTACTGAGAAAAAGCAAGCACGGAGGACGAGAACCGCTTTTGCCCTGCGTAGCGTTCCGGGCAGCGGGTAGAACCAGGCAGAGAATTCCCGGCTAGCAGCTTCCCTGTGGCGGGGAAGTGCAAACGTACACGTTTTCGGCCGAAAATGCGTTTTCCGGCGAAAACGCACACCACGGCTCTTTCTGAGAAAAAGCAAGCACGGAGGACGAGAACCGCTTTTGCCCTGCGTAGCGTTCCGGGCAGCGGGTAGAACCAGGCAGAGAATTCCCGGCTAGCAGCTTCCCTGTGGCGGGGAAGTGCAAACGTACACGTTTTCGGCCGAAAACGCGTTTTCCGGCGAAAACGCACACCACGGCTCTTTCTGAGAAAAAGCAAGCACGGAGGACGACAACCGCTTTTGCCCTGCGTAGCGTTCCGGGCAGCGGGTAGAACCAGGCAGAGAATTCCCGGCTAGCAGCTTCCCTGTGGCGGGGAAGTGCAAACGTACACGGTTTCGGCCGAAAACGCGTTTTCCGGCGAAAACGCACACCACGGCTCTTTCTTAGAAAAAGCCAGCACGGAGGACGAGAACCGCTTTTGCCCTGCGTAGCGTTCCGGGCAGCGGGTAGAACCAGGCAGAGAATTCAGGGCTAGCAGCTTCCCTGTGGCGGGGAAGTGCAAACGTACATGTTTTCGGCCGAAAACGCGTTTTCCTGCGAAAACGCACACCACGGCTCTTTCTGAGAAAAAGCAAGCACGGAGGACCAGAACCGGTTTTGCCCTGCGTAGCGTTCCGGGCAGCGTGTAGAACCTGGCAGAGAATTCCCGGCTAGCAGCTTCCCTGTGGCGGGGAAGTGCAAACGTACACGTTTTCGGCTGAAAACGCTTTTTGCGGCGAAAACGCACACCACGGCTCTTTCTGAGAAAAAGCAAGCACGGAGGACGACAACCGCTTTTGCCCTGCGTAGCGTTCCGGGCAGCGGGTAGAACCAGGCAGAGAATTCCCGGCTAGCAGCTTCCCTGTGGCGGGGAAGTGCAAACGTACACGTTTTCGGCCGAAAACGCGTTTTCCGGCGAAAACGCACACCACGGCTCTTTCTGAGAAAAAGCAAGCACGGAGGACGAGAACCGCTTTTGCCCTGCGTAGCGTTCCGGGCAGGGGTTAGAACCAGGCAGAGAATTCCCGGCTAGCAGCTTCCCTTTGGCGGGGAAGTGCAAACGTACACGTTTTCGGCCGAAAACGCGTTTTCCGGCGAAAACGCACACCACGGCTCTTTCTGAGAAAAAGCAAGCACGGAGGACGAGAACCGCTTTTGCCCTGCGTAGCGTTCCGGGCAGCGGGTAGAACCTGGCAGAGAATTCCCGGCTAGCAGCTTCCCTGTGGCGGGGAAGTGCAAACGTACACGTTTTCGGCCGAAAACGCGTTTTCCGGCGAAAACGCACACCACGGCTCTTTCTGAGAAAAAGCAAGCACGGAGGACGAGAACCGCTTTTGCCCTGCGTAGCGTTCCGGGCAGCGGGTAGAACCAGGCAGAGAATTCCCGGCTAGCAGCTTCCCTGTGGCGGGGAAGTGCAAACGTACACGTTTTCGGCCGAAAACGCGTTTTCCGGCGAAAAAGCACACCACGGCTCTTTCTGAGAAAAAGCAAGCACGAAGGACGAGAACCGCTTTTGCCCTGCGTAGCGTTCCGGGCAGCGGGTATAACCAGGCAGAGAATTCCCGGCTAGCAGCTTCCCTGTGGCGGGGAAGTGCAAACGTACACGTTTTCGTCCGAAAACGCATTTTCCGGCGAAAACGCACACCACGGCTCTTTCTGAGAAAAAGCAAGCACGGAGGACCACAACCGCTTTTGCCCTGCGTAGCGTTCCGGGCAGCGGGTAGAACCTGGCAGAGAATTCCCGGCTAGCAGCTTCCCTGTGGCGGGGAAGTGCAAACGTACACGTTTTTGGCCGAAAACGCGTTTTCCGGCGAAAACGCACACCACGGCTCTTTCTGAGAAAAAGCAAGCACGGAGGACGAGAACCGCTTTTGCCCTGCGTAGCGTTCCGGGCAGCGGGTAGAACCAGGCAGAGAATTCCCGGCTAGCAGCTTCCCTGTGGCGGGGAAGTGCAAACGTACACGTTTTCGGCCGAAAACGCGTTTTCCGGCGAAAAGGCACACCACGGCTCTTTCTGAGAAAAAGCAAGCACGGAGGACAAGAACCGCTTTTGCCCTGCGTAGCGTTCCGGGCAGCGGGTAGAACCAGGCAGAGAATTCCCGGCTAGCAGCTTCCCTGTGGCGGGCAAGTGCAAACGTACACGGTTTCGGCCGAAAAAGCATTTTACGGCGAAAACGCACGCCGCGGCTCTTTCTGAGAAAAAGCAAGCACGGAGGACGAGAACCGCTTTTGCCCTGCGTAGCGTTCCGGGCAGCGGGTAGAACCAGGCAGAGAATTCCCGGCTAGCAGCTTCCCTGTGGCGGGGAATTGCAAACGTACACGTTTTCGGCCGAAAACGCGTTTTCCGGCAAAAACGCACACCACGGCTCTTTCTGAGAAAAAGCAAGCACGGAGGACGAGAACCGCTTTTGCCCTGCGTAGCGTTCCGGCAGCGGGTAGAACCAGGCAGAGAATTCCCGGCTAGCAGCTTCCCTGTGGCGGGGAAGTGCAAACGTACACGGTTTCGGCCGAAAAAGCATTTTACGGCGAAAACGCACGCCGCGGCTCTTTCTGAGAAAAAGCAAGCACGGAGGACGAGAACCGCTTTTGCCCTGCGTAGCGTTCCGGGCAGCGGGTAGAACCAGGCAGAGAATTCCCGGCTAGCAGCTTCCCTGTGGCGGGGAAGTGCAAACGTACACGGTTTCGGCCGAAAACGCGTTTTACGGAGAAAACACACACCACGGCTCTTACTGAGAAAAAGCAAGCACGGAGGACGAGAACCGCTTTTGCCCTGCGTAGCGTTCCGGGCAGCGGGTAGAACCAGGCAGAGAATTCCCGGCTAGCAGCTTCCCTGTGGCGGGGAAGTGCAAACGTACACGTTTTCGGCCGAAAATGCGTTTTCCGGCGAAAACGCACACCACGGCTCTTTCTGAGAAAAAGCAAGCACGGAGGACGAGAACCGCTTTTGCCCTGCGTAGCGTTCCGGGCAGCGGGTAGAACCTGGCAGAGAATTCCCGGCTAGCAGCTTCCCTGTGGCGGGGAAGTGCAAACGTACACGTTTTCGGCCGAAAACGCGTTTTCCGGCGAAAACGCACACCACGGCTCTTTCTGAGAAAAAGCAAGCACGGAGGACGACAACCGCTTTTGCCCTGCGTAGCGTTCCGGGCAGCGGGTAGAACCAGGCAGAGAATTCCCGGCTAGCAGCTTCCCTGTGGCGGGGAAGTGCAAACGTACACGTTTTCGGCCAAAAACGCGTTTTCCGGCGAAAACGCACACCACGGCTCTTTCTTAGAAAAAGCAAGCACGGAGGACGAGAACCGCTTTTGCCCTGCGTAGCGTTCCGGGCAGCGGGTAGAACCAGGCAGAGAATTCCCGGCTAGCAGCTTCCCTGTGGCGGGGAAGTGCAAACGTACACGTTTTCGGCCGAAAACGCGTTTTCCTGCGAAAACGCACACCACGGCTCTTTCTGAGAAAAAGCAAGCACGGAGGACCAGAACCGGTTTTGCCCTGCGTAGCGTTCCGGGCAGCGTGTAGAACCTGGCAGAGAATTCCCGGCTAGCAGCTTCCCTGTGGCGGGGAAGTGCAAACGTACACGTTTTCGGCTGAAAACGCTTTTTGCGGCGAAAACGCACACCACGGCTCTTTCTGAGAAAAAGCAAGCACGGAGGACGACAACCGCTTTTGCCCTGCGTAGCGTTCCGGGCAGCGGGTAGAACCAGGCAGAGAATTCCCGGCTAGCAGCTTCCCTGTGGCGGGGAAGTGCAAACGTACACGTTTTCGGCCGAAAACGCGTTTTCCGGCGAAAACGCACACCACGGCTCTTTCTGAGAAAAAGCAAGCACGGAGGACGAGAACCGCTTTTGCCCTGCGTAGCGTTCCGGGCAGGGGTTAGAACCAGGCAGAGAATTCCCGGCTAGCAGCTTCCCTTTGGCGGGGAAGTGCAAACGTACACGTTTTCGGCCGAAAACGCGTTTTCCGGCGAAAACGCACACCACGGCTCTTTCTGAGAAAAAGCAAGCACAGAGGACGAGAACCGATTTTGCCCTGCGTAGCGTTCCGGGCAGCGGTTAGAACCTGGCAGAGAATTCCCGGCTAGCAGCTTCCCTGTGGCGGGGAAGTGCAAACGTACACGTTTTCGGCCGAAAACGCGTTTTCCGGCGAAAACGCACACCACGGCTCTTTCTGAGAAAAAGCAAGCACGGAGGACGAGAACCGCTTTTGCCCTGCGTAGCGTTCCGGGCAGCGGGTAGAACCAGGCAGAGAATTCCCGGCTAGCAGCTTCCCTGTGGCGGGGAAGTGCAAACGTACACGTTTTCGGCCGAAAACGCGTTTTCCGGCGAAAACGCACACCACGGCTCTTTCTGAGAAAAAGCAAGCACGAAGGACGAGAACCGCTTTTGCCCTGCGTAGCGTTCCGGGCAGCGGGTAGAACCAGGCAGAGAATTCCCGGCTAGCAGCTTCCCTGTGGCGGGGAAGTGCAAACGTACACGTTTTCGTCCGAAAACGCATTTTCCGGCGAAAACGCACGCCACGGCTCTTTCTTAGAAAAAGCAAGCACGGAGGACGACAACCGCTTTTGCCCTGCGTAGCGTTCCGGGCAGCGGGTAGAACCAGGCAGAGAATTCCCGGCTAGCAGCTTCCCTGTGGCGGGGAAGTGCAAACGTACACGTTTTCGGCCGAAAACGCATTTTCCGGCGAAAACGCACACCACGGCTCTTTCTTAGAAAAAGCAAGCACGGAGGACGAGAACCGCTTTTGCCCTGCGTAGCGTTCCGGGCAGTGGGTAGAACCAGGCAGAGAATTCCCGGCTAGCAGCTTCCCTGTGGCGGGGAAGTGCAAACGTACACGTTTTCGGCCGAAAACGCGTTTTCCGGCGAAAAGGCACACCACGGCTCTTTCTGAGAAAAAGCAAGCACGGAGGACGAGAACCGCTTTTGCCCTGCGTAGCGTTCCGGGCAGCGGGTAGAACCTGGCAGAGAATTCCCGGCTAGCAGCTTCCCTGTGGCGGGGAAGTGCAAACGTACACGTTTTTGGCCGAAAACGCGTTTTCCGGCGAAAACGCACACCACGGCTCTTTCTGAGAAAAAGCAAGCACGGAGGACGAGAACCGCTTTTGCCCTGCGTAGCGTTCCGGGCAGCGGGTAGAACCAGGCAGAGAATTCCCGGCTAGCAGCTTCCCTGTGGCGGGGAAGTGCAAACGTACACGTTTTCGGCCGAAAACGCGTTTTCCGGCGAAAACGCACACCACGGCTCTTTCTGAGAAAAAGCAAGCACGGAGGACGAGAACCGCTTTTGCCCTGCGTAGCGTTCCGGGCAGCGGGTAGAAGCAGGCAGAGAATTCCCGGCTAGCAGCTTCCCTGTGGCGGGGAAGTGCAAACGTACACGTTTTCGGCCGAAAACGCGTTTTCCGGCGAAAAGGCACACCACGGCTCTTTCTGAGAAAAAGCAAGCACGGAGGACAAGAACCGCTTTTGCCCTGCGTAGCGTTCTGGGCAGCGGGTAGAACCTGGCAGAGAATTCCCGGCTAGCAGCTTCCCTGTGGCGGCGAAGTGCAAACGTACACGTTTTCGGCCGAAAACGCGTTTTCCGGCGAAAACGCACACCACGGCTCTTTCTGAGAAAAAGAAAGCACGGAGGACGAGAACCGCTTTTGCCCTGCGTAGCGTTCCGGGCAGCGGGTAGAACCAGGCAGAGAATTCCCGGCTAGCAGCTTCCCTGTGGCGGGCAAGTGCAAACGTACACGGTTTCGGCCGAAAAAGCATTTTACGGCGAACACGCACGCCGCGGCTCTTTCTTAGAAAAAGCAAGCACGGAGGACGAGAACCGCTTTTGCCCTGCGTAGCGTTCCGGGCAGCGGGTAGAACCAGGCAGAGAATTCCCGGCTAGCAGCTTCCCTGTGGCGGGGAAGTGCAAACGTACACGTTTTTGGCCGAAAACGCGTTTTACGGCGAAAACGCACACCACGGCTCTTTCTGAGAAAAAGCAAGCACGGAGGACGAGAACCGCTTTTGCCCTGCGTAGCGTTCCGGGCAGGGGTTAGAACCAGGCAGAGAATTCCCGGCTAGCAGCTTCCCTTTGGCGGGGAAGTGCAAACGTACACGTTTTCGGCCGAAAACGCGTTTTCCGGTGAAAACGCACACCACGGCTCTTTCTGAGAAAAAGCAAGCACGGAGGACGAGAACCGCTTTTGCCCTGCGTAGCGTTCCGGGCAGCGGGTAGAACCTGGCAGAGAATTCCCGGCTAGCAGCTTCCCTGTGGCGGGGAAGTGCAAACGTACACGTTTTCGGCCGAAAACGCGTTTTCCGGCGAAAACGCACACCACGGCTCTTTCTGAGAAAAAGCAAGCACGGAGGACGAGAACCGCTTTTGCCCTGCGTAGCGTTCCGGGCAGCGGGTAGAACCAGGCAGAGAATTCCCGGCTAGCAGCTTCCCTGTGGCGGGGAAGTGCAAACGTACACGTTTTAGGCCGAAAACGCGTTTTCTGGCGAAAACGCACACCACGGCTCTTTCTTATAAAAAGCAAGCACGGAGGACAACAACCGCTTTTGCCCTGCGTAGCGTTCCGGGCAGCGGGTAGAACCTGGCAGAGAATTCCCGGCTAGCAGCTTCCCTGTGGCGGGGAAGTGCAAACGTACACGTTTTAGGCCGAAAACGCGTTTTCCGGCGAAAACGCACACCACGGCTCTTTCTGAGATAAAGAAAGCACGGAGGACGACAACCGCTTTTGCCCTGCGTAGCGTTCCGGCAGCGGGTAGAACCAGGCAGAGAATTCCCGGCTAGCAGCTTCCCTGTGGCGGGGAAGTGCAAACGTACACGTTTTCGGCCGAAAACGCGTTTTCCGGTGAAAACGCACACCACGGCTCTTTCTGAGAAAAAGCAAGCACGGAGGACGAGAACCGCTTTTGCCCTGCGTAGCGTTCCGGGCAGCGGGTAGAACCACGCAGAGAATTCCCGGCTAGCAGCTTCCCTGTGGCGGGGAAGTGCAAACGTACACGTTTTCGGCCGAAAACGCGTTTTCCGGCGAAAACGCACACCACGGCTCTTTCTGAGAAAAAGCAAGCACGGAGGACCAGAACCGCTTTTGCCCTGCGTAGCGTTCCGGGCAGCGTGTAGAACCTGGCAGAGAATTCCCGGCTAGCAGCTTCCCTGTGGCGGGGAAGTGCAAACGTACACGTTTTCGGCTGAAAACGCTTTTTGCGGCGAAAACGCACACCACGGCTCTTTCTGAGAAAAAGCAAGCACGGAGGACGACAACCGCTTTTGCCCTGCGTAGCGTTCCGGGCAGCGGGTAGAACCAGGCAGAGAATTGCCGGCTAGCAGCTTCCCTGTGGCGGGGAAGTGCAAACGTACACGTTTTCGGCCGAAAGCGTGTTTTCCGGCGAAAACGCACACCACGGCTCTTTCTGAGAAAAAGCAAGCACGGAGGACGAGAACCGCTTTTGCCCTGCGTAGCGTTCCGGGCAGCGGGTAGAACCAGGCAGAGAATTCCCGGCTAGCAGCTTCCCTGTGGCGGGGAAGTGCAAACGTACACGTTTTAGGCCGAAAACGCGTTTTCCGGCGAAAACGCACACCACGGCTCTTTCTGAGAAAAAGCAAGCACGGAGGACGAGAACCGCTTTTGCCCTGCGTAGCGTTCCGGGCAGCGGGTAGAACCAGGCAGAGAATTCCCGGCTAGCAGCTTCCCTGTGGCGGGGAAGTGCAAACGTACACGTTTTCGGTCGAAAACGCGTTTTCCGGCGAAAACGCACACCACGGCTCTTTCTGAGAAAAAGAAAGCACGGAGGACGAGAACCGCTTTTACCCTGCGTAGCGTTCCGGGCAGCGGGTAGAACCAGGCAGAGAATTCCCGGCTAGCAGCTTCCCTGTGGCGGGGAAGTGCAAACGTACACGGTTTCGTCCGAAAAAGCATTCTACGGCGAAAACGCACGCCGCGGCTCTTTCTGAGAAAAAGCAAGCACGGAGGACGAGAACCGCTTTTGCCCTGCGTAGCGTTCCGGGCAGCGGGTAGAACCAGGCAGAGAATTCCCGGATAGCAGCTTCCCTGTGGCGGGGAAGTGCAAACGTACACGGTTTCGGCCGAAAACGCGTTTTACGGAGAAAACACACACCACGGCTCTTACTGAGAAAAAGCAAGCACGGAGGACGAGAACTGCTTTTGCCCTGCGTAGCGTTCCGGGCAGCGGGTAGAACCAGGCAGAGAATTCCCGGCTAGCAGCTTCCCTGTGGCGGGGAAGTGCAAACGTACACGTTTTCGGCCGAAAACGCGTTTTCCGGCGAAATCGCACACCACGGCTCTTTCTGAGAAAAAGCAAGCACGGAGGACGAGAACCGCTTTTGCCCTGCGTAGCGTTCCGGGCAGCGGGTAGAACCAGGCAGAGAATTCCCGGATAGCAGCTTCCCTGTGGCGGGGAAGTGCAAACGTACACGTTTTCGGCCGAAAACGCGTTTTCCGGCGAAAAGGCACACCACGGCTCTTTCTGAGAAAAAGCAAGCACGGAGGACGAGAACCGCTTTTGCCCTGCGTAGCGTTCCGGCAGCGGGTAGAACCAGGCTGAGAATTCCCGGCTAGCAGCTTCCCTGTGGCGGGGAAGTGCAAACGTACACGTTTTCGGCCGAAAACGCGTTTTCCGGCGAAAACGCACACCACGGCTCTTTCTGAGAAAAAGCAAGCACGGAGGACGAGAACCGCTTTTGCCCTGCGTAGCGTTCCAGGCAGCGGGTAGAAGCAGGCAGAGAATTCCCGGCTAGCAGCTTCCCTGTGGCGGGGAAGTGCAAACGTACACGTTTTCGGCCGAAAACGCGTTTTCCGGCGAAAACGCACACCACGGCTCTTTCTGAGAAAAAGCAAGCACGGAGGACGAGAACCGCTTTTGCCCTGCGTAGCGTTCCGCGCAGCGGGTAGAACCAGTCAGAGAATTCCCGGCTAGCAGCTTCCCTTTGGCGGGGAAGTGCAAACGTACACGGTTTCGGCCGAAAAAGCATTTTACGGCGAAAACGCACGCCGCGGCTCTTTCTGAGAAAAAGCAAGCACGGAGGACGAGAACCGCTTTTGCCCTGCGTAGCGTTCCGGGCAGCGGGTAGAACCAGGCAGAGAATTCCCGGCTAGCAGCTTCCCTGTGGCGGGGAAGTGCAAACGTACACGGTTTCGGCCGAAAACGCGTTTTCTGCCGAAAACGCACACCACGGCTCTTTCTGAGAAAAAGCAAGCACGGAGGACGAGAACCGCTTTTGCCCTGCGTAGCGTTCCGGGCAGCGGGTAGAACCAGTCAGAGAATTCCCGGCTAGCAGCTTCCCTGTGGCGGGGAAGTGCAAACGTACACGTTTTCGGCCGAAAGCGCGTTTTCCGGCGAAAACGCACACCACGGCTCTTTCTGAGAAAAAGCAAGCACGGAGGACGAGAACCGCTTTTGCCCTGCGTAGCGTTCCGGGCAGCGGGTAGAACCAGGCAGAGAATTCCCGGCTAGCAGCTTCCCTGTGGCGGGGAAGTGCAAACGTACACGTTTTCGGCCGAAAACGCGTTTTCCGGCGAAATCGCACACCACGGCTCTTTCTGAGAAAAAGCAAGCACGGAGGACGAGAACCGCTTTTGCCCTGCGTAGCGTTCCGGGCAGCGGGTAGAACCAGGCAGAGAATTCCCGGCTAGCAGCTTCCCTGTGGCGGGGAATTGCAAACGTACACGTTTTCGGCGGAAAACGCGTTTTCCGGCGAAAACGCACACCACGGCTCTTTCTGAGAAAAAGAAAGCACGGAGGACGAGAACCGCTTTTACCCTGCGTAGCGTTCCGGGCAGCGGGTAGAACCAGGCAGAGAATTCCCGGCTAGCAGCTTCCCTGTGGCGGGGAAGTGCAAACGTACACGGTTTCGGCCGAAAAAGCATTTTACGGCGAAAACGCACGCCACGGCTCTTTCTGAGAAAAAGCAAGCACGGAGGACGAGAACCGCTTTTGCCCTGCGTAGCGTTCCGGGCAGCGGGTAGAACCAGGCAGAGAATTCCCGGATAGCAGCTTCCCTGTGGCGGGGAAGTGCAAACGTACACGGTTTCGGCCGAAAACGCGTTTTACGGAGAAAACACACACCACGGCTCTTACTGAGAAAAAGCAAGCACGGAGGACGAGAACTGCTTTTGCCCTGCGTAGCGTTCCGGGCAGCGGGTAGAACCAGGCAGAGAATTCCCGGCTAGCAGCTTCCCTGTGGCGGGGAAGTGCAAACGTACACGTTTTCGGCCGAAAACGCGTTTTCCGGCGAAATCGCACACCACGGCTCTTTCTGAGAAAAAGCAAGCACGGAGGACGAGAACCGCTTTTGCCCTGCGTAGCGTTCCGGGCAGCGGGTAGAACCAGGCAGAGAATTCCCGGCTAGCAGCTTCCCTGTGGCGGGGAAGTGCAAACGTACACGTTTTAGGCCGAAAACGCGTTTTCCGGCGAAAACGCACACCACGGCTCTTTCTGAGAAAAAGCAAGCACGGAGGACGAGAACCGCTTTTGCCCTGCGTAGCGTTCCGGCAGCGGGTAGAACCAGGCAGAGAATTCCCGGCTAGCAGCTTCCCTGTGGCGGGGAAGTGCAAACGTACACGTTTTCGGCCGAAAGCGCGTTTTCCGGCGAAAACGCACACCACGGCTCTTTCTGAGAAAAAGCAAGCACGGAGGACGAGAACCGCTTTTGCCCTGCGTAGCGTTCCGGGCAGCGGGTAGAACCAGGCAGAGAATTCCCGGCTAGCAGCTTCCCTGTGGCGGGGAAGTGCAAACGTACACGTTTTCGGCCGAAAACGCGTTTTCCGGCGAAATCGCACACCACGGCTCTTTCTGAGAAAAAGCAAGCACGGAGGACGAGAACCGCTTTTGCCCTGCGTAGCGTTCCGGGCAGCGGGTAGAACCAGGCAGAGAATTCCCGGCTAGCAGCTTCCCTGTGGCGGGGAAGTGCAAACGTACACGTTTTCGGCGGAAAACGCGTTTTCCGGCGAAAACGCACACCACGGCTCTTTCTGAGAAAAAGAAAGCACGGAGGACGAGAACCGCTTTTACCCTGCGTAGCGTTCCGGGCAGCGGGTAGAACCAGGCAGAGAATTCCCGGCTAGCAGCTTCCCTGTGGCGGGGAAGTGCAAACGTACACGGTTTCGGCCGAAAAAGCATTTTACGGCGAAAACGCACGCCACGGCTCTTTCTGAGAAAAAGCAAGCACGGAGGACGAGAACCGCTTTTGCCCTGCGTAGCGTTCCGGGCAGCGGGTAGAACCAGGCAGAGAATTCCCGGATAGCAGCTTCCCTGTGGCGGGGAAGTGCAAACGTACACGGTTTCGGCCGAAAACGCGTTTTACGGAGAAATCGCACACCACGGCTCTTTCTGAGAAAAAGCAAGCACGGAGGACGAGAACCGCTTTTGCCCTGCGTAGCGTTCCGGGCAGCGGGTAGAACCAGGCAGAGAATTCCCGGCTAGCAGCTTCCCTGTGGCGGGGAAGTGCAAACGTACACGTTTTCGGCCGAAAACGCGTTTTCCGGCGAAAACGCACACCACGGCTCTTTCTGAGAAAAAGCAAGCACGGAGGACGAGAACCGCTTTTGCCCTGCGTAGCGTTCCGGCAGCGGGTAGAACCAGGCTGAGAATTCCCGGCTAGCAGCTTCCCTGTGGCGGGGAAGTGCAAACGTACACGTTTTCGGCCGAAAACGCGTTTTCCGGCGAAAACGCACACCACGGCTCTTTCTGAGAAAAAGCAAGCACGGAGGACGAGAACCGCTTTTGCCCTGCGTAGCGTTCCGGGCAGCGGGTAGAACCAGTCAGAGAATTCCCGGCTAGCAGCTTCCCTGTGGCGGGGAAGTGCAAACGTACACGGTTTCGGCCGAAAAAGCATTTTACGGCGAAAACGCACGCCGCGGCTCTTTCTGAGAAAAAGCAAGCACGGAGGACGAGAACCGCTTTTGCCCTGCGTAGCGTTCCGGGCAGCGGGTAGAACCAGGCAGAGAATTCCCGGCTAGCAGCTTCCCTGTGGCGGGGAAGTGCAAACGTACACGGTTTCGGCCGAAAACGCGTTTTACGGAGAAAACACACACCACGGCTCTTACTGAGAAAAAGCAAGCACGGAGGACGAGAACTGCTTTTGCCCTGCGTAGCGTTCGGGGCAGCGGGTAGAACCAGGCAGAGAATTCCCGGCTAGCAGCTTCCCTGTGGCGGGGAAGTGCAAACGTACACGTTTTCGGCCGAAAACGCGTTTTCCGGCGAAAACGCACACCACGGCTCTTTCTGAGAAAAAGCAAGCACGGAGGACGACAACCGCTTTTGCCCTGCGTAGCGTTGCGGCAGCGGGTAGAACCAGGCAGAGAATTCCCGGCTAGCAGCTTCCCTGTGGCGGGGAAGTGCAAACGTACACGTTTTCGGCCGAAAACGCGTTTTCCGGTGAAAACGCACACCACGGCTCTTTCTGAGAAAAAGCAAGCACGGAGGACGAGAACCGCTTTTGCCCTGCGTAGCGTTCCGGGCAGCGGGTAGAACCAGGCAGAGAATTCCCGGCTAGCAGCTTCCCTGTGGCGGGGAAGTGCAAACGTACACGTTTTCGGCCGAAAACGCGTTTTCCGGCGAAAACGCACACCACGGCTCTTTCTGAGAAAAAGCAAGCACGGAGGACCAGAACCGCTTTTGCCCTGCGTAGCGTTCCGGGCAGCGGGTAGAACCAGGCAGAGAATTCCCGGCTAGCAGCTTCCCTGTGGCGGGGAAGTGCAAACGTACACGTTTTCGGCCGAAAACGCGTTTTCCGGCGAAAACGAACACCACGGCTCTTTCTGAGAAAAAGCAAGCACGGAGGACGAGAACCGCTTTTGCCCTGCGTAGCGTTCCGGGCAGTGGGTAGAACCTGGCAGAGAATTCCCGGCTAGCAGCTTCCCTGTGGCGGGGAAGTGCAAACGTACACGTTTTCGGCCGAAAACGCGTTTTCCGGCGAAAACGCACACCACGGCTCTTTCTGAGAAAAAGCAAGCACGGAGGATGAGAACCGCTTTTGCCCTGCGTAGCGTTCCGGGCAGCGGGTAGAACCAGGCAGAGAATTCCCGGCTAGCAGCTTCCCTGTGGCGGGGAAGTGCAAACGTACACGTTTTCGGCCGAAAACGCGTTTTCCGGCGAAAACGCACACCACGGCTCTTTCTGAGAAAAAGCAAGCACGGAGGACGAGAACCGCTTTTGCCCTGCGTAGCGTTCCGGGCAGCGGGTAGAACCAGGCAGAGAATTCCCGGCTAGCAGCTTCCCTGTGGCGGGGAAGTGCAAACGTACACGTTTTCGGCCGAAAGCGCGTTTTCCGGCGAAAACGCACACCACGGCTCTTTCTGAGAAAAAGCAAGCACGGAGGACGAGAACCGCTTTTGCCCTGCGTAGCGTTCCGGGCAGCGGGTAGAACCAGGCAGAGAATTCCCGGCTAGCAGCTTCCCTGTGGCGGGGAAGTGCAAACGTACACGTTTTCGGCCGAAAACGCGTTTTCCGGCGAAATCGCACACCACGGCTCTTTCTGAGAAAAAGCAAGCACGGAGGACGAGAACCGCTTTTGCCCTGCGTAGCGTTCCGGGCAGCGGGTAGAACCAGGCAGAGAATTCCCGGCTAGCAGCTTCCCTGTGGCGGGGAAGTGCAAACGTACACGTTTTCGGCCGAAAACGCGTTTTCCGGCGAAAACGCACACCACGGCTCTTTCTGAGAAAAAGCAAGCACGGAGGACGACAACCGCTTTTGCCCTGCGTAGCGTTCCGGGCAGCGGGTAGAACCAGGCAGAGAATTCCCGGCTAGCAGCTTCCCTGTGGCGGGGAAGTGCAAACGTACACGTTTTAGGCCGAAAACGCGTTTTCCGGCGAAAACGCACACCACGGCTCTTTCTGAGAAAAAGCAAGCACGGAGGACGAGAACCGCTTTTGCCCTGCGTAGCGTTCCGGCAGCGGGTAGAAGCAGGCAGAGAATTCCCGGCTAGCAGCTTCCCTGTGGCGGGGAAGTGCAAACGTACACGTTTTCGGCCGAAAACGCGTTTTCCGGCGAAAACGCACACCACGGCTCTTTCTGAGAAAAAGCAAGCACGGAGGACGAGAACCGCTTTTGCCCTGCGTAGCGTTCCGGGCAGCGGGTAGAACCAGTCAGAGAATTCCCGGCTAGCAGCTTCCCTGTGGCGGGGAAGTGCAAACGTACACGTTTTCGGCCGAAAGCGCGTTTTCCGGCGAAAACGCACACCACGGCTCTTTCTGAGAAAAAGCAAGCACGGAGGACGAGAACCGCTTTTGCCCTGCGTAGCGTTCCGGGCAGCGGGTAGAACCAGGCAGAGAATTCCCGGCTAGCAGCTTCCCTGTGGCGGGGAAGTGCAAACGTACACGTTTTCGGCCGAAAACTCGTTTTCCGGCGAAATCGCACACCACGGCTCTTTCTGAGAAAAAGCAAGCACGGAGGACGAGAACCGCTTTTGCCCTGCGTAGCGTTCCGGGCAGCGGGTAGAACCAGGCAGAGAATTCCCGGCTAGCAGCTTCCCTGTGGCGGGGAAGTGCAAACGTACACGGTTTCGGCCGAAAAAGCATTTTACGGCGAAAACGCACGCCACGGCTCTTTCTGAGAAAAAGCAAGCACGGAGGACGAGAACCGCTTTTGCCCTGCGTAGCGTTCCGGGCAGCGGGTAGAACCAGGCAGAGAATTCCCGGATAGCAGCTTCCCTGTGGCGGGGAAGTGCAAACGTACACGGTTTCGGCCGAAAACGCGTTTTACGGAGAAAACACACACCACGGCTCTTACTGAGAAAAAGCAAGCACGGAGGACGAGAACTGCTTTTGCCCTGCGTAGCGTTCCGGGCAGCGGGTAGAACCAGGCAGAGAATTCCCGGCTAGCAGCTTCCCTGTGGCGGGGAAGTGCAAACGTACACGTTTTAGGCCGAAAACGCGTTTTCCGGCGAAAACGCACACCACGGCTCTTTCTGAGAAAAAGCAAGCACGGAGGACGAGAACCGCTTTTGCCCTGCGTAGCGTTCCGGCAGCGGGTAGAACCAGGCTGAGAATTCCCGGCTAGCAGCTTCCCTGTGGCGGGGAAGTGCAAACGTACACGTTTTCGGCCGAAAACGCGTTTTCCGGCGAAAACGCACACCACGGCTCTTTCTGAGAAAAAGCAAGCACGGAGGACGAGAACCGCTTTTGCCCTGCGTAGCGTTCCAGGCAGCGGGTAGAAGCAGGCAGAGAATTCCCGGCTAGCAGCTTCCCTGTGGCGGGGAAGTGCAAACGTACACGTTTTCGGCCGAAAACGAGTTTTCCGGCGAAAACGCACACCACGGCTCTTTCTGAGAAAAAGCAAGCACGGAGGACGAGAACCGCTTTTGCCCTGCGTAGCGTTCCGGGCAGCGGGTAGAACCAGTCAGAGAATTCCCGGCTAGCAGCTTCCCTTTGGCGGGGAAGTGCAAACGTACACGGTTTCGGCCGAAAACGCGTTTTACGGAGAAAACACACACCACGGCTCTTACTGAGAAAAAGCAAGCACGGAGGACGAGAACTGCTTTTGCCCTGCGTAGCGTTCCGGGCAGCGGGTAGAACCAGGCAGAGAATTCCCGGCTAGCAGCTTCCCTGTGGCGGGGAAGTGCAAACGTACACGTTTTCGGCCGAAAACGCGTTTTCTGACGAAAACGCACACCACGGCTCTTTCTGAGAAAAAGCAAGCACGGAGGACGAGAACCGCTTTTGCCCTGCGTAGCGTTCCGGGCAGCGGGTAGAACCAGGCAGAGAATTCCCGGCTAGCAGCTTCCCTGTGGCGGGGAAGTGCAAACGTACACGTTTTCGGCCGAAAACGCGTTTTCCGGCGAAAAGGCACACCACGGCTCTTTCTGAGAAAAAGCAAGCACGGAGGACGAGAACCGCTTTTGCCCTGCGTAGCGTTCCGGCAGCGGGTAGAACCAGGCAGAGAATTCCCGGCTAACAGCTTCCCTGTGGCGGGGAAGTGCAAACGTACACGTTTTCGGCCGAAAACGCGTTTTCCGGCGAAAACGCACACCACGGCTCTTTCTGAGAAAAAGCAAGCACGGAGGACCAGAACCGCTTTTGCCCTGCGTAGCGTTCCGGGCAGCGGGTAGAACCAGGCAGAGAATTCCCGGCTAGCAGCTTCCCTGTGGCGGGGAAGTGCAAACATACACGATTTCGGCCGTAAACGCGTTTTCCGGCGAAAACGCACACCACGGCTCTTTCTGAGAAAAAGCAAGCACGGAGGACGAGAACCGCTTTTGCCCTGCGTAGCGTTCCGGGCAGCGGGTAGAACCAGGCAGAGAATTCCCGGCTAGCAGCTTCCCTGTGGCGGGGAAGTGCAAACGTACACGTTTTCGGCCGAAAACGCGTTTTCTGTTGAAAACGCACACCACGGCTCTTTCTGAGAAAAAGCAAGCATGGAGGACGAGAACCGCTTTTGCCCTGCGTAGCGTTCCGGGCAGCGGGTAGAACCAGGCAGAGAATTCCCGGCTAGCAGCTTCCCTGTGGCGGGGAAGTGCAAACGTACACGTTTTCGGCCGAAAACGCGTTTTCCGGCGAAAACGCACACCACGGCTCTTTCTGAGAAAAAGCAAGCACGGAGGACGAGAACCGCTTTTGCCCTGCGTAGCGTTCCGGGCAGCGGGTAGAACCAGGCAGAGAATTCCCGGCTAGCAGCTTCCCTGTGGCGGGGAAGTGCAAACACACACGTTTTCGGCCGAAAGCGAGTTTTCCGGCGAAAACGAACACCACGGCTCTTTCTGAGATAAAGCAAGCACGGAGGACGAGAACCGCTTTTGCCCTGCGTAGCGTTCCGGCAGCGGGTAGAACCAGGCAGAGAATTCCCGGCTAGCAGCTTCCCTGTGGCGGGGAAGTGCAAACGTACACGGTTTCGGCCGAAAACGTGTTTTACGGTGAAAACACACACCACGGCTCTTTCTGAGAACAAGGAAGCACGGAGGACGAGAACCGCTTTTGCCCTGCGTAGCGTTCCGGACAGCGGGTAGAACCAGGCAGAGAATTCCCGGCTAGCAGCTTCCCTGTGGCGGGGAAGTGCAAACGTACACTTTTTCGGCCGAAAACGCGTTTTCCGGCGAAAACGCACACCACGGCTCTTTCTGAGAAAAAGCAAGCACGGAGGACGAGAACCGCTTTTGCCCTGCGTAGCGTTCCGGGCAGCGGGTAGAACCAGGCAGAGAATTCCCGGCTAGCAGCTTCCCTGTGGCGGGGAAGTGCAAACGTACACGTTTTCGGCCGAAAACGCGTTTTCCGGCGAAAAGGCACACCACGGCTCTTTCTGAGAAAAAGCAAGCACGGAGGACGAGAACCGCTTTTGCCCTGCGTAGCGTTCCGGCAGCGGGTAGAACCAAGCAGAGAATTCCCGGCTAGCAGCTTCCCTGTGGCGGGGAAGTGCAAACGTACACGTTTTCGGTCGGAAACGCGTTTTCCGGCGAAAACGCACACCACGGCTCTTTCTGAGAAAAAGCAAGCACGGAGGACGAGAACCGCTTTTGCCCTGCGTAGCGTTCCGGGCAGCGGGTAGAACCAGGCAGAGAATTCCCGGCTAGCAGCTTCCCTGTGGCGGGGAAGTGCAAACGTACACGGTTTCGGCCGAAAACGCGTTTTCCGGCGAAAAGGCACACCACGGCTCTTTCTGAGAAAAAGCAAGCACGGAGGACGAGAACCGCTTTTGCCCTGCGTAGCGTTCCGGGCAGCGGGTAGAACCAGGCAGAGAATTCCCGGCTACAGCTTCCCTGTGGCGGGGAAGTGCAAACGTATACGTTTTCGGCCGAAAACGCGTTTTCCGGCGAAAACGCACACCACGGCTCTTTCTGAGAAAAAGCAAGCACGGAGGACTAGAACCGCTTTTGCCCTGCGTAGCGTTCCGGGCAGCGGGTAGAACCAGGCAGAGAATTCCCGGCTAGCAGCTTCCCTGTGGCGGGGAAGTGCAAACGTACACGTTTTCGGCCGAAAACGCGTTTTCCGGCGAAAACACACACCACGGCTCTTACTGAGAAAAAGCAAGCACGGAGGACGAGAACCGCTTTTGCCCTGCGTAGCGTTCCGGGCAGCGGGTAGAACCAGGCAGAGAATTCCCGGCTAGCAGCTTCCCTGTGGCGGGGAAGTGCAAACGTACACGTTTTCGGCCGAAAACGCGTTTTCCGGCGAAAAGGCACACCACGGCTCTTTCTGAGAAAAAGCAAGCACGGAGGACGAGAACCGCTTTTGCCCTGCGTAGCGTTCCGGCAGCGGGTAGAACCAGGCAGAGAATTCCCGGCTAACAGCTTCCCTGTGGCGGGGAAGTGCAAACGTACACGTTTTCGGCCGAAAACGCGTTTTCCGGCGAAAACGCACACCACGGCTCTTTCTGAGAAAAAGCAAGCACGGTGGACGAGAACCGCTTTTGCCCTGAGTAGCGTTCCGGGCAGCGGGTAGAACCAGGCAGAGAATTCCCGGCTAGCAGCTTCCCTGTGGCGGGGAAGTGCAAACATACACGATTTCGGCCGTAAACGCGTTTTCCGGCGAAAACGCACACCACGGCTCTTTCTGAGAAAAAGCAAGCACGGAGGACGAGAACCGCTTTTGCCCTGCGTAGCGTTCCGGGCAGCGGGTAGAACCAGGCAGAGAATTCCCGGCTAGCAGCTTCCCTGTGGCGGGGAAGTGCAAACGTACAGGTTTTCAGCCGGAAACGCGTTTTCCGGCCAAAAGGCACACCACGGCTCTTTCTGAGAAAAAGCAAGCACGGAGGACGAGAACCGCTTTTGCCCTGCGTAGCGTTCCGGGCAGCGGGTAGAACCAGGCAGAGAATTCCCGGCTAGCAGCTTCCCTGTGGCGGGGAAGTGCAAACGTACACGTTTTCGGCCGAAAACGCGTTTTCGGGCGAAAACGCACACCACGGCTCTTTCTGAGAAAAAGCAAGCACGGAGGACGAGAACCGCTTTTGCCCTGCGTAGCGTTCCGGGCAGCGGGTAGAATCAGGCAGAGAATTCCCGGCTAGCAGCTTCCCTGTGGCGGGGAAGTGCAAACGTACACGTTTTCGGCCGAAAACGCGTTTTCCGGCGAAAACGCACACCACGGCTCTTTCTGAGAAAAAGCAAGCACGGAGGACGAGAACCGCTTTTGCCCTGCGTAGCGTTCCGGGCAGCGGGTAGAACCAGGCAGAGAATTCCCGGCTAGCAGCTTCCCTGTGGCGGGGAAGTGCAAACGTACACGTTTTCGGCCGAAAACGCGTTTCCCGGCGAAAACGCACACCACGGCTCTTTCTGAGAAAAAGCAAGCACGGAGGACGAGAACCGCTTTTGCCCTGCGTAGCGTTCCGGGCAGCGGGTAGAACCAGGCAGAGAATTCCCGGCTAGCAGCTTCCCTGTGGCGGGGAAGTGCAAACGTACACGTTTTCGGCCGAAAACGCGTTTTCCGGCGAAAACGCACACCACGGCTCTTTCGGAGAAAAAGCAAGCACGGAGGACGAGAACCGCTTTTGCCCTGCGTAGCGTTCCGGGCAGCGGGTAGAACCAGGCAGAGAATTCCCGGCTAGCAGCTTCCCTGTGGCGGGGAAGTGCAAACGTACACGTTTTCGGCCGAAAACGCGTTTTCCGGCGAAAAGGCACACCACGGCTCTTTCTGAGAAAAAGCAAGCACGGAGGACGAGAACCGCTTTTGCCCTGCGTAGCGTTCCGGGCAGCGGGTAGAACCAGGCAGAGAATTCCCGGCTAGCAGCTTCCCTGTGGCGGGGAAGTGCAAACGTACACGTTTTCGGCCGAAAAAGCGTTTTCCGGCGAAAACGCACACCACGGCTCTTTCTGAGAACAAGCAAGCACGGAGGACGAGAACCGCTTTTGCCCTGCGTAGCGTTCCGGGCAGCGGGTAGAACCAGGCAGAGAATTCCCGGCTAGCAGCTTCCCTGTGGCGGGGAAGTGCAAACGTACACGTTTTCGGCCGAAAACGCGTTTTCCGGCGAAAAGGCACACCACGGCTCTTTCTGAGAAAAAGCAAGCACGGAGGACGAGAACCGCTTTTGCCCTGCGTAGCGTTCCGGGCAGCGGGTAGAACCAGGCAGAGAATTCCCGGCTAGCAGCTTCCCTGTGGCGGGGAAGTGCAAACGTACACGTTTTCGGCCGAAAACACGTTTTCTGTCGAAAACGCACACCACTGCTCTTTCTGAGAAAAAGCAAGCACGGAGGACGAGAACCGCTTTTGCCCTGCATAGCGTTCCGGGCAGCGGGTAGAACCAGGCAGAGAATTCCCGGCTAGCAGCTTCCCTGTGTAGGGGAAGTGCAAACGTACACGTTTTCGGCCGAAAACGCGTTTTCCGGCGAAAACGCACACCACGGCTCTTTCTGAGAAAAAGCAAGCACGGAGGACGAGAACCGCTTTTGCCCTGCGTAGCGTTCCGGGCAGCGGGTAGAACCAGGCAGAGAATTCCCGGCTAGCAGCTTCCCTGTGGCGGGGAAGTGCAAACGTACACGTTTTCGGCCGAAAACGCGTTTTCCGGCGAAAACGCACACCACGGCTCTTTCTGAGAAAAAGCAAGCACGGAGGACGAGAACCGCTTTTGCCCTGCGTAGCGTTCCGGGCAGCGGGTAGAACCAGGCAGAGAATTCCCGGCTAGCAGCTTCCCTGTGGCGGGGAAGTGCAAACGTACACGTTTTAGGCCGAAAACGCGTTTTCCGGCGAAAACGCACACCACGGCTCTTTCTGAGAAAAAGCAAGCACGGAGGACGAGAACCGCTTTTGCCCTGCGTAGCGTTCCGGGCAGCGGGTAGAACCAGGCAGAGAATTCCCGGCTAGCAGCTTCCCTGTGGCGGGGAAGTGCAAACGTACACGTTTTCGGCCGAAAACGCGTTTTCCGGCGAAAAGGCACACCACGGCTCTTTCTGAGAAAAAGCAAGCACGGAGGACGAGAACCGCTTTTGCCCTGCGTAGCGTTCCGGGCAGCGGGTAGAACCAGGCAGAGAATTCCCGGCTAGCAGCTTCCCTGTGGCGGGGAAGTGCAAACGTACAGGTTTTCAGCCGAAAACGCGTTTTCCGGCCAAAAGGCACACCACGGCTCTTTCTGAGAAAAAGCAAGCACGGAGGACGAGAACCGCTTTTGCCCTGCGTAGCGTTCCGGGCAGCGGGTAGAACCAGGCAGAGAATTCCCGGCTAGCAGCTTCCCTGTGGCGGGGAAGTGCAAACGTACACGTTTTCGGCCGAAAACGCGTTTTCCGGCGAAAACGCACACCACGGCTCTTTCTGAGAAAAAGCAAGCACGGAGGACGAGAACCGCTTTTGCCCTGCGTAGCGTTCCGGGCAGCGGGTAGAACCAGGCAGAGAATTCCCGGCTAGCAGCTTCCCTGTGGCGGGGAAGTGCAAACGTACACGTTTTCGGCCGAAAACGCGTTTTCCGGCGAAAACACACGCCGCGGCTCTTTCTGCGAAAAAGCAAGCACGGAGGACGAGAACCGCTTTTGCCCTGCGTAGCGTTCCGGGCAGCGGGTAGAACCAGGCAGAGAATTCCCGGCTAGCAGCTTCCCTGTGGCGGGGAAGTGCAAACGTACACGTTTTCGGCCGAAAACGCGTTTTCCGGCGAAAACGCACACCACGGCTCTTTCTGAGAAAAAGCAAGCACGGAGGACGAGAACCGCTTTTGCCCTGCGTAGCGTTCCGGGCAGCGGGTAGAACCAGGCAGAGAATTCCCGGCTAGCAGCTTCCCTGTGGCGGGGAAGTGCAAACGTACACCTTTTCGGCCGAAAACGCGTTTTCCGGCGAAAAGGCACACCACGGCTCTTTCTGAGAAAAAGCAAGCACGGAGGACGAGAACCGCTTTTGCCCTGCGTAGCGTTCCGGGCAGCGGGTAGAACCAGGCAGAGAATTCCCGGCTAGCAGCTTCCCTGTGGCGGGGAAGTGCAAACGTACACGTTTTCGACCGAAAACGCGTTTTCCGGCGAAAACGCACACCACGGCTCTTTCTGAGAAAAAGCAAGCACAGAGGACGAGAACCGTTTTTGCCCTGCGTAGCGTTCCGGGCAGCGGGTAGAACCAGGCAGAGAATTCCCGGCTAGCAGCTTCCCTGTGGCGGGGAAGTGCAAACGTACACGGTTTTGGCCGAAAACGCGTTTTCCGGCGAAAACGCACACCACGGCTCTTTCTGAGAAAAAGCAAGCACGGAGGACGAGAACCGCTTTTGCCCTGCGTAGCGTTCCGGGCAGCGGGTAGAACCAGGCAGAGAATTCCCGGCTAGCAGCTTCCCTGTGGCGGGGAAGTGCAAACGTACACGTTTTCGGCCGAAAACGCGTTTTCCGGCGAAAACAAACGCCGCGGCTCTTTCTGCGAAAAAGCAAGCACGGAGGACGAGAACCGCTTTTGCCCTGCGTAGCGTTCCGGGCAGCGTGTAGAACCAGGCAGAGAATTCCCGGCTAGCAGCTTCCCTGTGGCGGGGAAGTGCAAACGTACACGTTTTCGGCCGAAAACGCGTTTTCCGGCGAAAACGCACGCCGCGGCTCTTTCTGAGAAAAAGCAAGCACGGAGGACGAGAACCGCTTTTGCCCTGCGTAGCGTTTCGGGCAGCGGGTAGAACCAGGCAGAGAATTCCCGGCTAGCAGCTTCCCTGTGGCGGGGAAGTGCAAACGTACACGTTTTCGGCCGAAAACGCTTTTTCCGGCGAAAACGCACACCACGGCTCTTTCTGAGATAAAGCAAGCACGGAGGACGAGAACCGCTTTTGCCCTGCGTAGCGTTCCGGGCAGCGGGTAGAACCAGGCAGAGAATTCCCGGCTAGCAGCTTCCCTGTGGCGGGGAAGTGCAAACGTACACGTTTTCGGCCGAAAACGCGTTTTATGGCGAAAACACACACCACGGCTCTTTCTGAGAAAAAGCAAGCACGGAGGACGAGAACCGCTTTTGCCCTGCGTAGCGTTCCGGGCAGCGGGTAGAACCAGGCAGAGAATTCCCGGCTAGCAGCTTCCCTGTGGCGGGGAAGTGCAAACGTACAGGTTTTCGGCCGAAAACGCGTTTTCCGGCGAAAACGCACACCACGGCTCTTTCTGAGAAAAAGCAAGCACGGAGGACGAGAACCGCTTTTGCCCTGCGTAGCGTTCCGGGTAGCGGGTAGAACCAGGCAGAGAATTCCCGGCTAGCAGCTTCCCTGTGGCGGGGAAGTGCAAACGTACACGTTTTCGGCCGAAAACGCGTTTTCCGGCGAAAACGCACACCACGGCTCTTTCTGAGAAAAAGCAAGCACGGAGGACGAGAACCGCTTTTGCCCTGCGTAGCGTTCCGGGCAGCGGGTAGAACCAGGCAGAGAATTCCCGGCTAGCAGCTTCCCTGTGGCGGGGAAGTGCAAACGTACACGTTTTCGGCCGAAAACGCGTTTTCCGGCGAAAACGCACACCACGGCTCTTTCTGAGAAAAAGCAAGCACGGAGGACTAGAACCGCTTTTGCCCTGCGTAGCGTTCCGGGCAGCGGGTAGAACCAGGCAGAGAATTCCCGGCTAGCAGCTTCCCTGTGTAGGGGAAGTGCAAACGTACACGGTTTCGGCCGAAAACGCGTTTTCCGGAGAAAACGCACACCACGGCTCTTTCTGAGAACAAGCAAGCACGGAGGACGAGAACCGCTTTTGCCCTGCGTAGCGTTCCGGGCAGCGGGTAGAACCAGGCAGAGAATTCCCGGCTAGCAGCTTCCCTGTGGCGGGGAAGTGCAAACGTACACGTTTTCGACCGAAAACACGTTTTCCAGCGAAAACGCACACCACGGCTCTTTCTGAGAAAAAGCAATCACGGAGGACGAGAACCGCTTTTGCCCTGCGTAGCGTTCCGGGCAGCGGGTAGAACCAGGCAGAGAATTCCCGGCTAGCAGCTTCCCTGCGGCGGGGAAGTGCAAACGTACACGTTTTCGGCCGAAAACGCATTTTCCGGCGAAAACGCACACCACGGCTCTTTCTTAGAAAAAGCAAGCACGGAGGACGACAACCGCTTTTGCCCTGCGTAGCGTTCCGGGCAGCGGGTAGAACCAGGCAGAGAATTCCCGGCTAGCAGCTTCCCTGTGGCGGGGAAGTGCAAACGTACACGTTTTCGGCCGAAAACGCGTTTTCCGGCGAAAACGCACACCACGGCTCTTTCAGAGTAAAAGAAAGCACGGAGGACAAGAACCGCTTTTGCCCTGCGTAGCGTTCCGGGCAGCGGGTAGAACCAGGCAGAGAATTCCCGGCTAGCAGCTTCCCTGTGGCGGGGAAGTGCAAACGTACACGTTTTCGGCCGAAAACGCGTTTTCCGGCGAAAAGGCACACCACGGCTCTTTCTGAGAAAAAGCAAGCACGGAGGACGAGAACCGCTTTTGCCCTGCGTAGCGTTCCGGGCAGCGGGTAGAACCAGGCAGAGAATTCCCGGCTAGCAGCTTCCCTGTGGCGGGGAAGTGCAAACGTACACGTTTTAGGCCGAAAACGCGTTTTCCGGCGAAAAGGCACACCACGGCTCTTTCTGAGAAAAAGCAAGCACGGAGGACGAGAACCGCTTTTGCCCTGCGTAGCGTTCCGGGCAGCGGGTAGAACCAGGCAGAGAATTCCCGGCTAGCAGCTTCCCTGTGGCGGGGAAGTGCAAACGTACACGTTTTAGGCCGAAAACGCGTTTTCCGGCGAAAACGCACACCACGGCTCTTTCTGAGAAAAAGCAAGCACGGAGGACGAGAACCGCTTTTGCCCTGCGTAGCGTTCCGGGCAGCGGGTAGAACCAGGCAGAGAATTCCCGGCTAGCAGCTTCCCTGTGTAGGGGAAGTGCAAACGTACACGGTTTCGGCCGAAAACGCGTTTTCCGGAGAAAACGCACACCACGGCTCTTTCTGAGAACAAGCAAGCACGGAGGACGAGAACCGCTTTTGCCCTGCGTAGCGTTCCGGGCAGCGGGTAGAACCAGGCAGAGAATTCCCGGCTAGCAGCTTCCCTGTGGCGGGGAAGTGCAAACGTACACGTTTTCGACCGAAAACGCGTTTTCCAGCGAAAACGCACACCAAGGCTCTTTCTGAGAAAAAGCAATCACGGAGGACGAGAACCGCTTTTGCCCTGCGTAGCGTTCCGGGCAGCGGGTAGAACCAGGCAGAGAATTCCCGGCTAGCAGCTTCCCTGCGGCGGGGAAGTGCAAACGTACACGTTTTCGGCCGAAAACGCATTTTCCGGCGAAAACGCACACCACGGCTCTTTCTTAGAAAAAGCAAGCACGGAGGACGAGAACCGCTTTTGCCCTGCGTAGCGTTCCGGGCAGCGGGTAGAACCAGGCAGAGAATTCCCGGCTAGCAGCTTCCCTGTGGCGGGGAAGTGCAAACGTACACGTTTTCGGCCGAAAACGCGTTTTCCGGCGAAAACGCACACCACAGCTCTTTCTGAGAAAAAGCAAGCACGGAGGACGAGAACCGCTTTTGCCCTGCGTAGCGTTCCGGGCAGCGGGTAGAACCAGGCAGAGAATTCCCGGCTAGCAGCTTCCCTGTGGCGGGGAAGTGCAAACGTACAGGTTTTCGGCCGAAAACGCGTTTTCCGGCGAAAACGCACACCACGGCTCTTTCTGAGAAAAAGCAAGCACGGAGGACGAGAACCGCTTTTGCCCTGCGTAGCGTTCCGGGCAGCGGGTAGAACCAGGCAGAGAATTCCCGGCTAGCAGCTTCCCTGTGGCGGGGAAGTGCAAACGTACACGTTTTCGGCCGAAAACGCGTTTTCCGGCGAAAACGCACACCACGGCTCTTTCTGAGAAAAAGCAAGCACGGAGGACGAGAACCGCTTTTGCCCTGCGTAGCGTTCCGGGCAGCGGGTAGAACCAGGCAGAGAATTCCCGGCTAGCAGCTTCCCTGTGGCGGGGAAGTGCAAACGTACACGTTTTCGACCGAAAACACGTTTTCCAGCGAAAACGCACACCACGGCTCTTTCTGAGAAAAAGCAATCACGGAGGACGAGAACCGCTTTTGCCCTGCGTAGCGTTCCGGGCAGCGGGTAGAACCAGGCAGAGAATTCCCGGCTAGCAGCTTCCCTGTGGCGGGGAAGTGCAAACGTACACGTTTTCGGCCGAAAACGCATTTTCCGGCGAAAACGCACACCACGGCTCTTTCTTAGAAAAAGCAAGCACGGAGGACGACAACCGCTTTTGCCCTGCGTAGCGTTCCGGGCAGCGGGTAGAACCAGGCAGAGAATTCCCGGCTAGCAGCTTCCCTGTGGCGGGGAAGTGCAAACGTACACGTTTTCGGCCGAAAACGCGTTTTCCGGCGAAAACGCACACCACGGCTCTTTCAGAGAAAAAGCAAGCACGGAGGACGAGAACCGCTTTTGCCCTGCGTAGCGTTCCGGGCAGCGGGTAGAACCAGGCAGAGAATTCCCGGCTAGCAGCTTCCCTGTGGCGGGGAAGTGCAAACGTACACGTTTTCGGACGAAAAGGCGTTTTCCGGCGAAAAGGCACACCACGGCTCTTTCTGAGAAAAAGCAAGCACGGAGGACGAGAACCGCTTTTGCCCTGCGTAGCGTTCCGGGCAGCGGGTAGAACCAGGCAGAGAATTCCCGGCTAGCAGCTTCCCTGTGGCGGGGAAGTGCAAACGTACACGTTTTAGGCCGAAAACGCGTTTTCCGGCGAAAACGCACACCACGGCTCTTTCTGAGAAAAAGCAAGCACGGAGGACGAGAACCGCTTTTGCCCTGCGTAGCGTTCCGGGCAGCGGGTAGAACCAGGCAGAGAATTCCCGGCTAGCAGCTTCCCTGTGGCGGGGAAGTGCAAACGTACACGGTTTCGGCCGAAAACGCGTTTTCCGGAGAAAACGCACACCACGGCTCTTTCTGAGAACAAGCAAGCACGGAGGACGAGAACCGCTTTTGCCCTGCGTAGCGTTCCGGGCAGCGGGTAGAACCAGGCAGAGAATTCCCGGCTAGCAGCTTCCCTGTGGCGGGGAAGTGCAAACGTACACGTTTTCGACCGAAAACGCGTTTTCCAGCGAAAACGCACACCACGGCTCTTTCTGAGAAAAAGCAATCACGGAGGACGAGAACCGCTTTTGCCCTGCGTAGCGTTCCGGGCAGCGGGTAGAACCAGGCAGAGAATTCCCGGCTAGCAGCTTCCCTGCGGCGGGGAAGTGCAAACGTACACGTTTTCGGCCGAAAACGCATTTTCCGGCGAAAACGCACACCACGGCTCTTTCTTAGAAAAAGCAAGCACGGAGGACGAGAACCGCTTTTGCCCTGCGTAGCGTTCCGGGCAGCGGGTAGAACCAGGCAGAGAATTCCCGGCTAGCAGCTTCCCTGTGGCGGGGAAGTGCAAACGTACACGTTTTCGGCCGAAAACGCGTTTTCCGGCGAAAACGCACACCACAGCTCTTTCTGAGAAAAAGCAAGCACGGAGGACGAGAACCGCTTTTGCCCTGCGTAGCGTTCCGGGCAGCGGGTAGAACCAGGCAGAGAATTCCCGGCTAGCAGCTTCCCTGTGGCGGGGAAGTGCAAACGTACAGGTTTTCGGCCGAAAACGCGTTTTCCGGCGAAAACGCACACCACGGCTCTTTCTGAGAAAAAGCAAGCACGGAGGACGAGAACCGCTTTTGCCCTGCGTAGCGTTCCGGGCAGCGGGTAGAACCAGGCAGAGAATTCCCGGCTAGCAGCTTCCCTGTGGCGGGGAAGTGCAAACGTACACGTTTTCGGCCGAAAACGCGTTTTCCGGCGAAAACGCACACCACGGCTCTTTCTGAGAAAAAGCAAGCACGGAGGACGAGAACCGCTTTTGCCCTGCGTAGCGTTCCGGGCAGCGGGTAGAACCAGGCAGAGAATTCCCGGCTAGCAGCTTCCCTGTGGCGGGGAAGTGCAAACGTACACGTTTTCGACCGAAAACACGTTTTCCAGCGAAAACGCACACCACGGCTCTTTCTGAGAAAAAGCAATCACGGAGGACGAGAACCGCTTTTGCCCTGCGTAGCGTTCCGGGCAGCGGGTAGAACCAGGCAGAGAATTCCCGGCTAGCAGCTTCCCTGCGGCGGGGAAGTGCAAACGTACACGTTTTCGGCCGAAAACGCGTTTTCCGGCGAAAACGCACACCACGGCTCTTTCTGAGAAAAAGCAAGCACGGAGGACGAGAACCGCTTTTGCCCTGCGTAGCGTTCCGGGCAGCGGGTAGAACCAGGCAGAGAATTCCCGGCTAGCAGCTTCCCTGTGGCGGGGAAGTGCAAACGTACACGTTTTCGACCGAAAACACGTTTTCCAGCGAAAACGCACACCACGGCTCTTTCTGAGAAAAAGCAATCACGGAGGACGAGAACCGCTTTTGCCCTGCGTAGCGTTCCGGGCAGCGGGTAGAACCAGGCAGAGAATTCCCGGCTAGCAGCTTCCCTGCGGCGGGGAAGTGCAAACGTACACGTTTTCGGCCGAAAACGCATTTTCCGGCGAAAACGCACACCACGGCTCTTTCTTAGAAAAAGCAAGCACGGAGGACGACAACCGCTTTTGCCCTGCGTAGCGTTCCGGGCAGCGGGTAGAACCAGGCAGAGAATTCCCGGCTAGCAGCTTCCCTGTGGCGGGGAAGTGCAAACGTACACGTTTTCGGCCGAAAACGCGTTTTCCGGCGAAAACGCACACCACGGCTCTTTCAGAGTAAAAGAAAGCACGGAGGACAAGAAACGCTTTTGCCCTGCGTAGCGTTCCGGGCAGCGGGTAGAACCAGGCAGAGAATTCCCGGCTAGCAGCTTCCCTGTGGCGGGGAAGTGCAAACGTACACGTTTTCGGACGAAAAGGCGTTTTCCGGCGAAAAGGCACACCACGGCTCTTTCTGAGAAAAAGCAAGCACGGAGGACGAGAACCGCTTTTGCCCTGCGTAGCGTTCCGGGCAGCGGGTAGAACCAGGCAGAGAATTCCCGGCTAGCAGCTTCCCTGTGGCGGGGAAGTGCAAACGTACACGTTTTAGGCCGAAAACGCGTTTTCCGGCGAAAACGCACACCACGGCTCTTTCTGAGAAAAAGCAAGCACGGAGGACGAGAACCGCTTTTGCCCTGCGTAGCGTTCCGGGCAGCGGGTAGAACCAGGCAGAGAATTCCCGGCTAGCAGCTTCCCTGTGGCGGGGAAGTGCAAACGTACACGGTTTCGGCCGAAAACGCGTTTTCCGGAGAAAACGCACACCACGGCTCTTTCTGAGAACAAGCAAGCACGGAGGACGAGAACCGCTTTTGCCCTGCGTAGCGTTCCGGGCAGCGGGTAGAACCAGGCAGAGAATTCCCGGCTAGCAGCTTCCCTGTGGCGGGGAAGTGCAAACGTACACGTTTTCGACCGAAAACGCGTTTTCCAGCGAAAACGCACACCACGGCTCTTTCTGAGAAAAAGCAATCACGGAGGACGAGAACCGCTTTTGCCCTGCGTAGCGTTCCGGGCAGCGGGTAGAACCAGGCAGAGAATTCCCGGCTAGCAGCTTCCCTGCGGCGGGGAAGTGCAAACGTACACGTTTTCGGCCGAAAACGCATTTTCCGGCGAAAACGCACACCACGGCTCTTTCTTAGAAAAAGCAAGCACGGAGGACGAGAACCGCTTTTGCCCTGCGTAGCGTTCCGGGCAGCGGGTAGAACCAGGCAGAGAATTCCCGGCTAGCAGCTTCCCTGTGGCGGGGAAGTGCAAACGTACACGTTTTCGGCCGAAAACGCGTTTTCCGGCAAAAACGCACACCACGGCTCTTTCTGAGAAAAAGCAAGCACGGAGGACGAGAACCGCTTTTGCCCTGCGTAGCGTTCCGGGCAGCGGGTAGAACCAGGCAGAGAATTCCCGGCTAGCAGCTTCCCTGTGGCGGGGAAATGCAAACGTACAGGGTTTCGGCCGAAAAAGCGTTTTACGGCGAAAACGCACACCACGGTTCTTTCTGAGAAAAAGCAAGCACGGAGGACGAGAACCGCTTTTGCCCTGCGTAGCGTTGCGGGCAGCGGGTAGAACCAGGCAGAGAATTCCCGGCTAGCAGCTTCCCTGTGGCGGGGAAGTGCAAACGTACACGTTTTCGGCCGAAAACGCGTTTTCCGGCGAAAAGGCACACCACGGCTCTTTCTGAGAAAAAGCAAACACGGAGGACGAGAACCGCTTTTGCCCTGCGTAGCGTTCCGGGCAGCGGGTAGAACCAGGCAGAGAATTCCCGGCTAGCAGCTTCCCTGTGGCGGGGAAGTGCAAACGTACACGTTTTCGGCCGAAAACGCGTTTTCCGGCGAAAACGCACACCACGGCTCTTTCTGAGAAAAAGCAAGCACGGAGGACGAGAACCGCTTTTGCCCTGCGTAGCGTTCCGGGCAGCGGGTAGAACCAGGCAGAGAATTCCCGGCTAGCAGCTTCCCTGTGGCGGGGAAGTGCAAACGTACACGTTTTCGGCCGAAAACGCGTTTTCCGGCGAAAACGCACACCACGGCTCTTTCTGAGAAAAAGCAAGCACGGAGGACGAGAACCGCTTTTGCCCTGCGTAGCGTTCCGGGCAGCGGGTAGAACCAGGCAGAGAATTCCCGGCTTGCAGCTTCCCTGTGGCAGGGAAGTGCAAACGTACACGGTTTCGGCCGAAAAAGCATTTTATGGCGAAAACGCACGCCGCGGCTCTTTCTGAGAAAAAGCAAGCACGGAGGACGAGAACCGCTTTTGCCCTGCGTAGCGTTCCGGGCAGCGGGTAGAACCAGGCAGAGAATTCCCGGCTAGCAGCTTCCCTGTGGCGGGGAAGTGCAAACGTACACGGTTTCGGCCGAAAACGCGTTTTCCGGCGAAAACGCACACCACGGCTCTTTCTGAGAAAAAGCAAGCACGGAGGACGAGAACCGCTTTTGCCCTGCGTAGCGTTCCGGGCAGCGGGTAGAACCAGGCAGAGAATTCCCGGCTAGCAGCTTCCCTGTGGCGGGGAAGTGCAAACGTACACGTTTTCGGCCGAAAACGCGTTTTCCGGCGAAAAGGCACACCACGGCTCTTTCTGAGAAAAAGCAAGCACGGAGGACGAGAACCGCTTTTGCCCTGCGTAGCGTTCCGGGCAGCGGGTAGAACCAGGCAGAGAATTCCCGGCTAGCAGCTTCCCTGTGGCGGGGAAGTGCAAACGTACACGTTTTCGGCCGAAAACACGTTTTCCGGCGAAAACGCACACCACGGCTCTTTCTGAGAAAAAGCAAGCACGGAGGACGAGAACCGCTTTTGCCCTGCGTAGCGTTCCGGGCAGCGGGTAGAACCAGGCAGAGAATTCCCGGCTAGCAGCTCCCCTGTGGCGGGGAAGTGCATACGTACACGGTTTCGGCCTTAAAAGCATTTTATGGCGAAAACGCACGCCGCGGCTCTTTCTGAGAAAAAGCAAGCACGGAGGACGAGAACCGCTTTTGCCCTGCGTAGCGTTCCGGGCAGCGGGTAGAACCAGGCAGAGAATTCCCGGCTAGCAGCTTCCCTGTGGCGGGGAAGTGCAAACGTACACGGTTTCGGCCGAAAAAGCGTTTTACTGTCGAAAACGCACGCCGCGGCTCTTTCTGAGAAAAAGCCAGCACGGAGGACGAGAACCGCTTTTGCCCTGCGTAGCGTTCCGGGCAGCGGGTAGAACCGGGCAGAGAATTCCCGGCTAGCAGCTTCCCTGTGGCGGGGAAGTGCAAACGTACACGGTTTCGGCCGAAAACGCGTTTTACGGAGAAAACACACACCACGGCTCTTACTGAGAAAATGCAAGCACGGAGGACGAGAACCGCTTTTGCCCTGCGTAGCGTTCCGGGCAGCGGGTAGAACCAGGCAGAGAATTCCCGGCTAGCAGCTTCCCTGTGGCGGGAAGTGCAAACGTACACGTTTTCGGCCGAAAACGCGTTTTCTGGCGAAAACGCACACCACGGCTCTTTCTGAGAAAAAGCAAGCACGGAGGACGAGAACCGCTTTTGCCCTGCGTAGCGTTCCGGGCAGCGGGTAGAACCAGGCAGAGAATTCCCGGCTAGCAGCTTCCCTGTGGCGGGGAAGTGCAAACGTACACGTTTTCGGCCGAAAACGCGTTTTCCGGCGAAAACGCACACCACGGCTCTTTCTGAGAAAAAGCAAGCACGGAGGACGAGAACCGCTTTTGCCCTGCGTAGCGTTTCGGGCAGCGGGTAGAACCAGGCAGAGAATTCCCGGCTAGCAGCTTCCCTGTGGCGGGGAAGTGCAAACGTACACGTTTTCGGCCGAAAACGCGTTTTCCGGCGAAAAGGCACACCACGGCTCTTTCTGAGAAAAAGCAAGCACGGAGGACGAGAACCGCTTTTGCCCTGCGTAGCGTTCCGGGCAGCGGGTAGAACCAGGCAGAGAATTCCCGGCTAGCAGCTTCCCTGTGGCGGGGAAGTGCAAACGTACACGTTTTCGGCCGAAAACGCGTTTTCCGGCGAAAACGCACACCACGGCTCTTTCTGAGAAAAAGCAAGCACGGAGGACGAGAACCGCTTTTGCCCTGCGTAGCGTTCCGGGCAGCGGGTAGAACCAGGCAGAGAATTCCCGGCTAGCAGCTTCCCTGTGGCGGGGAAGTGCAAACGTACACGGTTTCGGCCGAAAACGCGTTTTCCGGCGAAAACGCACACCACGGCTCTTTCTGAGAAAAAGCAAGCACGGAGGACGAGAACCGCTTTTGCCCTGCGTAGCGTTCCGGGCAGCGGGTAGAACCAGGCAGAGAATTCCCGGCTAGCAGCTTCCCTGTGGCGGGGAAGTGCAAACGTACACGTTTTCGGCCGAAAACGCGTTTTCCGGCGAAAACGCACACCACGGCTCTTTCTGAGAAAAAGCAAGCACGGAGGACGAGAACCGATTTTGCCCTGCGTAGCGTTCCGGCAGCGGGTAGAACCAGGCAGAGAATTCCCGGCTAGCAGCTTCCCTGTGGCGGGGAAGTGCAAACGTACACGTTTTCGGCCGAAAACGCGTTTTCCGGCGAAAACGCACACCACGGCTCTTTCTGAGATAAAGCAAGCACGGAGGACGAGAACCGCTTTTGCCCTGCGTAGCGTTCCGGGCAGCGGGTAGAACCAGGCAGAGAATTCCCGGCTAGCAGCTTCCCTGTGGCGGGGAAGTGCAAACGTACACGTTTTCGGCCGAAAACGCGTTTTCCGGCGAAAACGCACACCACGGCTCTTTCTGAGAAAAAGCAAGCACGGAGGACGAGAACCGCTTTTGCCCTGCGTAGCGTTCCGGGCAGCGGGTTGAACCAGGCAGAGAATTCCCGGCTAGCAGCTTCCCTGTGGCGGGGAAGTGCAAACGTACACGGTTTCGGCCGAAAACGCGTTTTCCGGCGAAAACGCACACCACGGCTCTGAGAAAAAGCCAGCACGGAGGACGAGAACCGCTTTTGCCCTGCGTAGCGTTCCGGGCAGCGGGTAGAACCAGGCAGAGAATTCCCGGCTAGCAGCTTCCCTGTGGCGGGGAAGTGCAAACGTACACGGTTTCGGCCGAAAACGCGTTTTACGGAGAAAACACACACCACGGCTCTTACTGAGAAAATGCAAGCACGGAGGACGAGAACCGCTTTTGCCCTGCGTAGCGTTCCGGGCAGCGGGTAGAACCAGGCAGAGAATTCCCGGCTAGCAGCTTCCCTGTGGCGGGGAAGTGCAAACGTACACGGTTTCGGCCGAAAAAGCATTTTCCGGCGAAAACGCACGCCGCGGCTCTTTCTGAGAAAAAGCAAGCACGGAGGACGAGAACCGCTTTTGCCCTGCGTAGCGTTCCGGGCAGCGGGTAGAACCAGGCAGAGAATTCCCGGCTAGCAGCTTCCCTGTGGCGGGGAAGTGCAAACGTACACGTTTTCGGCCGAAAACGCGTTTTCCGGCGAAAACGCACACCACGGCTCTTTCTGAGAAAAAGCAAGCACGGAGGACGAGAACCGCTTTTGCCCTGCGTAGCGTTCCGGGCAGCGGGTAGAACCAGGCAGAGAATTCCCGGCTAGCAGCTTCCCTGTGGCGGGGAAGTGCAAACGTACACGTTTTCGGCCGAAAACACGTTTTCCGGCGAAAAGGCACACCACGGCTCTTTCTGAGAAAAAGCAAGCACGGAGGACGAGAACCGCTTTTGCCCTGCGTAGCGTTCCGGGCAGCGGGTAGAACCAGGCAGAGAATTCCCGGCTAGCAGCTTCCCTGTGGCGGGGAAGTGCAAACGTACACGTTTTCGGCCGAAAACGCGTTTTCCGGCGAAAACGCACACCACGGCTCTTTCTGAGAAAAAGCAAGCACGGAGGACGAGAACCGCTTTTGCCCTGCGTAGCGTTCCGGGCAGCGGGTAGAACCAGGCAGAGAATTCTCGGCTAGCAGCTTCCCTGTGGCGGGGAAGTGCAAACGTACACGGTTTCGGCCGAAAACGCGTTTTCCGGCGAAAACGCACACCACGGCTCTTTCTGAGAAAAAGCAAGCACGGAGGACTAGAACCGCTTTTGCCCTGCGTAGCGTTCCGCGCAGCGGGTAGAACCAGGCAGAGAATTCCCGGCTAGCAGCTTCCCTGTGGCGGGGAAGTGCAAACGTACACGTTTTCGGCCGAAAACGCGTTTTCCGGCGAAAAGGCACACCACGGCTCTTTCTGAGAACAAGCAAGCACGGAGGACGAGAACCGCTTTTGCCCTGAGTTGCGTTCCGGGCAGCGGGTAGAACCAGGCAGAGAATTCCCGGCTAGCAGCTTCCCTGTGGCGGGGAAGTGCAAACATACACGTTTTCGGCCGAAAACGCATTTTCCGGCGAAAACGCACACCACGGCTCTTTCTGAGAAAAAGCAAGCACGGAGGACGAGAACCGCTTTTGCCCTGCGTAGCGTTCCGGGCAGCGGGTAGACCCAGGCAGAGAATTCCCGGCTAGCAGCTTCCCTGTGGCGGGGAAGTGCAAACGTACACGTTTTCGGCCGAAAACGCGTTTTCCGGCGAAAACGCACACCACGGCTCTTTCTGAGAAAAAGCAAGCACGGAGGACGAGAACCGCTTTTGCCCTGCGTAGCGTTCCGGGCAGCGGGTAGAACCAGGCAGAGAATTCCCGGCTAGCAGCTTCCCTGTGGCGGGGAAGTGCAAACGTACACGTTTTCGGCCGAAAACGCGTTTTCCGGCGAAAACGCACACCACGGCTCTTTCTGAGAAAAAGCAAGCACGGAGGACGAGAACCGCTTTTGCCCTGCGTAGCGTTCCGGGCAGCGGGTAGAACCAGGCAGAGAATTCCCGGCTAGCAGCTTCCCTGTGGCGGGGAAGTGCAAACGTACACGGTTTCGGCCGAAAACGCGTTTTCCGGCGAAAACGCACACCACGGCTCTTTCTGAGAACAAGCAAGCACGGAGGACTAGAACCGCTTTTGCCCTGCGTAGCGTTCCAGGCAGCGGGTAGAACCAGGCAGAGAATTCCCGGCTAGCAGCTTCCCTGTGGCGGGGAAGTGCAAACGTACACGTTTTCGGCCGAAAACGCGTTTTCCGGCGAAAACGCACACCACGGCTCTTTCTGAGAAAAAGCAAGCACGGAGGACGAGAACCGCTTTTGCCCTGCGTAGCGTTCCGGGCAGCGGGTAGAACCAGGCAGAGAATTCCCGGCTAGCAGCTTCCCTGTGGCGGGGAAGTGCAAACATACACGTTTTCGGCCGAAAACGCATTTTCCGGCGAAAACGCACACCACGGCTCTTTCTGAGAAAAAGCAAGCACGGAGGACGAGAACCGCTTTTGCCCTGCGTAGCGTTCCGGGCAGCGGGTAGAACCAGGCAGAGAATTCCCGGCTAGCAGCTTCCCTGTGGCGGGGAAGTGCAAACGTACACGTTTTCGGCCGAAAACGCGTTTCCCGGCGAAAACGCACACCACGGCTCTTTCTGAGAAAAAGCAAGCACAGAGGACGAGAACCGTTTTTGCCCTGCGTAGCGTTCCGGGCAGCGGGTAGAACCAGGCAGAGAATTCCCGGCTAGCAGCTTCCCTGTGGCGGGGAAGTGCAAACGTACACGGTTTTGGCCGAAAACGCGTTTTCCGGCGAAAACGCACACCACGGCTCTTTCTGAGAAAAAGCAAGCACGGAGGACGAGAACCGCTTTTGCCCTGCGTAGCGTTCCGGGCAGCGGGTAGAACCAGGCAGAGAATTCCCGGCTAGCAGCTTCCCTGTGGCGGGGAAGTGCAAACGTACACGTTTTCGGCCGAAAACGCGTTTTCCGGCGAAAACAAACGCCGCGGCTCTTTCTGCGAAAAAGCAAGCACGGAGGACGAGAACCGCTTTTGCCCTGCGTAGCGTTCCGGGCAGCGTGTAGAACCAGGCAGAGAATTCCCGGCTAGCAGCTTCCCTGTGGCGGGGAAGTGCAAACGTACACGTTTTCGGCCGAAAACGCGTTTTCCGGCGAAAACGCACGCCGCGGCTCTTTCTGAGAAAAAGCAAGCACGGAGGACGAGAACCGCTTTTGCCCTGCGTAGCGTTTCGGGCAGCGGGTAGAACCAGGCAGAGAATTCCCGGCTAGCAGCTTCCCTGTGGCGGGGAAGTGCAAACGTACACGTTTTCGGCCGAAAACGCGTTTTATGGCGAAAACACACACCACGGCTCTTTCTGAGAAAAAGCAAGCACGGAGGACGAGAACCGCTTTTGCCCTGCGTAGCGTTCCGGGCAGCGGGTAGAACCAGGCAGAGAATTCCCGGCTAGCAGCTTCCCTGTGGCGGGGAAGTGCAAACGTACAGGTTTTCGGCCGAAAACGCGTTTTCCGGCGAAAACGCACACCACGGCTCTTTCTGAGAAAAAGCAAGCACGGAGGACGAGAACCGCTTTTGCCCTGCGTAGCGTTCCGGGCAGCGGGTAGAACCAGGCAGAGAATTCCCGGCTAGCAGCTTCCCTGTGGCGGGGAAGTGCAAACGTACACGTTTTCGGCCGAAAACGCGTTTTCCGGCGAAAACGCACACCACGGCTCTTTCTGAGAAAAAGCAAGCACGGAGGACGAGAACCGCTTTTGCCCTGCGTAGCGTTCCGGGCAGCGGGTAGAACCAGGCAGAGAATTCCCGGCTAGCAGCTTCCCTGTGGCGGGGAAGTGCAAACGTACACGTTTTCGGCCGAAAACGCGTTTTCCGGCGAAAACGCACACCACGGCTCTTTCTGAGAAAAAGCAAGCACGGAGGACTAGAACCGCTTTTGCCCTGCGTAGCGTTCCGGGCAGCGGGTAGAACCAGGCAGAGAATTCCCGGCTAGCAGCTTCCCTGTGTAGGGGAAGTGCAAACGTACACGGTTTCGGCCGAAAACGCGTTTTCCGGAGAAAACGCACACCACGGCTCTTTCTGAGAACAAGCAAGCACGGAGGACGAGAACCGCTTTTGCCCTGCGTAGCGTTCCGGGCAGCGGGTAGAACCAGGCAGAGAATTCCCGGCTAGCAGCTTCCCTGTGGCGGGGAAGTGCAAACGTACACGTTTTCGACCGAAAACACGTTTTCCAGCGAAAACGCACACCACGGCTCTTTCTGAGAAAAAGCAATCACGGAGGACGAGAACCGCTTTTGCCCTGCGTAGCGTTCCGGGCAGCGGGTAGAACCAGGCAGAGAATTCCCGGCTAGCAGCTTCCCTGCGGCGGGGAAGTGCAAACGTACACGTTTTCGGCCGAAAACGCATTTTCCGGCGAAAACGCACACCACGGCTCTTTCTTAGAAAAAACAAGCACGGAGGACGACAACCGCTTTTGCCCTGCGTAGCGTTCCGGGCAGCGGGTAGAACCAGGCAGAGAATTCCCGGCTAGCAGCTTCCCTGTGGCGGGGAAGTGCAAACGTACACGTTTTCGGCCGAAAACGCGTTTTCCGGCGAAAACGCACACCACGGCTCTTTCAGAGTAAAAGAAAGCACGGAGGACAAGAACCGCTTTTGCCCTGCGTAGCGTTCCGGGCAGCGGGTAGAACCAGGCAGAGAATTCCCGGCTAGCAGCTTCCCTGTGGCGGGGAAGTGCAAACGTACACGTTTTCGGCCGAAAACGCGTTTTCCGGCGAAAAGGCACACCACGGCTCTTTCTGAGAAAAAGCAAGCACGGAGGACGAGAACCGCTTTTGCCCTGCGTAGCGTTCCGGGCAGCGGGTAGAACCAGGCAGAGAATTCCCGGCTAGCAGCTTCCCTGTGGCGGGGAAGTGCAAACGTACACGTTTTAGGCCGAAAACGCGTTTTCCGGCGAAAAGGCACACCACGGCTCTTTCTGAGAAAAAGCAAGCACGGAGGACGAGAACCGCTTTTGCCCTGCGTAGCGTTCCGGGCAGCGGGTAGAACCAGGCAGAGAATTCCCGGCTAGCAGCTTCCCTGTGGCGGGGAAGTGCAAACGTACACGTTTTAGGCCGAAATCGCATTTTACGGCGAAAACGCACACCACGGCTCTTTCTGAGAAAAAGCAAGCACGGAGGACGAGAACCGCTTTTGCCCTGCGTAGCGTTCCGGGCAGCGGGTAGAACCAGGCAGAGAATTCCCGGCTAGCAGCTTCCCTGTGGCGGGGAAGTGCAAACGTACACGTTTTCGGCCGAAAACGCGTTTTCCGGCGAAAACGCACACCACAGCTCTTTCTGAGAAAAAGCAAGCACGGAGGACGAGAACCGCTTTTGCCCTGCGTAGCGTTCCGGGCAGCGGGTAGAACCAGGCAGAGAATTCCCGGCTAGCAGCTTCCCTGTGGCGGGGAAGTGCAAACGTACAGGTTTTCGGCCGAAAACGCGTTTTCCGGCGAAAACGCACACCACGGCTCTTACTGAGAAAAAGCAAGCACGGAGGACGAGAACCGCTTTTGCCCTGCGTAGCGTTCCGGGAAGCGGGTAGAACCAGGCAGAGAATTCCCGGCTAGCAGCTTCCCTGTGGCGGGGAAGTGCAAACGTACACGTTTTCGGCCGAAAACGCGTTTTCCGGCGAAAAGGCACACCACGGCTCTTTCTGAGAAAAAGCAAGCACGGAGGACGAGAACCGCTTTTGCCCTGCGTAGCGTTATGGGCAGCGGGTAGAACCAGGCAGAGAATTCCCGGCTAGCAGCTTCCCTGTGGCGGGGAAGTGCAAACGTACACGTTTTCGACCGAAAACGCGTTTTCCAGCGAAAACGCACACCACGGCTCTTTCTGAGAAAAAGCAATCACGGAGGACGAGAACCGCTTTTGCCCTGCGTAGCGTTCCGGGCAGCGGGTAGAACCAGGCAGAGAATTCCCGGCTAGCAGCTTCCCTGCGGCGGGGAAGTGCAAACGTACACGTTTTCGGCCGAAAACGCATTTTCCGGCGAAAACGCACACCACGGCTCTTTCTTAGAAAAAGCAAGCACGGAGGACGACAACCGCTTTTGCCCTGCGTAGCGTTCCGGGCAGCGGGTAGAACCAGGCAGAGAATTCCCGGCTAGCAGCTTCCCTGTGGCGGGGAAGTGCAAACGTACACGTTTTCGGCCGAAAACGCGTTTTCCGGCGAAAACGCACACCACGGCTCTTTCAGAGTAAAAGAAAGCACGGAGGACAAGAACCGCTTTTGCCCTGCGTAGCGTTCCGGGCAGCGGGTAGAACCAGGCAGAGAATTCCCGGCTAGCAGCTTCCCTGTGGCGGGGAAGTGCAAACGTACACGTTTTCGGACGAAAAGGCGTTTTCCGGCGAAAAGGCACACCACGGCTCTTTCTGAGAAAAAGCAAGCACGGAGGACGAGAACCGCTTTTGCCCTGCGTAGCGTTCCGGGCAGCGGGTAGAACCAGGCAGAGAATTCCCGGCTAGCAGCTTCCCTGTGGCGGGGAAGTGCAAACGTACACGTTTTAGGCCGAAAACGCGTTTTCCGGCGAAAACGCACACCACGGCTCTTTCTGAGAAAAAGCAAGCACGGAGGACGAGAACCGCTTTTGCCCTGCGTAGCGTTCCGGGCAGCGGGTAGAACCAGGCAGAGAATTCCCGGCTAGCAGCTTCCCTGTGTAGGGGAAGTGCAAACGTACACGGTTTCGGCCGAAAACGCGTTTTCCGGAGAAAACGCACACCACGGCTCTTTCTGAGAACAAGCAAGCACGGAGGACGAGAACCGCTTTTGCCCTGCGTAGCGTTCCGGGCAGCGGGTAGAACCAGGCAGAGAATTCCCGGCTAGCAGCTTCCCTGTGGCGGGGAAGTGCAAACGTACACGTTTTCGACCGAAAACGCGTTTTCCAGCGAAAACGCACACCACGGCTCTTTCTGAGAAAAAGCAATCACGGAGGACGAGAACCGCTTTTGCCCTGCGTAGCGTTCCGGGCAGCGGGTAGAACCAGGCAGAGAATTCCCGGCTAGCAGCTTCCCTGTGGCGGGGAAGTGCAAACGTACACGTTTTCGGCCGAAAACGCATTTTCCGGCGAAAACGCACACCACGGCTCTTTCAGAGTAAAAGCAAGCACGGAGGACGAGAACCGCTTTTGCCCTGCGTAGCGTTCCGGGCAGCGGGTAGAACCAGGCAGAGAATTCCCGGCTAGCAGCTTCCCTGTGGCGGGGAAGTGCAAACGTACACGTTTTAGGCCGAAAACGCGTTTTCCGGCGAAAACGCACACCACGGCTCTTTCTGAGAAAAAGCAAGCACGGAGGACGAGAACCGCTTTTGCCCTGCGTAGCGTTCCGGGCAGCGGGTAGAACCAGGCAGAGAATTCCCGGCTAGCAGCTTCCCTGTGGCGGGGAAGTGCAAACGTACACGTTTTCGGCCGAAAACGCGTTTTCCGGCGAAAACGCACACCACGGCTCTTTCTGAGAAAAAGCAAGCACGGAGGACGAGAACCGCTTTTGCCCTGCGTAGCGTTCCGGGCAGCGGGTAGAACCAGGCAGAGAATTCCCGGCTAGCAGCTTCCCTGTGGCGGGGAAGTGCAAACGTACACCTTTTCGGCCGAAAACGCGTTTTCCGGCGAAAACGCACGCCGCGGCTCTTTCTGAGAAAAAGCAAGCACGGAGGACGAGAACCGCTTTTGCCCTGCGTAGCGTTCCGGGCAGCGGGTAGAACCAGGCAGAGAATTCCCGGCTAGCAGCTTCCCTGTGGCGGGGAAGTGCAAACGTACACGTTTTCGGCCGAAAACGCGTTTTCCGGCAAAAACGCACACCACGGCTCTTTCTGAGAAAAAGCAAGCACGGAGGACGAGAACCGCTTTTGCCCTGCGTAGCGTTCCGGGCAGCGGGTAGAACCAGGCAGAGAATTCCCGGCTAGCAGCTTCCCTGTGGCGGGGAAATGCAAACGTACACGGTTTCGGCCGAAAAAGCGTTTTACGGCGAAAACGCACACCACGGTTCTTTCTGAGAAAAAGCAAGCACGGAGGACGAGAACCGCTTTTGCCCTGCGTAGCGTTCCGGGCAGCGGGTAGAACCAGGCAGAGAATTCCCGGCTAGCAGCTTCCCTGTGGCGGGGAAGTGCAAACGTACACGTTTTCGGCCGAAAACGCGTTTTCCGGCGAAAAGGCACACCACGGCTCTTTCTGAGAAAAAGCAAACACGGAGGACGAGAACCGCTTTTGCCCTGCGTAGCGTTCCGGGCAGCGGGTAGAACCAGGCAGAGAATTCCCGGCTAGCAGCTTCCCTGTGGCGGGGAAGTGCAAACGTACACGTTTTCGGCCGAAAACGCGTTTTCCGGCGAAAACGCACACCACGGCTCTTTCTGAGAAAAAGCAAGCACGGAGGACGAGAACCGCTTTTGCCCTGCGTAGCGTTCCGGGCAGCGGGTAGAACCAGGCAGAGAATTCCTGGCTAGCAGCTTCCCTGTGGCGGGGAAGTGCAAACGTACACGTTTTCGGCCGAAAACGCGTTTTCCGGCGAAAACGCACACCACGGCTCTTTCTGAGAAAAAGCAAGAACGGAGGACGAGAACCGCTTTTGCCCTGCGTAGCGTTCCGGGCAGCGGGTAGAACCAGGCAGAGAATTCCCGGCTAGCAGCTTCCCTGTGGCAGGGAAGTGCAAACGTACACGGTTTCGGCCGAAAAAGCATTTTATGGCGAAAACGCACGCCGCGGCTCTTTCTGAGAAAAAGCAAGCACAGAGGACGAGAACCGCTTTTGCCCTGCGTAGCGTTCCGGGCAGCGGGTAGAACCAGGCAGAGAATTCCCGGCTAGCAGCTTCCCTGTGGCGGGGAAGTGCAAACGTACACGGTTTCGGCCGAAAACGCGTTTTACGGAGAAAACACACATCACGGCTCTTTCTGAGAAAAAGCAAGCACGGAGGACGAGAACCGCTTTTGCCCTGCGTAGCGTTCCGGGCAGCGGGTAGAACCAGGCAGAGAATTCCCGGCTAGCAGCTTCCCTGTGGCGGGGAAGTGCAAACGTACACGTTTTCGGACGAAAACGCGTTTTCCGGCGAAAACGCACACCACGGCTCTTTCTGAGAAAAAGCAAGCACGGAGGACGAGAACCGCTTTTGCCCTGCGTAGCGTTCCGGGCAGCGGGTAGAACCAGGCAGAGAATTCCCGGCTAGCAGCTTCCCTGTGGCGGGGAAGTGCAAACGTACACGTTTTCGGCCGAAAACGCGTTTTCCGGCGAAAACGCACACCACGGCTCTTTCTGAGAAAAAGCAAGCACGGAGGACGAGAACCGCTTTTGCCCTGCGTAGCGTTCCGGGCAGCGGGTAGAACCAGGCAGAGAATTCCCGGCTAGCAGCTTCCCTGTGGCGGGGAAGTGCAAACGTACACGGTTTCGGCCGAAAACGCGTTTTCCGGCGAAAACGCACACCACGGCTCTTTCTGAGAAAAAGCAAGCACGGAGGACGAGAACCGCTTTTGCCCTGCGTAGCGTTCCGGGCAGCGGGTAGAACCAGGCAGAGAATTCCCGGCTAGCAGCTTCCCTGTGGCGGGGAAGTGCAAACGTACACCTTTTCGGCCGAAAACGCGTTTTCCGGCGAAAAGGCACACCACGTCTCTTTCTGAGAAAAAGCAAGCACGGAGGACGAGAACCGCTTTTGCCCTGCGTAGCGTTCCGGGCAGCGGGTAGAACCAGGCAGAGAATTCCCGGCTAGCAGCTTCCCTGTGGCGGGGAAGTGCAAACGTACACGTTTTCGGCCGAAAACGCGTTTTCCGGCGAAAACGCACACCACGGCTCTTTCTGAGAAAAAGAAAGCACGGAGGACGAGAACCGCTTTTGCCCTGCGTAGCGTTCCGGGCAGCGGGTAGAACCAGGCAGAGAATTCCCGGCTAGCAGCTCCCCTGTGGCGGGGAAGTGCATACGTACACGGTTTCGGCCTTAAAAGCATTTTATGGCGAAAACGCACGCCGCGGCTCTTTCTGAGAAAAAGCAAGCACGGAGGACGAGAACCGCTTTTGCCCTGCGTAGCGTTCCGGGCAGCGGGTAGAACCAGGCAGAGAATTCCCGGCTAGCAGCTTCCCTGTGGCGGGGAAGTGCAAACGTACACGGTTTCGGCCGAAAAAGCGTTTTACTGTCGAAAACGCACGCCGCGGCTCTTTCTGAGAAAAAGCCAGCACGGAGGACGAGAACCGCTTTTGCCCTGCGTAGCGTTCCGGGCAGCGGGTAGAACCGGGCAGAGAATTCCCGGCTAGCAGCTTCCCTGTGGCGGGGAAGTGCAAACGTACACGGTTTCGGCCGAAAACGCGTTTTACGGAGAAAACACACACCACGGCTCTTACTGAGAAAATGCAAGCACGGAGGACGAGAACCGCTTTTGCCCTGCGTAGCGTTCCGGGCAGCGGGTAGAACCAGGCAGAGAATTCCCGGCTAGCAGCTTCCCTGTGGCGGGAAGTGCAAACGTACACGTTTTCGGCCGAAAACGCGTTTTCTGGCGAAAACGCACACCACGGCTCTTTCTGAGAAAAAGCAAGCACGGAGGACGAGAACCGCTTTTGCCCTGCGTAGCGTTCCGGGCAGCGGGTAGAACCAGGCAGAGAATTCCCGGCTAGCAGCTTCCCTGTGGCGGGGAAGTGCAAACGTACACGTTTTCGGCCGAAAACGCGTTTTCCGGCGAAAACGCACACCACGGCTCTTTCTGAGAAAAAGCAAGCACGGAGGACGAGAACCGCTTTTGCCCTGCGTAGCGTTTCGGGCAGCGGGTAGAACCAGGCAGAGAATTCCCGGCTAGCAGCTTCCCTGTGGCGGGGAAGTGCAAACGTACACGTTTTCGGCCGAAAACGCGTTTTCCGGCGAAAAGGCACACCACGGCTCTTTCTGAGAAAAAGCAAGCACGGAGGACGAGAACCGCTTTTGCCCTGCGTAGCGTTCCGGGCAGCGGGTAGAACCAGGCAGAGAATTCCCGGCTAGCAGCTTCCCTGTGGCGGGGAAGTGCAAACGTACACGTTTTCGGCCGAAAACGCGTTTTCCGGCGAAAAGGCACACCACGGCTCTTTCTGAGAAAAAGCAAGCACGGAGGACGAGAACCGCTTTTGCCCTGCGTAGCGTTCCGGGCAGCGGGTAGAACCAGGCAGAGAATTCCCGGCTAGCAGCTTCCCTGTGGCGGGGAAGTGCAAACGTACACGTTTTCGGCCGAAAACGCGTTTTCCGGCGAAAAGGCACACCACGGCTCTTTCTGAGAAAAAGCAAGCACGGAGGACGAGAACCGCTTTTGCCCTGCGTAGCGTTCCGGGCAGCGGGTAGAACCAGGCAGAGAATTCCCGGCTAGCAGCTTCCCTGTGGCGGGGAAGTGCAAACGTACACGTTTTAGGCCGAAAACGCGTTTTCCGGCGAAAAGGCACACCACGGCTCTTTCTGAGAAAAAGCAAGCACGGAGGACGAGAACCGCTTTTGCCCTGCGTAGCGTTCCGGGCAGCGGGTAGAACCGGGCAGAGAATTCCCGGCTAGCAGCTTCCCTGTGGCGGGGAAGTGCAAACGTACACCTTTTCGGCCGAAAACGCGTTTTCCGGCGAAAAGGCACACCACGTCTCTTTCTGAGAAAAAGCAAGCACGGAGGACGAGAACCGCTTTTGCCCTGCGTAGCGTTCCGGGCAGCGGGTAGAACCAGGCAGAGAATTCCCGGCTAGCAGCTTCCCTGTGGCGGGAAGTGCAAACGTACACGTTTTCGGCCGAAAACGCGTTTTCTGGCGAAAACGCACACCACGGCTCTTTCTGAGAAAAAGCAAGCACGGAGGACGAGAACCGCTTTTGCCCTGCGTAGCGTTCCGGGCAGCGGGTAGAACCAGGCAGAGAATTCCCGGCTAGCAGCTTCCCTGTGGCGGGGAAGTGCAAACGTACACGTTTTCGGCCGAAAACGCGTTTTCCGGCGAAAACGCACACCACGGCTCTTTCTGAGAAAAAGCAAGCACGGAGGACGAGAACCGCTTTTGCCCTGCGTAGCGTTTCGGGCAGCGGGTAGAACCAGGCAGAGAATTCCCGGCTAGCAGCTTCCCTGTGGCGGGGAAGTGCAAACGTACACGTTTTAGGCCGAAAACGCGTTTTCCGGCGAAAAGGCACACCACGGCTCTTTCTGAGAAAAAGCAAGCACGGAGGACGAGAACCGCTTTTGCCCTGCGTAGCGTTCCGGGCAGCGGGTAGAACCGGGCAGAGAATTCCCGACTAGCAGCTTCCCTGTGGCGGGGAAGTGCAAACGTACACGGTTTCGGCCGAAAACGCGTTTTACGGAGAAAACACACACCACGGCTCTTACTGAGAAAATGCAAGCACGGAGGACGAGAACCGCTTTTGCCCTGCGTAGCGTTCCGGGCAGCGGGTAGAACCAGGCAGAGAATTCCCGGCTAGCAGCTTCCCTGTGGCGGGAAGTGCAAATGTACACGTTTTAGGCCGAAAACGCGTTTTCCGGCGAAAAGGCACACCACGGCTCTTTCTGAGAAAAAGCAAGCACGGAGGACGAGAACCGCTTTTGCCCTGCGTAGCGTTCCGGGCAGCGGGTAGAACCGGGCAGAGAATTCCCGACTAGCAGCTTCCCTGTGGCGGGGAAGTGCAAACGTACACGGTTTCGGCCGAAAACGCGTTTTACGGAGAAAACACACACCACGGCTCTTACTGAGAAAATGCAAGCACGGAGGACGAGAACCGCTTTTGCCCTGCGTAGCGTTCCGGGCAGCGGGTAGAACCAGGCAGAGAATTCCCGGCTAGCAGCTTCCCTGTGGCGGGAAGTGCAAACGTACACGTTTTCGGCCGAAAACGCGTTTTCTGGCGAAAACGCACACCACGGCTCTTTCTGAGAAAAAGCAAGCACGGAGGACGAGAACCGCTTTTGCCCTGCGTAGCGTTCCGGGCAGCGGGTAGAACCAGGCAGAGAATTCCCGGCTAGCAGCTTCCCTGTGGCGGGGAAGTGCAAACGTACACGTTTTCGGCCGAAAACGCGTTTTCCGGCGAAAACGCACACCACGGCTCTTTCTGAGAAAAAGCAAGCACGGAGGACGAGAACCGCTTTTGCCCTGCGTAGCGTTTCGGGCAGCGGGTAGAACCAGGCAGAGAATTCCCGGCTAGCAGCTTCCCTGTGGCGGGGAAGTGCAAACGTACACGTTTTCGGCCGAAAACGCGTTTTCCGGCGAAAAGGCACACCACGGCTCTTTCTGAGAAAAAGCAAGCACGGAGGACGAGAACCGCTTTTGCCCTGCGTAGCGTTCCGGGCAGCGGGTAGAACCAGGCAGAGAATTCCCGGCTAGCAGCTTCCCTGTGGCGGGGAAGTGCAAACGTACACGTTTTCGGCCGAAAACGCGTTTTCCGGCGAAAAGGCACACCACGGCTCTTTCTGAGAAAAAGCAAGCACGGAGGACGAGAACCGATTTTGCCCTGCGTAGCGTTCCGGGCAGCGGGTAGAACCAGGCAGAGAATTCCCGGCTAGCAGCTTCCCTGTGGCGGGGAAGTGCAAACGTACACGTTTTCGGCCGAAAACGCGTTTTCCGGCGAAAAGGCACACCACGGCTCTTTCTGAGAAAAAGCAAGCACGGAGGACGAGAACCGCTTTTGCCCTGCGTAGCGTTCCGGGCAGCGGGTAGAACCAGGCAGAGAATTCCCGGCTAGCAGCTTCCCTGTGGCGGGGAAGTGCAAACGTACACGTTTTCGGCCGAAAACGCGTTTTCCGGCGAAAAGGCACACCACGGCTCTTTCTGAGAAAAAGCAAGCACGGAGGACGAGAACCGCTTTTGCCCTGCGTAGCGTTCCGGGCAGCGGGTAGAACCAGGCAGAGAATTCCCGGCTAGCAGCTTCCCTGTGGCGGGGAAGTGCAAACGTACACGTTTTAGGCCGAAAACGCGTTTTCCGGCGAAAAGGCACACCACGGCTCTTTCTGAGAAAAAGCAAGCACGGAGGACGAGAACCGCTTTTGCCCTGCGTAGCGTTCCGGGCAGCGGGTAGAACCAGGCAGAGAATTCCCGGCTAGCAGCTTCCCTGTGGCGGGGAAGTGCAAACGTACACGGTTTCGGCCGAAAACGCGTTTTCCGGCGAAAACGCACACCACGGCTCTTTCTGAGAAAAAGCAAGCACGGAGGACTAGAACCGCTTTTGCCCTGCGTAGCGTTCCGGGCAGCGGGTAGAACCAGGCAGAGAATTCCCGGCTAGCAGCTTCCCTGTGGCGGGGAAGTGCAAACGTACACGTTTTCGGCCGAAAACGCGTTTTCCGGCGAAAAGGCACACCACGGCTCTTTCTGAGAACAAGCAAGCACGGAGGACGAGAACCGCTTTTGCCCTGAGTTGCGTTCCGGGCAGCGGGTAGAACCAGGCAGAGAATTCCCGGCTAGCAGCTTCCCTGTGGCGGGGAAGTGCAAACATACACGTTTTCGGCCGAAAACGCATTTTCCGGCGAAAACGCACACCACGGCTCTTTCTGAGAAAAAGCAAGCACGGAGGACGAGAACCGCTTTTGCCCTGCGTAGCGTTCCGGGCAGCGGGTAGACCCAGGCAGAGAATTCCCGGCTAGCAGCTTCCCTGTGGCGGGGAAGTGCAAACGTACACGTTTTCGGCCGAAAACGCGTTTTCCGGCGAAAACGCACACCACGGCTCTTTCTGAGAAAAAGCAAGCACGGAGGACGAGAACCGCTTTTGCCCTGCGTAGCGTTCCGGGCAGCGGGTAGAACCAGGCAGAGAATTCCCGGCTAGCAGCTTCCCTGTGGCGGGGAAGTGCAAACGTACACGTTTTCGGCCGAAAACGCGTTTTCCGGCGAAAACGCACACCACGGCTCTTTCTGAGAAAAAGCAAGCACGGAGGACGAGAACCGCTTTTGCCCTGCGTAGCGTTCCGGGCAGCGGGTAGAACCAGGCAGAGAATTCCCGGCTAGCAGCTTCCCTGTGGCGGGGAAGTGCAAACGTACACGGTTTCGGCCGAAAACGCGTTTTCCGGCGAAAACGCACACCACGGCTCTTTCTGAGAACAAGCAAGCACGGAGGACTAGAACCGCTTTTGCCCTGCGTAGCGTTCCAGGCAGCGGGTAGAACCAGGCAGAGAATTCCCGGCTAGCAGCTTCCCTGTGGCGGGGAAGTGCAAACGTACACGGTTTCGGCCGAAAACGCGTTTTCCGCCGAAAACACACACCACGGCTCTTTCTGAGAAAAAGCAAGCACGGAGGACGAGAACCGCTTTTGCCCTGCGTAGCGTTCCGGGCAGCGGGTAGAACCAGGCAGAGAATTCCAGGCTAGCAGCTTCCCTGTGGCGGGGAAGTGCAAACATACACGTTTTCGGCCGAAAACGCGTTTTCCGGCGAAAACGCACACCACGGCTCTTTCTGAGAAAAAAGCAAGCACGGAGGACGAGAACCGCTTTTGCCCTGCGTAGCGTTCCGGGCAGCGGGTAGAACCAGGCAGAGAATTCCCGGCTAGCAGCTTCCCTGTGGCGGGGAAGTGCAAACGTACACGTTTTCGGCCGAAAACGCGTTTTCCGGCAAAAACGCACACCACGGCTCTTTCTGAGAAAAAGCAAGCACGGAGGACGAGAACCGCTTTTGCCCTGCGTAGCGTTCCGGGCAGCGGGTAGAACCAGGCAGAGAATTCCCGGCTAGCAGCTTCCCTGTGGCGGGGAAGTGCAAACGTACAAATTTTCGGCCGAAAACGCGTTTTCCGGCGAAAACGCACACCACGGCTCTTTCTGAGAAAAAGCAAGCACGGAGGACTAGAACCGCTTTTGCCCTGCGTAGCGTTCCGGGCAGCGGGTAGAACCAGGCAGAGAATTCCCGGCTAGCAGCTTCCCTGTGGCGGGGAAGTGCAAACGTACACGTTTTCAGCCGAAAACGCATTTTCCGGCGAAAACGCACACCACGGCTCTTACTGAGAAAAAGCAAGCACGGAGGACGAGAACCGCTTTTGCCCTGCGTAGCGTTCCGGGCAGCGGGTAGAACCAGGCAGAGAATTCCCGGCTAACAGCTTCCCTGTGGCGGGGAAGTGCAAACGTACACGTTTTCGGCCGAAAACGCGTTTTCCGGCGAAAACGCACACCACGGCTCTTTCTGAGAAAAAGCAAGCACGGAGGACGAGAACCGCTTTTGCCCTGCGTAGCATTCCGGGCAGCGGGTAGAACCAGGCAGAGAATTCCCGGCTAGCAGCTTCCCTGTGGCGGGGAAGTGCAAACATACACGTTTTCGGCCGAAAACGCATTTTCCGGCGAAAACGCACACCACGGCTCTTTCTGAGAAAAAGCAAGCACGGAGGACGAGAACCGCTTTTGCCCTGCGTAGCGTTCCGGGCAGCGGGTAGAACCAGGCAGAGAATTCCCGGCTAGCAGCTTCCCTGTGGCGGGGAAGTGCAAACGTACACGGTTTCGGCCGAAAACGCGTTTTCCGGCGAAAACGCACACCACGGCTCTTTCTGAGAACAAGCAAGCACGGAGGACTAGAACCGCTTTTGCCCTGCGTAGCGTTCCGGGCAGCGGGTAGAACCAGGCAGAGAATTCCCGGCTAGCAGCTTCCATGTGGCGGGGAAGTGCAAACGTACACGGTTTCGGCCGAAAACGCGTTTTCCGCCGAAAACACACACCACGGCTCTTTCTGAGAAAAAGCAAGCACGGAGGACGAGAACCGCTTTTGCCCTGCGTAGCGATCCGTGCAGCGGTTAGAACCAGGCAGAGAATTCCAGGCTAGCAGCTTCCCTGTGGCGGGGAAGTGCAAACATACACGTTTTCGGCCGAAAACGCGTTTTCCGGCGAAAACGCACACCACGGCTCTTTCTGAGAAAAAAGCAAGCACGGAGGACGAGAACCGCTTTTGCCCTGCGTAGCGTTCCGGGCAGCGGGTAGAACCAGGCAGAGAATTCCCGGCTAGCAGCTTCCCTGTGGCGGGGAAGTGCAAACGTACACGTTTTCGGCCGAAAACGCGTTTCCCGGCGAAAACGCACACCACGGCTCTTTCTGAGAAAAAGCAAGCACGGAGGACGAGAACCGCTTTTGCCCTGCGTAGCGTTCCGGGCAGCGGGTAGAACCAGGCAGAGAATTCCCGGCTAGCAGCTTCCCTGTGGCGGGGAAGTGCAAACGTACACGTTTTCAGCCGAAAACGCGTTTTCCGGCGAAAACGCACAACACGGCTCTTACTGAGAAAAAGCAAGCACGGAGGACGAGAACCGCTTTTGCCCTGCGTAGCGTTCCGGGCAGCGGGTAGAACCAGGCAGAGAATTCCCGGCTAACAGCTTCCCTGTGGCGGGGAAGTGCAAACGTACACGTTTTCGGCCGAAAACGCGTTTTCCGGCGAAAAGGCACACCACGGCTCTTTCTGAGAAAAAGCAAGCACGGAGGACGAGAACCGCTTTTGCCCTGAGTAGCGTTCCGGGCAGCGGGTAGAACCAGGCAGAGAATTCCCGGCTAGCAGCTTCCCTGTGGCGGGGAAGTGCAAACATACACGTTTTCGGCCGAAAACGCATTTTCCGGCGAAAACGCACACCACGGCTCTTTCTGAGAAAAAGCAAGCACGGAGGACGAGAACCGCTTTTGCCCTGCGTAGCGTTCCGGGCAGCGGGTAGACCCAGGCAGAGAATTCCCGGCTAGCAGCTTCCCTGTGGCGGGGAAGTGCAAACGTACACGTTTTCGGCCGAAAACGCGTTTTCCGGCGAAAACGCACACCACGGCTCTTTCTGAGAAAAAGCAAGCACGGAGGACGAGAACCGATTTTGCCCTGCGTAGCGTTCCGGCAGCGGGTAGAACCAGGCAGAGAATTCCCGGCTAGCAGCTTCCCTGTGGCGGGGAAGTGCAAACGTACACGTTTTCGGCCGAAAACTCGTTTTCCGGCGAAAACGCACACCACGGCTCTTTCTGAGATAAAGCAAGCACGGAGGACGAGAACCGCTTTTGCCCTGCGTAGCGTTCCGGGCAGCAGGTAGAACCAGGCAGAGAATTCCCGGCTAGCACCTTCCCTGTGGCGGGGAAGTGCAAACGTACACGTTTTCGGCCGAAAACTCGTTTTCCGGCGAAAACGCACACCACGGCTCTTTCTGAGAAAAAGCAAGCACGGAGGACGAGAACCGCTTTTGCCCTGCGTAGCGTTCCGGGCAGCGGGTAGAACCAGGCAGAGAATTCCCGGCTAGCAGCTTCCCTGTGGCGGGGAAGTGCAAACGTACACGGTTTCCGCCGAAAACGCGTTTTCCGGCGAAAACGCACACCACGGCTCTTTCTGAGAAAAAGCAAGCACGGAGGACTAGAACCGCTTTTGCCCTGCGTAGCGTTCCGGGCAGCGGGTAGAACCAGGCAGAGAATTCCCGGCTAGCAGCTTCCCTGTGGCGGGGAAGTGCAAACGTACACGTTTTCGGCCGAAAACGCGTTTTCACGCGAAAACGCACACCACGGCTCTTACTGAGAAAAAGCAAGCACGGAGGACGAGAACCGCTTTTGCCCTGCGTAGCGTTCCGGGCAGCGGGTAGAACCAGGCAGAGAATTCCCGGCTAACAGCTTCCCTGTGGCGGGGAAGTGCAAACGTACACGTTTTCGGCCGAAAACGCGTTTTCTTTCGAAAACGCACACCACGGCTCTTTCTGAGAAAAAGCAAGCACGGAGGACGAGAACCGCTTTTGCCCTGCGTAGCGTTCCGGGCAGCGGGTAGAACCAGGCAGAGAATTCCCGGCTAGCAGCTTCCCTGTGGCGGGGAAGTGCAAACGTACACGGTTTCGGCCGAAAACGCGTTTTCCGGCGAAAAGGCACACCACGGCTCTTTCTGAGAAAAAGCAAGCACGGAGGACGAGAACCGCTTTTGCCCTGCGTAGCGTTCCGGGCAGCGGGTAGAACCAGGCAGAGAATTCCCGGCTAGCAGCTTCCCTGTGGCGGGGAAGTGCAAATGTACACGTTTTCGGCCCAAAACGCGTTTTCCGGCGAAAACGCACACCACGGCTCTTTCTGAGAAAAAGCAAGCACGGAGGACTAGAACCGCTTTTGCCCTGCGTAGCGTTCCGGGCAGCGGGTAGAACCAGGCAGAGAATTCCCGGCTAGCAGCTTCCCTGTGTAGGGGAAGTGCAAACGTACACGGTTTCGGCCGAAAACGCGTTTTCCGGAGAAAACGCACACCACGGCTCTTTCTGAGAACAAGCAAGCACGGAGGACGAGAACCGCTTTTGCCCTGCGTAGCGTTCCGGGCAGCGGGTAGAACCAGGCAGAGAATTCCCGGCTAGCAGCTTCCCTGTGGCGGGGAAGTGCAAACGTACACGTTTTCGGCCGAAAACGCGTTTTCCAGCGAAAACGCACACCACGGCTCTTTCTGAGAAAAAGCAATCACGGAGGACGAGAACCGCTTTTGCCCTGCGTAGCGTTCCGGGCAGCGGGTAGAACCAGGCAGAGAATTCCCGGCTAGCAGCTTCCCTGCGGCGGGGAAGTGCAAACGTACACGTTTTCGGCCGAAAACGCGTTTTCCGGCGAAAAGGCACACCACGGCTCTTTCTGAGAAAAAGCAAGCACGGAGGACGAGAACCGCTTTTGCCCTGCGTAGCGTTCCGGGCAGCGGGTAGAACCAGGCAGAGAATTCCCGGCTAGCAGCTTCCCTGTGGCGGGGAAGTGCAAACGTACACGTTTTCGGCCGAAAACGCGTTTTCCGGCGAAAAGGCACACCACGGCTCTTTCTGAGAAAAAGCAAGCACGGAGGACGAGAACCGCTTTTGCCCTGCGTAGCGTTCCGGGCAGCGGGTAGAACCAGGCAGAGAATTCCCGGCTAGCAGCTTCCCTGTGGCGGGGAAGTGCAAACGTACACGTTTTCGGCCGAAAACGCGTTTTCCGGCGAAAAGGCACACCACGGCTCTTTCTGAGAACAAGCAAGCACGGAGGACGAGAACCGCTTTTGCCCTGAGTTGCGTTCCGGGCAGCGGGTAGAACCAGGCAGAGAATTCCCGGCTAGCAGCTTCCCTGTGGCGGGGAAGTGCAAACATACACGTTTTCGGCCGAAAACGCATTTTCCGGCGAAAACGCACACCACGGCTCTTTCTGAGAAAAAGCAAGCACGGAGGACGAGAACCGCTTTTGCCCTGCGTAGCGTTCCGGGCAGCGGGTAGACCCAGGCAGAGAATTCCCGGCTAGCAGCTTCCCTGTGGCGGGGAAGTGCAAACGTACACGTTTTCGGCCGAAAACGCGTTTTCCGGCGAAAACGCACACCACGGCTCTTTCTGAGAAAAAGCAAGCACGGAGGACGAGAACCGCTTTTGCCCTGCGTAGCGTTCCGGGCAGCGGGTAGAACCAGGCAGAGAATTCCCGGCTAGCAGCTTCCCTGTGGCGGGGAAGTGCAAACGTACACGTTTTCGGCCGAAAACGCGTTTTCCGGCGAAAACGCACACCACGGCTCTTTCTGAGAAAAAGCAAGCACGGAGGACGAGAACCGCTTTTGCCCTGCGTAGCGTTCCGGGCAGCGGGTAGAACCAGGCAGAGAATTCCCGGCTAGCAGCTTCCCTGTGGCGGGGAAGTGCAAACGTACACGGTTTCGGCCGAAAACGCGTTTTCCGGCGAAAACGCACACCACGGCTCTTTCTGAGAACAAGCAAGCACGGAGGACTAGAACCGCTTTTGCCCTGCGTAGCGTTCCAGGCAGCGGGTAGAACCAGGCAGAGAATTCCCGGCTAGCAGCTTCCCTGTGGCGGGGAAGTGCAAACGTACACGGTTTCGGCCGAAAACGCGTTTTCCGCCGAAAACACACACCACGGCTCTTTCTGAGAAAAAGCAAGCACGGAGGACGAGAACCGCTTTTGCCCTGCGTAGCGTTCCGGGCAGCGGGTAGAACCAGGCAGAGAATTCCAGGCTAGCAGCTTCCCTGTGGCGGGGAAGTGCAAACATACACGTTTTCGGCCGAAAACGCGTTTTCCGGCGAAAACGCACACCACGGCTCTTTCTGAGAAAAAAGCAAGCACGGAGGACGAGAACCGCTTTTGCCCTGCGTAGCGTTCCGGGCAGCGGGTAGAACCAGGCAGAGAATTCCCGGCTAGCAGCTTCCCTGTGGCGGGGAAGTGCAAACGTACACGTTTTCGGCCGAAAACGCGTTTTCCGGCAAAAACGCACACCACGGCTCTTTCTGAGAAAAAGCAAGCACGGAGGACGAGAACCGCTTTTGCCCTGCGTAGCGTTCCGGGCAGCGGGTAGAACCAGGCAGAGAATTCCCGGCTAGCAGCTTCCCTGTGGCGGGGAAGTGCAAACGTACAAATTTTCGGCCGAAAACGCGTTTTCCGGCGAAAACGCACACCACGGCTCTTTCTGAGAAAAAGCAAGCACGGAGGACTAGAACCGCTTTTGCCCTGCGTAGCGTTCCGGGCAGCGGGTAGAACCAGGCAGAGAATTCCCGGCTAGCAGCTTCCCTGTGGCGGGGAAGTGCAAACGTACACGTTTTCAGCCGAAAACGCATTTTCCGGCGAAAACGCACACCACGGCTCTTACTGAGAAAAAGCAAGCACGGAGGACGAGAACCGCTTTTGCCCTGCGTAGCGTTCCGGGCAGCGGGTAGAACCAGGCAGAGAATTCCCGGCTAACAGCTTCCCTGTGGCGGGGAAGTGCAAACGTACACGTTTTCGGCCGAAAACGCGTTTTCCGGCGAAAACGCACACCACGGCTCTTTCTGAGAAAAAGCAAGCACGGAGGACGAGAACCGCTTTTGCCCTGCGTAGCGTTCCGGGCAGCGGGTAGAACCAGGCAGAGAATTCCCGGCTAGCAGCTTCCCTGTGGCGGGGAAGTGCAAACATACACGTTTTCGGCCGAAAACGCATTTTCCGGCGAAAACGCACACCACGGCTCTTTCTGAGAAAAAGCAAGCACGGAGGACGAGAACCGCTTTTGCCCTGCGTAGCGTTCCGGGCAGCGGGTAGAACCAGGCAGAGAATTCCCGGCTAGCAGCTTCCCTGTGGCGGGGAAGTGCAAACGTACACGGTTTCGGCCGAAAACGCGTTTTCCGGCGAAAACGCACACCACGGCTCTTTCTGAGAACAAGCAAGCACGGAGGACTAGAACCGCTTTTGCCCTGCGTAGCGTTCCGGGCAGCGGGTAGAACCAGGCAGAGAATTCCCGGCTAGCAGCTTCCATGTGGCGGGGAAGTGCAAACATACACGTTTTCGGCCGAAAACGCGTTTTCCGGCGAAAACGCACACCACGGCTCTTTCTGAGAAAAAAGCAAGCACGGAGGACGAGAACCGCTTTTGCCCTGCGTAGCGTTCCGGGCAGCGGGTAGAACCAGGCAGAGAATTCCCGGCTAGCAGCTTCCCTGTGGCGGGGAAGTGCAAACGTACACGTTTTCGGCCGAAAACGCGTTTTCCGGCAAAAACGCACACCACGGCTCTTTCTGAGAAAAAGCAAGCACGGAGGACGAGAACCGCTTTTGCCCTGCGTAGCGTTCCGGGCAGCGGGTAGAACCAGGCAGAGAATTCCCGGCTAGCAGCTTCCCTGTGGCGGGGAAGTGCAAACGTACACGTTTTCAGCCGAAAACGCGTTTTCCGGCGAAAACGCACAACACGGCTCTTACTGAGAAAAAGCAAGCACGGAGGACGAGAACCGCTTTTGCCCTGCGTAGCGTTCCGGGCAGCGGGTAGAACCAGGCAGAGAATTCCCGGCTAACAGCTTCCCTGTGGCGGGGAAGTGCAAACGTACACGTTTTCGGCCGAAAACGCGTTTTCCGGCGAAAAGGCACACCACGGCTCTTTCTGAGAAAAAGCAAGCACGGAGGACGAGAACCGCTTTTGCCCTGAGTAGCGTTCCGGGCAGCGGGTAGAACCAGGCAGAGAATTCCCGGCTAGCAGCTTCCCTGTGGCGGGGAAGTGCAAACATACACGTTTTCGGCCGAAAACGCATTTTCCGGCGAAAACGCACACCACGGCTCTTTCTGAGAAAAAGCAAGCACGGAGGACGAGAACCGCTTTTGCCCTGCGTAGCGTTCCGGGCAGCGGGTAGACCCAGGCAGAGAATTCCCGGCTAGCAGCTTCCCTGTGGCGGGGAAGTGCAAACGTACACGTTTTCGGCCGAAAACGCGTTTTCCGGCGAAAACGCACACCACGGCTCTTTCTGAGAAAAAGCAAGCACGGAGGACGAGAACCGATTTTGCCCTGCGTAGCGTTCCGGCAGCGGGTAGAACCAGGCAGAGAATTCCCGGCTAGCAGCTTCCCTGTGGCGGGGAAGTGCAAACGTACACGTTTTCGGCCGAAAACTCGTTTTCCGGCGAAAACGCACACCACGGCTCTTTCTGAGATAAAGCAAGCACGGAGGACGAGAACCGCTTTTGCCCTGCGTAGCGTTCCGGGCAGCGGGTAGAACCAGGCAGAGAATTCCCGGCTAGCACCTTCCCTGTGGCGGGGAAGTGCAAACGTACACGTTTTCGGCCGAAAACTCGTTTTCCGGCGAAAACGCACACCACGGCTCTTTCTGAGAAAAAGCAAGCACGGAGGACGAGAACCGCTTTTGCCCTGCGTAGCGTTCCGGGCAGCGGGTAGAACCAGGCAGAGAATTCCCGGCTAGCAGCTTCCCTGTGGCGGGGAAGTGCAAACGTACACGGTTTCCGCCGAAAACGCGTTTTCCGGCGAAAACGCACACCACGGCTCTTTCTGAGAAAAAGCAAGCACGGAGGACTAGAACCGCTTTTGCCCTGCGTAGCGTTCCGGGCAGCGGGTAGAACCAGGCAGAGAATTCCCGGCTAGCAGCTTCCCTGTGGCGGGGAAGTGCAAACGTACACGTTTTCGGCCGAAAACTCGTTTTCACGCGAAAACGCACACCACGGCTCTTACTGAGAAAAAGCAAGCACGGAGGACGAGAACCGCTTTTGCCCTGCGTAGCGTTCCGGGCAGCGGGTAGAACCAGGCAGAGAATTCCCGGCTAACAGCTTCCCTGTGGCGGGGAAGTGCAAACGTACACGTTTTCGGCCGAAAACGCGTTTTCTTTCGAAAACGCACACCACGGCTCTTTCTGAGAAAAAGCAAGCACGGAGGACGAGAATCGCTTTTGCCCTGCGTAGCGTTCCGGGCAGCGGGTAGAACCAGGCAGAGAATTCCCGGCTAGCAGCTTCCCTGTGGCGGGGAAGTGCAAACGTACACGGTTTCGGCCGAAAACGCGTTTTCCGGCGAAAAGGCACACCACGGCTCTTTCTGAGAAAAAGCAAGCACGGAGGACGAGAACCGCTTTTGCCCTGCGTAGCGTTCCGGGCAGCGGGTAGAACCAGGCAGAGAATTCCCGGCTAGCAGCTTCCCTGTGGCGGGGAAGTGCAAATGTACACGTTTTCGGCCCAAAACGCGTTTTCCGGCGAAAACGCACACCACGGCTCTTTCTGAGAAAAAGCAAGCACGGAGGACTAGAACCGCTTTTGCCCTGCGTAGCGTTCCGGGCAGCGGGTAGAACCAGGCAGAGAATTCCCGGCTAGCAGCTTCCCTGTGTAGGGGAAGTGCAAACGTACACGGTTTCGGCCGAAAACGCGTTTTCCGGAGAAAACGCACACCACGGCTCTTTCTGAGAACAAGCAAGCACGGAGGACGAGAACCGCTTTTGCCCTGCGTAGCGTTCCGGGCAGCGGGTAGAACCAGGCAGAGAATTCCCGGCTAGCAGCTTCCCTGTGGCGGGGAAGTGCAAACGTACACGTTTTCGGCCGAAAACGCGTTTTCCAGCGAAAACGCACACCACGGCTCTTTCTGAGAAAAAGCAATCACGGAGGACGAGAACCGCTTTTGCCCTGCGTAGCGTTCCGGGCAGCGGGTAGAACCAGGCAGAGAATTCCCGGCTAGCAGCTTCCCTGCGGCGGGGAAGTGCAAACGTACACGTTTTCGGCCGAAAACGCATTTTCCGGCGAAAACGCACACCACGGCTCTTTCTTAGAAAAAGCAAGCACGGAGGACGACAACCGCTTTTGCCCTGCGTAGCGTTCCGGGCAGCGGGTAGAACCAGGCAGAGAATTCCCGGCTAGCAGCTTCCCTGTGGCGGGGAAGTGCAAACGTACACGTTTTCGGCCGAAAACGCGTTTTCCGGCGAAAAGGCACACCACGGCTCTTTCTGAGAAAAAGCAAGCACGGAGGACGAGAACCGCTTTTGCCCTGCGTAGCGTTCCGGGCAGCGGGTAGAACCAGGCAGAGAATTCCCGGCTAGCAGCTTCCCTGTGGCGGGGAAGTGCAAACGTACACGTTTTAGGCCGAAAACGCGTTTTCCGGCGAAAAGGCACACCACGGCTCTTTCTGAGAAAAAGCAAGCACGGAGGACGAGAACCGCTTTTGCCCTGCGTAGCGTTCCGGGCAGCGGGTAGAACCAGGCAGAGAATTCCCGGCTAGCAGCTTCCCTGTGGCGGGGAAGTGCAAACGTACACGTTTTCGGCCGAAAACGCGTTTTCCGGCGAAAACGCACACCACGGCTCTTTCTGAGAAAAAGCAAGCACGGAGGACGAGAACCGCTTTTGCCCTGCGTAGCGTTCCGGGCAGCTGGTAGAACCAGGCAGAGAATTCCCGGCTAGCAGCTTCCCTGTGGCGGGGAAGTGCAAACGTACACGTTTTCGGCCGAAAACGCGTTTTCCGGCGAAAACGCACACCACGGCTCTTTCTGAGAAAAAGCAAGCACGGAGGACGAGAACCGCTTTTGCCCTGCGTAGCGTTCCGGGCAGCGGGTAGAACCAGGCAGAGAATTCCCGGCTAGCAGCTTCCCTGTGGCGGGGAAGTGCAAACGTACACGTTTTCGGCCGAAAACGCGTTTTCCGGCGAAAACGCACACCACGGCTCTTTCTGAGAAAAAGCAAGCACGGAGGACGAGAACCGCTTTTGCCCTGCGTAGCGTTCCGGGCAGCTGGTAGAACCAGGCAGAGAATTCCCGGCTAGCAGCTTCCCTGTGGCGGGGAAGTGCAAACGTACACGTTTTCGGCCGAAAACGCGTTTTCCGGCGAAAACGCACACCACGGCTCTTTCTGAGAAAAAGCAAGCACGGAGGACGAGAACCGCTTTTGCCCTGCGTAGCGTTCCGGGCAGCGGGTAGAACCAGGCAGAGAATTCCCGGCTAGCAGCTTCCCTGTGGCGGGGAAGTGCAAACGTACACGTTTTCGGCCGAAAACGCGTTTTCCGGCGAAAACGCACACCACGGCTCTTTCTGAGAAAAAGCAAGCACGGAGGACGAGAACCGCTTTTGCCCTGCGTAGCGTTCCGGGCAGCGGGTACAACCAGGCAGAGAATTCCCGGCTAGCAGCTTCCCTGTGGCGGGGAAGTGCAAACGTACACGGTTTCGGCCGAAAACGCGTTTTCCGGCGAAAACGCACACCACGGCTCTTTCTGAGAACAAGCAAGCACGGAGGACTAGAACCGCTTTTGCCCTGCGTAGCGTTCCGGGCAGCGGGTAGAACCAGGCAGAGAATTCCCGGCTAGCAGCTTCCCTGTGGCGGGGAAGTGCAAACGTACACGGTTTCGGCCGAAAACGCGTTTTCCGGCGAAAACGCACACCACGGCTCTTTCTGAGAAAAAGCAAGCACGGAGGACGAGAACCGCTTTTGCCCTGCGTAGCGTTCCGGGCAGCTGGTAGAACCAGGCAGAGAATTCCCGGCTAGCAGCTTCCCTGTGGCGGGGAAGTGCAAACGTACACGTTTTCGGCCGAAAACGCTTTTTCCGGCGAAAACGCACAGCACGGCTCTTTCTGAGAAAAAGCAAGCACGGAGGACGAGAACCGCTTTTGCCCTGCGTAGCGTTCCGGGCAGCGGGTAGAACCAGGCAGAGAATTCCCGGCTAGCAGCTTCCCTGTGGCGGGGAAGTGCAAACGTACACGTTTTCGGCCGAAAACGCGTTTTCCGGCGAAAAGGCACACCACGGCTCTTTCTGAGAAAAAGCAAGCACGGAGGACGAGAACCGCTTTTGCCCTGCGTAGCGTTGCGGGCAGCGGGTAGAACCAGGCAGAGAATTCCCGGCTAGCAGCTTCCCTGTGGCGGGGAAGTGCAAACGTACACGTTTTAGGCCGAAAACGCGTTTTCCGGCGAAAAGGCACACCACGGCTCTTTCTGAGAAAAAGCAAGCACGGAGGACGAGAACCGCTTTTGCCCTGCGTAGCGTTCCGGGCAGCGGGTAGAACCAGGCAGAGAATTCCCGGCTAGCAGCTTCCCTGTGGCGGGGAAGTGCAAACGTACACGTTTTCGGCCGAAAACGCGTTTTCCGGCGAAAACGCACACCACGGCTCTTTCTGAGAAAAAGCAAGCACGGAGGACGAGAACCGCTTTTGCCCTGCGTAGCGTTCCGGGCAGCGGGTAGAACCAGGCAGAGAATTCCCGGCTAGCAGCTTCCCTGTGGCGGGGAAGTGCAAACGTACACGTTTTCGGCCGAAAACGCGTTTTCCGGCGAAAACGCACACCACGGCTCTTTCTGAGAAAAAGCAAGCACGGTGGACGAGAACCGCTTTTGCCCTGCGTAGCGTTCTGGGCAGCGGGTAGAACCAGGCAGAGAATTCCCGGCTAGCAGCTTCCCTGTGGCGGGGAAGTGCAAACGTACACGTTTTCGGCCGAAAACGCGTTTTCCAGCGAAAACGCACACCACGGCTCTTTCTGAGAAAAAGCAATCACGGAGGACGAGAACCGCTTTTGCCCTGCGTAGCGTTCCGGGCAGCGGGTAGAACCAGGCAGAGAATTCCCGGCTAGCAGCTTCCCTGCGGCGGGGAAGTGCAAACGTACACGTTTTCGGCCGAAAACGCATTTTCCGGCGAAAACGCACACCACGGCTCTTTCTTAGAAAAAGCAAGCACGGAGGACGACAACCGCTTTTGCCCTGCGTAGCGTTCCGGGCAGCGGGTAGAACCAGGCAGAGAATTCCCGGCTAGCAGCTTCCCTGTGGCGGGGAAGTGCAAACGTACACGTTTTCGGCCGAAAACGCGTTTTCCGGCGAAAACGCACACCACGGCTCTTTCTGAGAAAAAGCAAGCACGGAGGACGAGAACCGCTTTTGCCCTGCGTAGCGTTCCGGGCAGCGGGTAGAACCAGGCAGAGAATTCCCGGCTAGCAGCTTCCCTGTGGCGGGGAAGTGCAAACGTACACGTTTTAGGCCGAAAACGCGTTTTCCGGCGAAAAGGCACACCACGGCTCTTTCTGAGAAAAAGCAAGCACGGAGGACGAGAACCGCTTTTGCCCTGCGTAGCGTTCCGGGCAGCGGGTAGAACCAGGCAGAGAATTCCCGGCTAGCAGCTTCCCTGTGGCGGGGAAGTGCAAACGTACACGTTTTCGGCCGAAAACGCGTTTTCCGGCGAAAACGCACACCACGGCTCTTTCTGAGAAAAAGCAAGCACGGAGGACGAGAACCGCTTTTGCCCTGCGTAGCGTTCCGGGCAGCTGGTAGAACCAGGCAGAGAATTCCCGGCTAGCAGCTTCCCTGTGGCGGGGAAGTGCAAACGTACACGTTTTCGGCCGAAAACGCGTTTTCCGGCGAAAACGCACACCACGGCTCTTTCTGAGAAAAAGCAAGCACGGAGGACGAGAACCGCTTTTGCCCTGCGTAGCGTTCCGGGCAGCGGGTAGAACCAGGCAGAGAATTCCCGGCTAGCAGCTTCCCTGTGGCGGGGAAGTGCAAACGTACACGTTTTCGGCCGAAAACGCGTTTTTCGGCGAAAAGGCACACCACGGCTCTTTCTGAGAAAAAGCAAGCACGGAGGACGAGAACCGCTTTTGCCCTGCGTAGCGTTCCGGGCAGCGGGTAGAACCAGGCAGAGAATTCCCGGCTAGCAGCTTCCCTGTGGCGGGGAAGTGCAAACGTACACGTTTTCGGCCGAAAACGCGTTTTCCGGCGAAAACGCACACCACGGCTCTTTCTGAGAAAAAGCAAGCACGGTGGACGAGAACCGCTTTTGCCCTGCGTAGCGTTCCGGGCAGCGGGTAGAACCAGGCAGAGAATTCCCGGCTAGCAGCTTCCCTGTGGCGGGGAAGTGCAAACGTACACGTTTTCGGCCGAAAACGCGTTTTCCGGCGAAAACGCACGCCGCGGCTCTTTCTGAGAAAAAGCAAGCACGGAGGACGAGAACCGCTTTTGCCCTGCGTAGCGTTCCGGGCAGCGGGTAGAACCAGGCAGAGAATTCCCGGCTAGCAGCTTCCCTGTGGCGGGGAAGTGCAAACGTACACGTTTTCGGCCGAAAACGCGTTTTCCGGCAAAAACGCACACCACGGCTCTTTCTGAGAAAAAGCAAGCACGGAGGACGAGAACCGCTTTTGCCCTGCGTAGCGTTCCGGGCAGCGGGTAGAACCAGGCAGAGAATTCCCGGCTAGCAGCTTCCCTGTGGCGGGGAAGTGCAAACGTACACGTTTTCGGCCGAAAACGCGTTTTCCGGCGAAAACGCACACCACGGCTCTTTCTGAGAAAAAGCAAGCACGGAGGACGAGAACCGCTTTTGCCCTGCGTAGCGTTCCGGGCAGCGGGTAGAACCAGGCAGAGAATTCCCGGCTAGCAGCTTCCCTGTGGCGGGGAAGTGCAAACGTACACGTTTTCGGCCGAAAACGCGTTTTCCGGCGAAAACGCACACCACGGCTCTTTCTGAGAAAAAGCAAGCACGGAGGACGAGAACCGCTTTTGCCCTGCGTAGCGTTCCGGGCAGCGGGTACAACCAGGCAGAGAATTCCCGGCTAGCAGCTTCCCTGTGGCGGGGAAGTGCAAACGTACACGGTTTCGGCCGAAAACGCGTTTTCCGGCGAAAACGCACACCACGGCTCTTTCTGAGAACAAGCAAGCACGGAGGACTAGAACCGCTTTTGCCCTGCGTAGCGTTCCGGGCAGCGGGTAGAACCAGGCAGAGAATTCCCGGCTAGCAGCTTCCCTGTGGCGGGGAAGTGCAAACGTACACGGTTTCGGCCGAAAACGCGTTTTCCGGCGAAAACGCACACCACGGCTCTTTCTGAGAAAAAGCAAGCACGGAGGACGAGAACCGCTTTTGCCCTGCGTAGCGTTCCGGGCAGCTGGTAGAACCAGGCAGAGAATTCCCGGCTAGCAGCTTCCCTGTGGCGGGGAAGTGCAAACGTACACGTTTTCGGCCGAAAACGCGTTTTCCGGCGAAAACGCACACCACGGCTCTTTCTGAGAAAAAGCAAGCACGGAGGACGAGAACCGCTTTTGCCCTGCGTAGCGTTCCGGGCAGCGGGTAGAACCAGGCAGAGAATTCCCGGCTAGCAGCTTCCCTGTGGCGGGGAAGTGCAAACGTACACGTTTTCGGCCGAAAACGCGTTTTCCGGCGAAAACGCACACCACGGCTCTTTCTGAGAAAAAGCAAGCACGGAGGACGAGAACCGCTTTTGCCCTGCGTAGCGTTCCGGGCAGCTGGTAGAACCAGGCAGAGAATTCCCGGCTAGCAGCTTCCCTGTGGCGGGGAAGTGCAAACGTACACGTTTTCGGCCGAAAACGCGTTTTCCGGCGAAAACGCACACCACGGCTCTTTCTGAGAAAAAGCAAGCACGGAGGACGAGAACCGCTTTTGCCCTGCGTAGCGTTCCGGGCAGCGGGTAGAACCAGGCAGAGAATTCCCGGCTAGCAGCTTCCCTGTGGCGGGGAAGTGCAAACGTACACGTTTTCGGCCGAAAACGCGTTTTCCGGCGAAAACGCACACCACGGCTCTTTCTGAGAAAAAGCAAGCACGGAGGACGAGAACCGCTTTTGCCCTGCGTAGCGTTCCGGGCAGCGGGTACAACCAGGCAGAGAATTCCCGGCTAGCAGCTTCCCTGTGGCGGGGAAGTGCAAACGTACACGGTTTCGGCCGAAAACGCGTTTTCCGGCGAAAACGCACACCACGGCTCTTTCTGAGAACAAGCAAGCACGGAGGACTAGAACCGCTTTTGCCCTGCGTAGCGTTCCGGGCAGCGGGTAGAACCAGGCAGAGAATTCCCGGCTAGCAGCTTCCCTGTGGCGGGGAAGTGCAAACGTACACGGTTTCGGCCGAAAACGCGTTTTCCGGCGAAAACGCACACCACGGCTCTTTCTGAGAAAAAGCAAGCACGGAGGACGAGAACCGCTTTTGCCCTGCGTAGCGTTCCGGGCAGCTGGTAGAACCAGGCAGAGAATTCCCGGCTAGCAGCTTCCCTGTGGCGGGGAAGTGCAAACGTACACGTTTTCGGCCGAAAACGCGTTTTCCGGCGAAAACGCACACCACGGCTCTTTCAGAGTAAAAGAAAGCACGGAGGACAAGAACCGCTTTTGCCCTGCGTAGCGTTCCGGGCAGCGGGTAGAACCAGGCAGAGAATTCCCGGCTAGCAGCTTCCCTGTGGCGGGGAAGTGCAAACGTACACGTTTTCGGCCGAAAACGCGTTTTCCGGCGAAAAGGCACACCACGGCTCTTTCTGAGAAAAAGCAAGCACGGAGGACGAGAACCGCTTTTGCCCTGCGTAGCGTTGCGGGCAGCGGGTAGAACCAGGCAGAGAATTCCCGGCTAGCAGCTTCCCTGTGGCGGGGAAGTGCAAACGTACACGTTTTAGGCCGAAAACGCGTTTTCCGGCGAAAAGGCACACCACGGCTCTTTCTGAGAAAAAGCAAGCACGGAGGACGAGAACCGCTTTTGCCCTGCGTAGCGTTCCGGGCAGCGGGTAGAACCAGGCAGAGAATTCCCGGCTAGCAGCTTCCCTGTGGCGGGGAAGTGCAAACGTACACGTTTTCGGCCGAAAACGCGTTTTCCGGCGAAAACGCACACCACGGCTCTTTCTGAGAAAAAGCAAGCACGGAGGACGAGAACCGCTTTTGCCCTGCGTAGCGTTCCGGGCAGCGGGTAGAACCAGGCAGAGAATTCCCGGCTAGCAGCTTCCCTGTGGCGGGGAAGTGCAAACGTACACGTTTTCGGCCGAAAACGCGTTTTTCGGCGAAAAGGCACACCACGGCTCTTTCTGAGAAAAAGCAAGCACGGAGGACGAGAACCGCTTTTGCCCTGCGTAGCGTTCCGGGCAGCGGGTAGAACCAGGCAGAGAATTCCCGGCTAGCAGCTTCCCTGTGGCGGGGAAGTGCAAACGTACACGTTTTCGGCCGAAAACGCGTTTTCCGGCGAAAACGCACACCACGGCTCTTTCTGAGAAAAAGCAAGCACGGTGGACGAGAACCGCTTTTGCCCTGCGTAGCGTTCCGGGCAGCGGGTAGAACCAGGCAGAGAATTCCCGGCTAGCAGCTTCCCTGTGGCGGGGAAGTGCAAACGTACACGTTTTCGGCCGAAAACGCGTTTTCCAGCGAAAACGCACACCACGGCTCTTTCTGAGAAAAAGCAATCACGGAGGACGAGAACCGCTTTTGCCCTGCGTAGCGTTCCGGGCAGCGGGTAGAACCAGGCAGAGAATTCCCGGCTAGCAGCTTCCCTGCGGCGGGGAAGTGCAAACGTACACGTTTTCGGCCGAAAACGCATTTTCCGGCGAAAACGCACACCACGGCTCTTTCTTAGAAAAAGCAAGCACGGAGGACGACAACCGCTTTTGCCCTGCGTAGCGTTCCGGGCAGCGGGTAGAACCAGGCAGAGAATTCCCGGCTAGCAGCTTCCCTGTGGCGGGGAAGTGCAAACGTACACGTTTTCGGCCGAAAACGCGTTTTCCGGCGAAAACGCACACCACGGCTCTTTCTGAGAAAAAGCAAGCACGGAGGACGAGAACCGCTTTTGCCCTGCGTAGCGTTCCGGGCAGCGGGTAGAACCAGGCAGAGAATTCCCGGCTAGCAGCTTCCCTGTGGCGGGGAAGTGCAAACGTACACGTTTTAGGCCGAAAACGCGTTTTCCGGCGAAAAGGCACACCACGGCTCTTTCTGAGAAAAAGCAAGCACGGAGGACGAGAACCGCTTTTGCCCTGCGTAGCGTTCCGGGCAGCGGGTAGAACCAGGCAGAGAATTCCCGGCTAGCAGCTTCCCTGTGGCGGGGAAGTGCAAACGTACACGTTTTCGGCCGAAAACGCGTTTTCCGGCGAAAACGCACACCACGGCTCTTTCTGAGAAAAAGCAAGCACGGAGGACGAGAACCGCTTTTGCCCTGCGTAGCGTTCCGGGCAGCTGGTAGAACCAGGCAGAGAATTCCCGGCTAGCAGCTTCCCTGTGGCGGGGAAGTGCAAACGTACACGTTTTCGGCCGAAAACGCGTTTTCCGGCGAAAACGCACACCACGGCTCTTTCTGAGAAAAAGCAAGCACGGAGGACGAGAACCGCTTTTGCCCTGCGTAGCGTTCCGGGCAGCGGGTAGAACCAGGCAGAGAATTCCCGGCTAGCAGCTTCCCTGTGGCGGGGAAGTGCAAACGTACACGTTTTCGGCCGAAAACGCGTTTTTCGGCGAAAAGGCACACCACGGCTCTTTCTGAGAAAAAGCAAGCACGGAGGACGAGAACCGCTTTTGCCCTGCGTAGCGTTCCGGGCAGCGGGTAGAACCAGGCAGAGAATTCCCGGCTAGCAGCTTCCCTGTGGCGGGGAAGTGCAAACGTACACGTTTTCGGCCGAAAACGCGTTTTCCGGCGAAAACGCACACCACGGCTCTTTCTGAGAAAAAGCAAGCACGGTGGACGAGAACCGCTTTTGCCCTGCGTAGCGTTCCGGGCAGCGGGTAGAACCAGGCAGAGAATTCCCGGCTAGCAGCTTCCCTGTGGCGGGGAAGTGCAAACGTACACGTTTTCGGCCGAAAACGCGTTTTCCGGCGAAAACGCACACCACGGCTCTTTCTGAGAAAAAGCAAGCACGGAGGACGAGAACCGCTTTTGCCCTGCGTAGCGTTCCGGGCAGCTGGTAGAACCAGGCAGAGAATTCCCGGCTAGCAGCTTCCCTGTGGCGGGGAAGTGCAAACGTACACGTTTTCGGCCGAAAACGCGTTTTCCGGCGAAAACGCACACCACGGCTCTTTCTGAGAAAAAGCAAGCACGGAGGACGAGAACCGCTTTTGCCCTGCGTAGCGTTCCGGGCAGCGGGTAGAACCAGGCAGAGAATTCCCGGCTAGCAGCTTCCCTGTGGCGGGGAAGTGCAAACGTACACGTTTTCGGCCGAAAACGCGTTTTCCGGCGAAAACGCACACCACGGCTCTTTCTGAGAAAAAGCAAGCACGGAGGACGAGAACCGCTTTTGCCCTGCGTAGCGTTCCGGGCAGCTGGTAGAACCAGGCAGAGAATTCCCGGCTAGCAGCTTCCCTGTGGCGGGGAAGTGCAAACGTACACGTTTTCGGCCGAAAACGCGTTTTCCGGCGAAAACGCACACCACGGCTCTTTCTGAGAAAAAGCAAGCACGGAGGACGAGAACCGCTTTTGCCCTGCGTAGCGTTCCGGGCAGCGGGTAGAACCAGGCAGAGAATTCCCGGCTAGCAGCTTCCCTGTGGCGGGGAAGTGCAAACGTACACGTTTTCGGCCGAAAACGCGTTTTCCGGCGAAAACGCACACCACGGCTCTTTCTGAGAAAAAGCAAGCACGGAGGACGAGAACCGCTTTTGCCCTGCGTAGCGTTCCGGGCAGCGGGTACAACCAGGCAGAGAATTCCCGGCTAGCAGCTTCCCTGTGGCGGGGAAGTGCAAACGTACACGGTTTCGGCCGAAAACGCGTTTTCCGGCGAAAACGCACACCACGGCTCTTTCTGAGAACAAGCAAGCACGGAGGACTAGAACCGCTTTTGCCCTGCGTAGCGTTCCGGGCAGCGGGTAGAACCAGGCAGAGAATTCCCGGCTAGCAGCTTCCCTGTGGCGGGGAAGTGCAAACGTACACGGTTTCGGCCGAAAACGCGTTTTCCGGCGAAAACGCACACCACGGCTCTTTCTGAGAAAAAGCAAGCACGGAGGACGAGAACCGCTTTTGCCCTGCGTAGCGTTCCGGGCAGCTGGTAGAACCAGGCAGAGAATTCCCGGCTAGCAGCTTCCCTGTGGCGGGGAAGTGCAAACGTACACGTTTTCGGCCGAAAACGCGTTTTCCGGCGAAAACGCACACCACGGCTCTTTCAGAGTAAAAGAAAGCACGGAGGACAAGAACCGCTTTTGCCCTGCGTAGCGTTCCGGGCAGCGGGTAGAACCAGGCAGAGAATTCCCGGCTAGCAGCTTCCCTGTGGCGGGGAAGTGCAAACGTACACGTTTTCGGCCGAAAACGCGTTTTCCGGCGAAAAGGCACACCACGGCTCTTTCTGAGAAAAAGCAAGCACGGAGGACGAGAACCGCTTTTGCCCTGCGTAGCGTTGCGGGCAGCGGGTAGAACCAGGCAGAGAATTCCCGGCTAGCAGCTTCCCTGTGGCGGGGAAGTGCAAACGTACACGTTTTAGGCCGAAAACGCGTTTTCCGGCGAAAAGGCACACCACGGCTCTTTCTGAGAAAAAGCAAGCACGGAGGACGAGAACCGCTTTTGCCCTGCGTAGCGTTCCGGGCAGCGGGTAGAACCAGGCAGAGAATTCCCGGCTAGCAGCTTCCCTGTGGCGGGGAAGTGCAAACGTACACGTTTTCGGCCGAAAACGCGTTTTCCGGCGAAAACGCACACCACGGCTCTTTCTGAGAAAAAGCAAGCACGGAGGACGAGAACCGCTTTTGCCCTGCGTAGCGTTCCGGGCAGCGGGTAGAACCAGGCAGAGAATTCCCGGCTAGCAGCTTCCCTGTGGCGGGGAAGTGCAAACGTACACGTTTTCGGCCGAAAACGCGTTTTTCGGCGAAAAGGCACACCACGGCTCTTTCTGAGAAAAAGCAAGCACGGAGGACGAGAACCGCTTTTGCCCTGCGTAGCGTTCCGGGCAGCGGGTAGAACCAGGCAGAGAATTCCCGGCTAGCAGCTTCCCTGTGGCGGGGAAGTGCAAACGTACACGTTTTCGGCCGAAAACGCGTTTTCCGGCGAAAACGCACACCACGGCTCTTTCTGAGAAAAAGCAAGCACGGTGGACGAGAACCGCTTTTGCCCTGCGTAGCGTTCCGGGCAGCGGGTAGAACCAGGCAGAGAATTCCCGGCTAGCAGCTTCCCTGTGGCGGGGAAGTGCAAACGTACACGTTTTCGGCCGAAAACGCGTTTTCCAGCGAAAACGCACACCACGGCTCTTTCTGAGAAAAAGCAATCACGGAGGACGAGAACCGCTTTTGCCCTGCGTAGCGTTCCGGGCAGCGGGTAGAACCAGGCAGAGAATTCCCGGCTAGCAGCTTCCCTGCGGCGGGGAAGTGCAAACGTACACGTTTTCGGCCGAAAACGCATTTTCCGGCGAAAACGCACACCACGGCTCTTTCTTAGAAAAAGCAAGCACGGAGGACGACAACCGCTTTTGCCCTGCGTAGCGTTCCGGGCAGCGGGTAGAACCAGGCAGAGAATTCCCGGCTAGCAGCTTCCCTGTGGCGGGGAAGTGCAAACGTACACGTTTTCGGCCGAAAACGCGTTTTCCGGCGAAAACGCACACCACGGCTCTTTCTGAGAAAAAGCAAGCACGGAGGACGAGAACCGCTTTTGCCCTGCGTAGCGTTCCGGGCAGCGGGTAGAACCAGGCAGAGAATTCCCGGCTAGCAGCTTCCCTGTGGCGGGGAAGTGCAAACGTACACGTTTTAGGCCGAAAACGCGTTTTCCGGCGAAAAGGCACACCACGGCTCTTTCTGAGAAAAAGCAAGCACGGAGGACGAGAACCGCTTTTGCCCTGCGTAGCGTTCCGGGCAGCGGGTAGAACCAGGCAGAGAATTCCCGGCTAGCAGCTTCCCTGTGGCGGGGAAGTGCAAACGTACACGTTTTCGGCCGAAAACGCGTTTTCCGGCGAAAACGCACACCACGGCTCTTTCTGAGAAAAAGCAAGCACGGAGGACGAGAACCGCTTTTGCCCTGCGTAGCGTTCCGGGCAGCTGGTAGAACCAGGCAGAGAATTCCCGGCTAGCAGCTTCCCTGTGGCGGGGAAGTGCAAACGTACACGTTTTCGGCCGAAAACGCGTTTTCCGGCGAAAACGCACACCACGGCTCTTTCTGAGAAAAAGCAAGCACGGAGGACGAGAACCGCTTTTGCCCTGCGTAGCGTTCCGGGCAGCGGGTAGAACCAGGCAGAGAATTCCCGGCTAGCAGCTTCCCTGTGGCGGGGAAGTGCAAACGTACACGTTTTCGGCCGAAAACGCGTTTTTCGGCGAAAAGGCACACCACGGCTCTTTCTGAGAAAAAGCAAGCACGGAGGACGAGAACCGCTTTTGCCCTGCGTAGCGTTCCGGGCAGCGGGTAGAACCAGGCAGAGAATTCCCGGCTAGCAGCTTCCCTGTGGCGGGGAAGTGCAAACGTACACGTTTTCGGCCGAAAACGCGTTTTCCGGCGAAAACGCACACCACGGCTCTTTCTGAGAAAAAGCAAGCACGGTGGACGAGAACCGCTTTTGCCCTGCGTAGCGTTCCGGGCAGCGGGTAGAACCAGGCAGAGAATTCCCGGCTAGCAGCTTCCCTGTGGCGGGGAAGTGCAAACGTACACGTTTTCGGCCGAAAACGCGTTTTCCGGCGAAAACGCACGCCGCGGCTCTTTCTGAGAAAAAGCAAGCACGGAGGACGAGAACCGCTTTTGCCCTGCGTAGCGTTCCGGGCAGCGGGTAGAACCAGGCAGAGAATTCCCGGCTAGCAGCTTCCCTGTGGCGGGGAAGTGCAAACGTACACGTTTTCGGCCGAAAACGCGTTTTCCGGCAAAAACGCACACCACGGCTCTTTCTGAGAAAAAGCAAGCACGGAGGACGAGAACCGCTTTTGCCCTGCGTAGCGTTCCGGGCAGCGGGTAGAACCAGGCAGAGAATTCCCGGCTAGCAGCTTCCCTGTGGCGGGGAAGTGCAAACGTACACGTTTTCGGCCGAAAACGCGTTTTCCGGCGAAAACGCACACCACGGCTCTTTCTGAGAAAAAGCAAGCACGGAGGACGAGAACCGCTTTTGCCCTGCGTAGCGTTCCGGGCAGCGGGTAGAACCAGGCAGAGAATTCCCGGCTAGCAGCTTCCCTGTGGCGGGGAAGTGCAAACGTACACGTTTTCGGCCGAAAACGCGTTTTCCGGCGAAAACGCACACCACGGCTCTTTCTGAGAAAAAGCAAGCACGGAGGACGAGAACCGCTTTTGCCCTGCGTAGCGTTCCGGGCAGCGGGTACAACCAGGCAGAGAATTCCCGGCTAGCAGCTTCCCTGTGGCGGGGAAGTGCAAACGTACACGGTTTCGGCCGAAAACGCGTTTTCCGGCGAAAACGCACACCACGGCTCTTTCTGAGAACAAGCAAGCACGGAGGACTAGAACCGCTTTTGCCCTGCGTAGCGTTCCGGGCAGCGGGTAGAACCAGGCAGAGAATTCCCGGCTAGCAGCTTCCCTGTGGCGGGGAAGTGCAAACGTACACGGTTTCGGCCGAAAACGCGTTTTCCGGCGAAAACGCACACCACGGCTCTTTCTGAGAAAAAGCAAGCACGGAGGACGAGAACCGCTTTTGCCCTGCGTAGCGTTCCGGGCAGCTGGTAGAACCAGGCAGAGAATTCCCGGCTAGCAGCTTCCCTGTGGCGGGGAAGTGCAAACGTACACGTTTTCGGCCGAAAACGCGTTTTCCGGCGAAAACGCACACCACGGCTCTTTCAGAGTAAAAGAAAGCACGGAGGACAAGAACCGCTTTTGCCCTGCGTAGCGTTCCGGGCAGCGGGTAGAACCAGGCAGAGAATTCCCGGCTAGCAGCTTCCCTGTGGCGGGGAAGTGCAAACGTACACGTTTTCGGCCGAAAACGCGTTTTCCGGCGAAAAGGCACACCACGGCTCTTTCTGAGAAAAAGCAAGCACGGAGGACGAGAACCGCTTTTGCCCTGCGTAGCGTTCCGGGCAGCTGGTAGAACCAGGCAGAGAATTCCCGGCTAGCAGCTTCCCTGTGGCGGGGAAGTGCAAACGTACACGTTTTCGGCCGAAAACGCGTTTTCCGGCGAAAACGCACACCACGGCTCTTTCTGAGAAAAAGCAAGCACGGAGGACGAGAACCGCTTTTGCCCTGCGTAGCGTTCCGGGCAGCGGGTAGAACCAGGCAGAGAATTCCCGGCTAGCAGCTTCCCTGTGGCGGGGAAGTGCAAACGTACACGTTTTCGGCCGAAAACGCGTTTTCCGGCGAAAACGCACACCACGGCTCTTTCTGAGAAAAAGCAAGCACGGAGGACGAGAACCGCTTTTGCCCTGCGTAGCGTTCCGGGCAGCTGGTAGAACCAGGCAGAGAATTCCCGGCTAGCAGCTTCCCTGTGGCGGGGAAGTGCAAACGTACACGTTTTCGGCCGAAAACGCGTTTTCCGGCGAAAACGCACACCACGGCTCTTTCTGAGAAAAAGCAAGCACGGAGGACGAGAACCGCTTTTGCCCTGCGTAGCGTTCCGGGCAGCGGGTAGAACCAGGCAGAGAATTCCCGGCTAGCAGCTTCCCTGTGGCGGGGAAGTGCAAACGTACACGTTTTCGGCCGAAAACGCGTTTTCCGGCGAAAACGCACACCACGGCTCTTTCTGAGAAAAAGCAAGCACGGAGGACGAGAACCGCTTTTGCCCTGCGTAGCGTTCCGGGCAGCGGGTACAACCAGGCAGAGAATTCCCGGCTAGCAGCTTCCCTGTGGCGGGGAAGTGCAAACGTACACGGTTTCGGCCGAAAACGCGTTTTCCGGCGAAAACGCACACCACGGCTCTTTCTGAGAACAAGCAAGCACGGAGGACTAGAACCGCTTTTGCCCTGCGTAGCGTTCCGGGCAGCGGGTAGAAGCAGGCAGAGAATTCCCGGCTAGCAGCTTCCCTGTGGCGGGGAAGTGCAAACGTACACGGTTTCGGCCGAAAACGCGTTTTCCGGCGAAAACGCACACCACGGCTCTTTCTGAGAAAAAGCAAGCACGGAGGACGAGAACCGCTTTTGCCCTGCGTAGCGTTCCGGGCAGCTGGTAGAACCAGGCAGAGAATTCCCGGCTAGCAGCTTCCCTGTGGCGGGGAAGTGCAAACGTACACGTTTTCGGCCGAAAACGCGTTTTCCGGCGAAAACGCACACCACGGCTCTTTCAGAGTAAAAGAAAGCACGGAGGACAAGAACCGCTTTTGCCCTGCGTAGCGTTCCGGGCAGCGGGTAGAACCAGGCAGAGAATTCCCGGCTAGCAGCTTCCCTGTGGCGGGGAAGTGCAAACGTACACGTTTTCGGCCGAAAACGCGTTTTCCGGCGAAAAGGCACACCACGGCTCTTTCTGAGAAAAAGCAAGCACGGAGGACGAGAACCGCTTTTGCCCTGCGTAGCGTTGCGGGCAGCGGGTAGAACCAGGCAGAGAATTCCCGGCTAGCAGCTTCCCTGTGGCGGGGAAGTGCAAACGTACACGTTTTAGGCCGAAAACGCGTTTTCCGGCGAAAAGGCACACCACGGCTCTTTCTGAGAAAAAGCAAGCACGGAGGACGAGAACCGCTTTTGCCCTGCGTAGCGTTCCGGGCAGCGGGTAGAACCAGGCAGAGAATTCCCGGCTAGCAGCTTCCCTGTGGCGGGGAAGTGCAAACGTACACGTTTTCGGCCGAAAACGCGTTTTCCGGCGAAAACGCACACCACGGCTCTTTCTGAGAAAAAGCAAGCACGGAGGACGAGAACCGCTTTTGCCCTGCGTAGCGTTCCGGGCAGCGGGTAGAACCAGGCAGAGAATTCCCGGCTAGCAGCTTCCCTGTGGCGGGGAAGTGCAAACGTACACGTTTTCGGCCGAAAACGCGTTTTTCGGCGAAAAGGCACACCACGGCTCTTTCTGAGAAAAAGCAAGCACGGAGGACGAGAACCGCTTTTGCCCTGCGTAGCGTTCCGGGCAGCGGGTAGAACCAGGCAGAGAATTCCCGGCTAGCAGCTTCCCTGTGGCGGGGAAGTGCAAACGTACACGTTTTCGGCCGAAAACGCGTTTTCCGGCGAAAACGCACACCACGGCTCTTTCTGAGAAAAAGCAAGCACGGTGGACGAGAACCGCTTTTGCCCTGCGTAGCGTTCCGGGCAGCGGGTAGAACCAGGCAGAGAATTCCCGGCTAGCAGCTTCCCTGTGGCGGGGAAGTGCAAACGTACACGTTTTCGGCCGAAAACGCGTTTTCCAGCGAAAACGCACACCACGGCTCTTTCTGAGAAAAAGCAATCACGGAGGACGAGAACCGCTTTTGCCCTGCGTAGCGTTCCGGGCAGCGGGTAGAACCAGGCAGAGAATTCCCGGCTAGCAGCTTCCCTGCGGCGGGGAAGTGCAAACGTACACGTTTTCGGCCGAAAACGCATTTTCCGGCGAAAACGCACACCACGGCTCTTTCTTAGAAAAAGCAAGCACGGAGGACGACAACCGCTTTTGCCCTGCGTAGCGTTCCGGGCAGCGGGTAGAACCAGGCAGAGAATTCCCGGCTAGCAGCTTCCCTGTGGCGGGGAAGTGCAAACGTACACGTTTTCGGCCGAAAACGCGTTTTCCGGCGAAAACGCACACCACGGCTCTTTCTGAGAAAAAGCAAGCACGGAGGACGAGAACCGCTTTTGCCCTGCGTAGCGTTCCGGGCAGCGGGTAGAACCAGGCAGAGAATTCCCGGCTAGCAGCTTCCCTGTGGCGGGGAAGTGCAAACGTACACGTTTTAGGCCGAAAACGCGTTTTCCGGCGAAAAGGCACACCACGGCTCTTTCTGAGAAAAAGCAAGCACGGAGGACGAGAACCGCTTTTGCCCTGCGTAGCGTTCCGGGCAGCGGGTAGAACCAGGCAGAGAATTCCCGGCTAGCAGCTTCCCTGTGGCGGGGAAGTGCAAACGTACACGTTTTCGGCCGAAAACGCGTTTTCCGGCGAAAACGCACACCACGGCTCTTTCTGAGAAAAAGCAAGCACGGAGGACGAGAACCGCTTTTGCCCTGCGTAGCGTTCCGGGCAGCTGGTAGAACCAGGCAGAGAATTCCCGGCTAGCAGCTTCCCTGTGGCGGGGAAGTGCAAACGTACACGTTTTCGGCCGAAAACGCGTTTTCCGGCGAAAACGCACACCACGGCTCTTTCTGAGAAAAAGCAAGCACGGAGGACGAGAACCGCTTTTGCCCTGCGTAGCGTTCCGGGCAGCGGGTAGAACCAGGCAGAGAATTCCCGGCTAGCAGCTTCCCTGTGGCGGGGAAGTGCAAACGTACACGTTTTCGGCCGAAAACGCGTTTTTCGGCGAAAAGGCACACCACGGCTCTTTCTGAGAAAAAGCAAGCACGGAGGACGAGAACCGCTTTTGCCCTGCGTAGCGTTCCGGGCAGCGGGTAGAACCAGGCAGAGAATTCCCGGCTAGCAGCTTCCCTGTGGCGGGGAAGTGCAAACGTACACGTTTTCGGCCGAAAACGCGTTTTCCGGCGAAAACGCACACCACGGCTCTTTCTGAGAAAAAGCAAGCACGGTGGACGAGAACCGCTTTTGCCCTGCGTAGCGTTCCGGGCAGCGGGTAGAACCAGGCAGAGAATTCCCGGCTAGCAGCTTCCCTGTGGCGGGGAAGTGCAAACGTACACGTTTTCGGCCGAAAACGCGTTTTCCGGCGAAAACGCACGCCGCGGCTCTTTCTGAGAAAAAGCAAGCACGGAGGACGAGAACCGCTTTTGCCCTGCGTAGCGTTCCGGGCAGCGGGTAGAACCAGGCAGAGAATTCCCGGCTAGCAGCTTCCCTGTGGCGGGGAAGTGCAAACGTACACGTTTTCGGCCGAAAACGCGTTTTCCGGCAAAAACGCACACCACGGCTCTTTCTGAGAAAAAGCAAGCACGGAGGACGAGAACCGCTTTTGCCCTGCGTAGCGTTCCGGGCAGCGGGTAGAACCAGGCAGAGAATTCCCGGCTAGCAGCTTCCCTGTGGCGGGGAAGTGCAAACGTACACGTTTTCGGCCGAAAACGCGTTTTCCGGCGAAAACGCACACCACGGCTCTTTCTGAGAAAAAGCAAGCACGGAGGACGAGAACCGCTTTTGCCCTGCGTAGCGTTCCGGGCAGCGGGTAGAACCAGGCAGAGAATTCCCGGCTAGCAGCTTCCCTGTGGCGGGGAAGTGCAAACGTACACGTTTTCGGCCGAAAACGCGTTTTCCGGCGAAAACGCACACCACGGCTCTTTCTGAGAAAAAGCAAGCACGGAGGACGAGAACCGCTTTTGCCCTGCGTAGCGTTCCGGGCAGCGGGTACAACCAGGCAGAGAATTCCCGGCTAGCAGCTTCCCTGTGGCGGGGAAGTGCAAACGTACACGGTTTCGGCCGAAAACGCGTTTTCCGGCGAAAACGCACACCACGGCTCTTTCTGAGAACAAGCAAGCACGGAGGACTAGAACCGCTTTTGCCCTGCGTAGCGTTCCGGGCAGCGGGTAGAACCAGGCAGAGAATTCCCGGCTAGCAGCTTCCCTGTGGCGGGGAAGTGCAAACGTACACGGTTTCGGCCGAAAACGCGTTTTCCGGCGAAAACGCACACCACGGCTCTTTCTGAGAAAAAGCAAGCACGGAGGACGAGAACCGCTTTTGCCCTGCGTAGCGTTCCGGGCAGCTGGTAGAACCAGGCAGAGAATTCCCGGCTAGCAGCTTCCCTGTGGCGGGGAAGTGCAAACGTACACGTTTTCGGCCGAAAACGCGTTTTCCGGCGAAAACGCACACCACGGCTCTTTCAGAGTAAAAGAAAGCACGGAGGACAAGAACCGCTTTTGCCCTGCGTAGCGTTCCGGGCAGCGGGTAGAACCAGGCAGAGAATTCCCGGCTAGCAGCTTCCCTGTGGCGGGGAAGTGCAAACGTACACGTTTTCGGCCGAAAACGCGTTTTCCGGCGAAAAGGCACACCACGGCTCTTTCTGAGAAAAAGCAAGCACGGAGGACGAGAACCGCTTTTGCCCTGCGTAGCGTTGCGGGCAGCGGGTAGAACCAGGCAGAGAATTCCCGGCTAGCAGCTTCCCTGTGGCGGGGAAGTGCAAACGTACACGTTTTAGGCCGAAAACGCGTTTTCCGGCGAAAAGGCACACCACGGCTCTTTCTGAGAAAAAGCAAGCACGGAGGACGAGAACCGCTTTTGCCCTGCGTAGCGTTCCGGGCAGCGGGTAGAACCAGGCAGAGAATTCCCGGCTAGCAGCTTCCCTGTGGCGGGGAAGTGCAAACGTACACGTTTTCGGCGGAAAACGCGTTTTCCGGCGAAAACGCACACCACGGCTCTTTCTGAGAAAAAGAAAGCACGGAGGACGAGAACCGCTTTTGCCCTGCGTAGCGTTCCGGGCAGCGGGTAGAACCAGGCAGAGAATTCCCGGCTAGCAACTTCCCTGTGGCGGGGAAGTGCAAACGTACACGGTTTCGGCCGAAAAAGCATTTTACGGCGAAAACGCACGCCGCGGCTCTTTCTGAGAAAAAGCAAGCACGGAGGACGAGAACCGCTTTTGCCCTGCGTAGCGTTCCGGGCAGCGGGTAGAAGCAGGCAGAGAATTCCCGGCTAGCAGCTTCCCTGTGGCGGGGAAGTGCAAACGTACACGTTTTCGGCCGAAAACGCGTTTTCCGGCGAAAACGCACACCACGGCTCTTTCTGAGAAAAAGCAAGCACGAAGGACGAGAACCGCTTTTGCCCTGCGTAGCGTTCCGGGCAGCGGGTAGAACCAGGCAGAGAATTCCCGGCCAGCAGCTTCCCTGTGGCGGGGAAGTGCAAACGTACACGGTTTCGGCCGAAAACGCGTTTTCCGGCGAAAAGGCACACCACGGCTCTTTCTGAGAAAAAGCAAGCACGGAGGACGAGAACCGCTTTTGCCCTGCGTAGCGTTCCGGGCAGCGGGTAGAACCTGGCAGAGAATTCCCGGCTAGCACCTTCCCTGTGGCGGGGAAGTGCAAACGTACACGTTTTCGCGGAAAACGCGTTTTCCGGCGAAAACGCACACCACGGCTCTTTCTGAGAAAAAGCAAGCACGGAGGACGAGAACCGCTTTTGCCCTGCGTAGCGTTCCGGGCAGCGGGTAGAACCAGGCAGAGAATTCCCGGCTAGCAGCTTCCCTGTGGCGGGGAAGTGCAAACGTACACGGTTTCGGCCGAAAAAGCATTTTACGGCGAAAACGCACGCCGCGGCTCTTTCTGAGAAAAAGCAAGCACGGAGGACGAGAACCGCTTTTGCCCTGCGTAGCGTTCCGGGCAGCGGGTAGAACCAGGCAGAGAATTCCCGGCTAGCAGCTTCCCTGTGGCGGGGAAGTGCAAACGTACACGTTTTCGGCCGAAAACGCGTTTTACGGCGAAAACGCACACCACGGCTCTTTCTGAGAAAAAGCAAGCACGGAGGACGAGAACCGCTTTTGCCCTGCGTAGCGTTCCGGGCAGCGGGTAGAACCAGGCAGAGAATTCCCGGCTAGCAGCTTCCCTGTGGCGGGGAAGTGCAAACGTACACGTTTTCGGCCGAAAACGCGTTTTCCGGCGAAAACGCACACCACGGCTCTTTCTGAGAAAAAGCAAGCACGGAGGACGAGAACCGCTTTTGCCCTGCGTAGCGTTCCGGGCAGCGGGTAGAACCAGGCAGAGAATTCCCGTCTAGCAGCTTCCCTGTGGCGGGGAAGTGCAAACGTACACGGTTTAGGCAGAAAAAGCGTTTTATGGCGAAAACGCACGCCGCGGCTCTTTCTGAGAAAAAGCAAGCACGGAGGACGAGAACCACTTTTGCCCTGCGTAGTGTTCCGGGCAGCGGGTAGAACCAGGCAGAGAATTCCCGGCTAGCAGCTTCCCTGTGGCGGGGAAGTGCAAACGTACACGGTTTCGGCCGAAAACGCGTTTTCCGGCGAAAAGGCACAGCACGGCTCTTTCTGAGAAAAAGCAAGCACGGAGGACGAGAACCGCTTTTGCCCTGCGTAGCGTTCCGGGCAGCGGGTAGAAGCAGGCAGAGAATTCCCGGCTAGCAGCTTCCCTGTGGCGGGGAAGTGCAAACGTACACGTTTTCGGCCGAAAACGCGTTTTCCGGCGAAAACGCACACCACGGCTCTTTCTGAGAAAAAGCAAGCACGAAGGACGAGAACCGCTTTTGCCCTGCGTAGCGTTCCGGGCAGCGGGTAGAAGCAGGCAGAGAATTCCCGGCTAGCAGCTTCCCTGTGGCGGGGAAGTGCAAACGTACACGTTTTCGGCCGAAAACGCATTTTCCGGCGAAAACGCACACCACGGCTCTTTCTGAGAAAAAGCAAGCACGAAGGACGAGAACCGCTTTTGCCCTGCGTAGCGTTCCGGGCAGCGGGTAGAAGCAGGCAGAGAATTCCCGGCTAGCAGCTTCCCTGTGGCGGGGAAGTGCAAACGTACACGTTTTCGGCCGAAAACGCATTTTCCGGCGAAAACGCACACCACGGCTCTTTCTGAGAAAAAGCAAGCACGGAGGACGAGAACCGCTTTTGCCCTGCGTAGCGTTCCGGGCAGCGGGTAGAACCAGGCAGAGAATTCCCGGCTAGCAGCTTCCCTGTGGCGGGGAAGTGCAAACGTACACGTTTTCGGCCGAAAACGCGTTTTCCGGCGAAAACGCACACCACGGCTCTTTCTGAGAAAAAGCAAGCACGGAGGACCAGAACCGCTTTTGCCCTGCGTAGCGTTCCGGGCAGCGTGTAGAACCTGGCAGAGAATTCCCGGCTAGCAGCTTCCCTGTGGCGGGGAAGTGCAAACGTACACGTTTTCGGCTGAAAACGCTTTTTGCGGCGAAAACGCACACCACGGCTCTTTCTGAGAAAAAGCAAGCACGGAGGACGACAACCGCTTTTGCCCTGCGTAGCATTCCGGGCAGCGGGTAGAACCAGGCAGAGAATTGCCGGCTAGCAGCTTCCCTGTGGCGGGGAAGTGCAAACGTACACGTTTTCGGCCGAAAACGCGTTTTCCGGCGAAAACGCACACCACGGCTCTTTCTGAGAAAAAGCAAGCACGGAGGACGAGAACCGCTTTTGCCCTGCGTAGCGTTCCGGGCAGGGGTTAGAACCAGGCAGAGAATTCCCGGCTAGCATCTTCCCTTTGGCGGGGAAGTGCAAACGTACACGTTTTCGGCCGAAAACGCGTTTTCCGGCGAAAACGCACACCACGGCTCTTTCTGAGAAAAAGCAAGCACGGAGGACGAGAACCGCTTTTGCCCTGCGTAGCGTTCCGGGCAGCGGGTAGAACCAGGCAGAGAATTCCCGGCTAGCAGCTTCCCTGTGGCGGGGAAGTGCAAACGTACACGGTTTCGGCCGAAAACGCGTTTCCCGGCGAAAACGCACACCACGGCTCTTTCTGAGAAAAAGCAAGCACGGAGGACGAGAACCGCTTTTGCCCTGCGTAGCGTTCCGGGCAGCGGGTAGAACCAGGCAGAGAATTCCCGGCTAGCAGCTTCCCTGTGGCGGGGAAGTGCAAACGTACACGTTTTCGGCGGAAAACGCGTTTTCCGGCGAAAACGCACACCACGGCTCTTTCTGAGAAAAAGCAAGCACGAAGGACGAGAACCGCTTTTGCCCTGCGTAGCGTTCCGGGCAGCGGGTAGAACCAGGCAGAGAATTCCCGGCTAGCAGCTTCCCTGTGGCGGGGAAGTGCAAACGTACACGTTTTCGGCCGAAAACTCGTTTTCCGGCGAAAACGCACACCACGGCTCTTTCTTAGAAAAAGCAAGCACGGAGGACGAGAACCGCTTTTGCCCTGCGTAGCGTTCCGGGCAGCGGGTAGAACCAGGCAGAGAATTCCCGGCTAGCAGCTTCCCTGTGGCGGGGAAGTGCAAACGTACACGTTTTCGGCCGAAAACGCGTTTTCCGGCGAAAACGCACACCACGGCTCTTTCTGAGAAAAAGCAAGCACGGAGGACCAGAACCGCTTTTGCCCTGCGTAGCGTTCCGGGCAGCGTGTAGAACCAGGCAGAGAATTCCCGGCTAGCAGCTTCCCTGTGGCGGGGAAGTGCAAACGTACACGTTTTCGGCTGAAAACGCTTTTTGCGGCGAAAACGCACACCACGGCTCTTTCTGAGAAAAAGCAAGCACGGAGGACGACAACCGCTTTTGCCCTGCGTAGCGTTCCGGGCAGCGGGTAGAACCAGCCAGAGAATTCCCGGCTAGCAGCTTCCCTGTGGCGGGGAAGTGCAAACGTACACGTTTTCGGCCGAAAACGCGTTTTCCGGCGAAAACGCACACCACGGCTCTTTCTGAGAAAAAGCAAGCACGGAGGACGAGAACCGCTTTTGCCCTGCGTAGCGTTCCGGGCAGCGGGTAGAACCAGGCAGAGAATTCCCGGCTAGCAGCTTCCCTGTGGCGGGGAAGTGCAAACGTACACGTTTTCGGCCGAAAACGCGTTTCCCGGCAAAAACGCACACCACGGCTCTTTCTGAGAAAAAGAAAGCACGGAGGACGAGAACCGCTTTTGCCCTGCGTAGCGTTCCGGGCAGCGGGTAGAACCAGGCAGAGAATTCCCGGCTAGCAGCTTCCCTGTGGCGGGGAAGTGCAAACGTACACGGTTTCGGCCGAAAAAGCGTTTTACGGCGAAAACGCACGCCGCGGCTCTTTCTGAGAAAAAGCAAGCACGGAGGACGAGAACCGCTTTTGCCCTGCGTAGCGTTCCGGGCAGCGGGTAGAACCAGGCAGAGAATTCCCGGATAGCAGCTTCCCTGTGGCGGGGAAGTGCAAACGTACACGTTTTCGGCCGAAAACGCATTTTCCGGCGAAAACGCACACCACGGCTCTTTCTTAGAAAAAGCAAGCACGGAGGACGAGAACCGCTTTTGCCCTGCGTAGCGTTCCGGGCAGTGGGTAGAACCAGGCAGAGAATTCCCGGCTAGCAGCTTCCCTGTGGCGGGGAAGTGCAAACGTACACGGTTTCCGCCGAAAACGCGTTTTCCGGCGAAAACGCACACCACGGCTCTTTCTGAGAAAAAGCAAGCACGGAGGACGAGAACCGCTTTTGCCCTGCGTAGCGTTCCGGGCAGCGGGTAGAACCAGGCAGAGAATTCCCGGCTAGCAGCTTCCCTGTGGCGGGGAAGTGCAAACGTACACGGTTTAGGCAGAAAAAGCGTTTTATGGCGAAAACGCACGCCGCGGCTCTTTCTGAGAAAAAGCAAGCACGGAGGACGAGAACCGCTTTTGCCCTGCGTAGTGTTCCGGGCAGCGGGTAGAACCAGGCAGAGAATTCCCGGCTAGCAGCTTCCCTGTGGCGGGGAAGTGCAAACGTACACGTTTTCGGCCGAAAACGCGTTTTCCGGCGAAAACGCACACCACGGCTCTTTCTGAGAAAAAGCAAGCACGAAGGACGAGAACCGCTTTTGCCCTGCGTAGCGTTCCGGGCAGCGGGTAGAACCAGGCAGAGAATTCCCGGCTAGCAGCTTCCCTGTGGCGGGGAAGTGCAAACGTACACGTTTTCGGCCGAAAACGCGTTTTCCGGCGAAAACGCACACCACGGCTCTTTCTGAGAAAAAGCAAGCACGGAGGACGAGAACCGCTTTTGCCCTGCGTAGCGTTCCGGGCAGCGGGTAGAACCAGGCAGAGAATTCCCGGCTAGCAGCTTCCCTGTGGCGGGGAAGTGCAAACGTACACGTTTTCGGCCGAAAACGCGTTTCCCGGCGAAAACGCACACCACGGCTCTTTCTGAGAAAAAGCAAGCACGGAGGACGAGAACCGCTTTTGCCCTGCGTAGCGTTCCGGGCAGCGGGTAGAACCAGGCAGAGAATTCCCGGCTAGCAGCTTCCCTGTGGCGGGGAAGTGCAAACGTACACGTTTTCGGCCGAAAACGCGTTTCCCGGCGAAAACGCACACCACGGCTCTTTCTGAGAAAAAGCAAGCACGGAGGACGAGAACCGCTTTTGCCCTGCGTAGCGTTCCGGGCAGCGGGTAGAACCAGGCAGAGAATTCCCGGCTAGCAGCTTCCCTGTGGCGGGGAAGTGCAAACGTACACGTTTTCGGCCGAAAACGCGTTTTCCGGCGAAAAGGCACACCACGGCTCTTTCTGAGAAAAAGCAAGCACGGAGGACGAGAACCGCTTTTGCCCTGCGTAGCGTTCCGGGCAGCGGGTAGAACCAGGCAGAGAATTCCCGGCTAGCAGCTTCCCTGTGGCGGGGAAGTGCAAACGTACACGTTTTCGGCCGAAAACGCGTTTTCCGGCGAAAACGCACACCACGGCTCTTTCTGAGAAAAAGCAAGCACGGAGGACGAGAACCGCTTTTGCCCTGCGTAGCGTTCCGGGCAGCGGGTAGAAGCAGGCAGAGAATTCCCGGCTAGCAGCTTCCCTGTGGCGGGGAAGTGCAAACGTACACGTTTTCGGCCGAAAACGCGTTTTCCGGCGAAAACGCACACCACGGCTCTTTCTGAGAAAAAGCAAGCACGAAGGACGAGAACCGCTTTTGCCCTGCGTAGCGTTCCGGGCAGCGGGTAGAAGCAGGCAGAGAATTCCCGGCTAGCAGCTTCCCTGTGGCGGGGAAGTGCAAACGTACACGTTTTCGGCCGAAAACGCATTTTCCGGCGAAAACGCACACCACGGCTCTTTCTGAGAAAAAGCAAGCACGGAGGACGAGAACCGCTTTTGCCCTGCGTAGCGTTCCGGGCAGCGGGTAGAACCAGGCAGAGAATTCCCGGCTAGCAGCTTCCCTGTGGCGGGGAAGTGCAAACGTACACGTTTTCGGCCGAAAACGCGTTTTCCGGCGAAAACGCACACCACGGCTCTTTCTGAGAAAAAGCAAGCACGAAGGACGAGAACCGCTTTTGCCCTGCGTAGCGTTCCGGGCAGCGGGTAGAACCAGGCAGAGAATTCCCGGCTAGCAGCTTCCCTGTGGCGGGGAAGTGCAAACGTACACGTTTTCGGCCGAAAACGCGTTTTCCGGCGAAAACGCACACCACGGCTCTTTCTGAGAAAAAGCAAGCACGAAGGACGAGAACCGCTTTTGCCCTGCGTAGCGTTCCGGGCAGCGGGTAGAACCAGGCAGAGAATTCCCGGCTAGCAGCTTCCCTGTGGCGGGGAAGTGCAAACGTACACGTTTTCGGCCGAAAACGCGTTTTCCGGCGAAAACGCACACCACGGCTCTTTCTGAGAAAAAGCAAGCACGGAGGACGAGAACCGCTTTTGCCCTGCGTAGCGTTCCGGGCAGCGGGTAGAACCAGGCAGAGAATTCCCGGCTAGCAGCTTCCCTATGGCGGGGAAGTGCAAACGTACACGTTTTCGGCCGAAAACGCGTTTCCCGGCGAAAACGCACACCACGGCTCTTTCTGAGAAAAAGCAAGCACGGAGGACGACAACCGCTTTTGCCCTGCGTAGCGTTCCGGGCAGCGGGTAGAACCAGGCAGAGAATTCCCGGCTAGCAGCTTCCCTGTGGCGGGGAAGTGCAAACGTACACGTTTTCGGCCGAAAACGCGTTTTCCGGCGAAAACGCACACCACGGCTCTTTCTGAGAAAAAGCAAGCACGGAGGACGAGAACCGCTTTTGCCCTGCGTAGCGTTCCGGGCAGCGGGTAGAACCAGGCAGAGAATTCCCGGCTAGCAGCTTCCCTGTGGCGGGGAATTGCAAACGTACACGTTTTCGGCCGAAAACGCGTTTCCCGGCGAAAACGCACACCACGGCTCTTTCTGAGAAAAAGCAAGCACGGAGGACGAGAACCGCTTTTGCCCTGCGTAGCGTTCCGGGCAGCGGGTAGAACCAGGCAGAGAATTCCCGGCTAGCAGCTTCCCTGTGGCGGGGAAGTGCAAACGTACACGTTTTCGGCCGAAAACGCGTTTCCCGGCGAAAACGCACACCACGGCTCTTTCTGAGAAAAAGCAAGCACGGAGGACGAGAACCGCTTTTGCCCTGCGTAGCGTTCCGGGCAGCGGGTAGAACCAGGCAGAGAATTCCCGGCTAGCAGCTTCCCTGTGGCGGGGAAGTGCAAACGTACACGGTTTCGGCCGAAAAAGCATTTTACGGCGAAAACGCACGCCGCGGCTCTTTCTGAGAAAAAGCAAGCACGGAGGACGAGAACCGCTTTTGCCCTGCGTAGCGTTCCGGGCAGCGGGTAGAACCAGGCAGAGAATTCCCGGCTAGCAGCTTCCCTGTGGCGGGGAAGTGCAAACGTACACGTTTTCGGCCGAAAACGCGTTTTACGGCGAAAAGGCACACCACGGCTCTTTCTGAGAAAAAGCAAGCACGGAGGACGAGAACCGCTTTTGCCCTGCGTAGCGTTCCGGGCAGCGGGTAGAAGCAGGCAGAGAATTCCCGGCTAGCAGCTTCCCTGTGGCGGGGAAGTGCAAACGTACACGTTTTCGGCCGAAAACGCGTTTTCCGGCGAAAACGCACACCACGGCTCTTTCTGAGAAAAAGCAAGCACGAAGGACGAGAACCGCTTTTGCCCTGCGTAGCGTTCCGGGCAGCGGGTAGAACCAGGCAGAGAATTCCCGGCTAGCAGCTTCCCTGTGGCGGGGAAGTGCAAACGTACACGTTTTCGGCCGAAAACGCATTTTCCGGCGAAAACGCACACCACGGCTCTTTCTGAGAAAAAGCAAGCACGGAGGACGAGAACCGCTTTTGCCCTGCGTAGCGTTCCGGGCAGCGGGTAGAACCAGGCAGAGAATTCCCGGCTAGCAGCTTCCCTGTGGCGGGGAAGTGCAAACGTACACGTTTTCGGCCGAAAACGCGTTTTCCGGCGAAAACGCACACCACGGCTCTTTCTGAGAAAAAGCAAGCACGGAGGACCAGAACCGCTTTTGCCCTGCGTAGCGTTCCGGGCAGCGGGTAGAACCAGGCAGAGAATTCCCGGCTAGCAGCTTCCCTGTGGCGGGGAAGTGCAAACGTACACGTTTTCGGCTGAAAACGCTTTTTGCGGCGAAAACGCACACCACGGCTCTTTCTGAGAAAAAGCAAGCACGGAGGATGACAACCGCTTTTGCCCTGCGTAGCATTCTGGGCAGCGGGTAGAACCAGGCAGAGAATTGCCGGCTAGCAGCTTCCCTGTGGCGGGGAAGTGCAAACGTACACGTTTTCGGCCGAAAACGCGTTTTCCGGCGAAAACGCACACCACGGCTCTTTCTGAGAAAAAGAAAGCACGGAGGACGAGAACCGCTTTTGCCCTGCGTAGCGTTCCGGGCAGGGGTTAGAACCAGGCAGAGAATTCCCGGCTAGCAGCTTCCCTTTGGCGGGGAAGTGCAAACGTACACGTTTTCGGCCGAAAACGCGTTTTCCGGCGAAAACGCACACCACGGCTCTTTCTGAGAAAAAGCAAGCACGGAGGACGAGAACCGCTTTTGCCCTGCGTAGCGTTCCGGGCAGCGGGTAGAACCAGGCAGAGAATTCCCGGCTAGCAGCTTCCCTGTGGCGGGGAAGTGCAAACGTACACGGTTTCGGCCGAAAACGCGTTTCCCGGCGAAAACGCACACCACGGCTCTTTCTGAGAAAAAGCAAGCACGGAGGACGACAACCGCTTTTGCCCTGCGTAGCGTTCCGGGCAGCGGGTAGAACCAGGCAGAGAATTCCCGGCTAGCAGCTTCCCTGTGGCGGGGAAGTGCAAACGTACACGTTTTCGGCCGAAAACGCGTTTTCCGGCGAAAACGCACACCACGGCTCTTTCTGAGAAAAAGCAAGCACGGAGGACGAGAACCGCTTTTGCCCTGCGTAGCGTTCCGGGCAGCGGGTAGAACCAGGCAGAGAATTCCCGGCTAGCAGCTTCCCTGTGGCGAGGAAGTGCAAACGTACACGTTTTCGGCCGAAAACGCGTTTTCCGGCGAAAAGGCACACCACGGCTCTTTCTGAGAGAAAGCAAGCACGGAGGACGAGAACCGCTTTTGCCCTGCGTAGCGTTCCGGGCAGCGGGTAGAACCAGGCAGAGAATTCCCGGCTAGCAGCTTCCCTGTGGCGGGGAAGTGCAAACGTACACGGTTTCGGCCGAAAACGCGTTTTACGGAGAAAACACACATCACGGCTCTTTCTGAGAAAAAGCAAGCACGGAGGACGAGAACCGCTTTTGCCCTGCGTAGCGTTCCGGGCACCGGGTAAAAGCAGGCAGAGAATTCCCGGCTAGCAGCTTCCCTGTGGCGGGGAAGTGCAAACGTACACGTTTTCGGCCGAAAACGCGTTTTCCGGCGAAAACGCACACCACGGCTCTTTCTGAGAAAAAGCAAGCACAAAGGACGAGAACCGCTTTTGCCCTGCGTAGCGTTCCGGGCAGCGTGTAGAACCAGGCAGAGAATTCCCGGCTAGCAGCTTCCCTGTGGCGGGGAAGTGCAAACGTACACGTTTTCGGCCGAAAACGCATTTTCCGGCGAAAACGCACACCACGGCTCTTTCTTAGAAAAAGCAAGCACGGAGGACGAGAACCGCTTTTGCCCTGCGTAGCGTTCCGGGCAGCGGGTAGAACCAGGCAGAGAATTCCCGGCTAGCAGCTTCCCTGTGGCGGGGAAGTGCAAACGTACACGTTTTCGGCCGAAAACGCGTTTTCCGGCGAAAACGCACACCACGGCTCTTTCTGAGAAAAAGCAAGCACGGAGGACCAGAACCGCTTTTGCCCTGCGTAGCGTTCCGGGCAGCGTGTAGAACCAGGCAGAGAATTCCCGGCTAGCAGCTTCCCTGTGGCGGGGAAGTGCAAACGTACACGTTTTCGGCCGAAAACGCGTTTCCCGGCGAAAACGCACACCACGGCTCTTTCTGAGAAAAAGCAAGCACGGAGGACGACAACCGCTTTTGCCCTGCGTAGCGTTCCGGGCAGCGGGTAGAACCAGGCAGAGAATTCCCGGCTAGCAGCTTCCCTGTGGCGGGGAAGTGCAAACGTACACGTTTTCGGCCGAAAACGCGTTTTCCGGCGAAAACGCACACCACGGCTCTTTCTGAGAAAAAGCAAGCACGGAGGACGAGAACCGCTTTTGCCCTGCGTAGCGTTCCGGGCAGGGGTTAGAACCAGGCAGAGAATTCCCGGCTAGCAGCTTCCCTTTGGCGGGGAAGTGCAAACGTACACGTTTTCGGCCGAAAACGCGTTTTCCGGCGAAAACGCACACCACGGCTCTTTCTGAGAAAAAGCAAGCACGGAGGACGAGAACCGCTTTTGCCCTGAGTAGCGTTCCGGGCAGCGGGTAGAACCAGGCAGAGAATTCCCGGCTAGCAGCTTCCCTGTGGCGGGGAAGTGCAAACGTACACGGTTTCGGCCGAAAACGCGTTTCCCGGCGAAAACGCACACCACGGCTCTTTCTGAGAAAAAGCAAGCACGGAGGACGAGAACCGCTTTTGCCCTGTGTAGCGTTCCGGGCAGCGGGTAGAACCAGGCAGAGAATTCCCGGCTAGCAGCTTCCCTGTGGCGGGGAAGTGCAAACGTACACGTTTTCGGCCGAAAACGCGTTTTCCGGCGAAAATGCACACCACGGCTCTTTCTGAGAAAAAGCAAGCACGGAGGACGAGAACCGCTTTTGCCCTGCGTAGCGTTCCGGGCAGCGGGTAGAACCAGGCAGAGAATTCCCGGCTAGCAGCTTCCCTGTGGCGGGGAAGTACAAACGTACACGTTTGCGGCCGAAAACGCGTTTCCCGGCGAAAACGCACACCACGGCTCTTTCTGAGAAAAAGCAAGCACGGAGGACGAGAACCGCTTTTGCCCTGCGTAGCGTTCCGGGCAGCGGGTAGAACCAGGCAGAGAATTCCCGGCTAGCAGCTTCCATGTGGCGGGGAAGTGCAAACGTACACGTTTTCGGCCGAAAACGCGTTTTCCGGCGAAAACGCACACCACGGCTCTTTCTGAGAAAAAGCAAGCACGGAGGACGAGAACCGCGTTTGCCCTGCGTAGCGTTCCGGGCAGCGGGTAGAACCAGGCAGAGAATTCCCGGCTAGCAGCTTCCCTGTGGCGGGGAAGTGCAAACGTACACGGTTTCGGCCGAAAACGCGTTTTACGGAGAAAACACACATCACGGCTCTTTCTGAGAAAAAGCAAGCACGGAGGACGAGAACCTCTTTTGCCCTGCGTAGCGTTCCGGGCAGCGGGTAAAAGCAGGCAGAGAATTCCCGGCTAGCAGCTTCCCTGTGGCGGGGAAGTGCAAACGTACACGTTTTCGGCCGAAAACGCGTTTTCCGGCGAAAACGCACACCACGGCTCTTTCTGAGAAAAAGCAAGCACGAAGGACGAGAACCGCTTTTGCCCTGCGTAGCGTTCCGGGCAGCGGGTAGAACCAGGCAGAGAATTCCCGGCTAGCAGCTTCCCTGTGGCGGGGAAGTGCAAACGTACACGTTTTCGGCCGAAAACGCATTTTCCGGCGAAAACGCACACCACGGCTCTTTCTTAGAAAAAGCAAGCACGGAGGACGACAACCGCTTTTGCCCTGCGTAGCGTTCCGGGCAGCGGGTAGAACCAGGCAGAGAATTCCCGGCTAGCAGCTTCCCTGTGGCGGGGAAGTGCAAACGTACACGGTTTCGGCCGAAAACGCGTTTTCCGGCGAAAACGCACACCACGGCTCTTTCTGAGAAAAAGCAAGCACGGAGGACGAGAACCGCTTTTGCCCTGCGTAGCGTTCCGGGCAGCGGGTAGAACCAGGCAGAGAATTCCCGGCTAGCAGCTTCCCTGTGGCGGGGAAGTGCAAACGTACACGTTTTCGGCCGAAAACGCGTTTTCCGGCGAAAATGCACACCACGGCTCTTTCTGAGAAAAAGCAAGCACGGAGGACGAGAACCGCTTTTGCCCTGCGTAGCGTTCCGGGCAGCGGGTAGAACCAGGCAGAGAATTCCCGGCTAGCAGCTTCCCTGTGGCGGGGAAGTACAAACGTACACGTTTTCGGCGGAAAACGCGTTTCCCGGCGAAAACGCACACCACGGCTCTTTCTGAGAAAAAGCAAGCACGGAGGACGAGAACCGCTTTTGCCCTGCGTAGCGTTCCGGGCAGCGGGTAGAACCAGGCAGAGAATTCCCGGCTAGCAGCTTCCCTGTGGCGGGGAAGTGCAAACGTACACGTTTTCGGCCGAAAACGCGTTTTCCGGCGAAAAGGCACACCACGGCTCTTTCTGAGAAAAAGCAAGCACGGAGGACGAGAACCGCTTTTGCCCTGCGTAGCGTTCCGGGCAGCGGGTAGAACCAGGCAGAGAATTCCCGGCTAGCAGCTTCCCTGTGGCGGGGAAGTGCAAACGTACACGTTTTCGGCCGAAAACGCGTTTCCCGGCGAAAACACACATCACGGCTCTTTCTGAGAAAAAGCAAACACGGAGGACGAGAACCGCTTTTGCCCTGCGTAGCGTTCCGGGCAGCGGGTAAAAGCAGGCAGAGAATTCCCGGCTAGCAGCTTCCCTGTGGCGGGGAAGTGCAAACGTACACGTTTTCGGCCGAAAACGCGTTTTCCGGCGAAAACGCACACCACGGCTCTTTCTGAGAAAAAGCAAGCACGAAGGACGAGAACCGCTTTTGCCCTGCGTAGCGTTCCGGGCAGCGGGTAGAACCAGGCAGAGAATTCCCGGCTAGCAGCTTCCCTGTGGCGGGGAAGTGCAAACGTACACGTTTTCGGCCGAAAACGCATTTTCCGGCGAAAACGCACACCACGGCTCTTTCTTAGAAAAAGCAAGCACGGAGGACGACAACCGCTTTTGCCCTGCGTAGCATTCCGGGCAGCGGGTAGAACCAGGCAGAGAATTCCCGGCTAGCAGCTTCCCTGTGGCGGGGAAGTGCAAACGTACACGTTTTCGGCCGAAAACGCGTTTTCCGGCGAAAAGGCACACCACGGTTCTTTCTGAGAAAAAGCAAGCACGGAGGACGAGAACCGCTTTTGCCCTGCGTAGCGTTCCGGGCAGCGGGTAGAACCAGGCAGAGAATTCCCGGCTAGCAGCTTCCCTGTGGCGGGGAAGTGCAAACGTACACGTTTTCGGCCGAAAACGCGTTTTCCGGCGAAAACGCACACCACGGCTCTTTCTGAGAAAAAGCAAGCACGGAGGACGAGAACCGCTTTTGCCCTGCGTAGCGTTCCGGGCAGCGGGTAGAACCTGGCAGAGAATTCCCGGCTAGCAGCTTCCCTGTGGCGGGGAAGTGCAAACGTACACGTTTTCGGCCGAAAACGCGTTTCCCGGCGAAAACGCACACCACGGCTCTTTCTGAGAAAAAGCAAGCACGGAGGACGAGAACCGCTTTTGCCCTGCGTAGCGTTCCGGGCAGCGGGTAGAACCAGGCAGAGAATTCCCGGCTAGCAGCTTCCCTGTGGCGGGGAAGTGCAAACGTACACGTTTTCGGCGGAAAACGCGTTTTCCGGCGAAAACGCACACCACGGCTCTTTCTGAGAAAAAGAAAGCACGGAGGACGAGAACCGCTTTTGCCCTGCGTAGCGTTCCGGGCAGCGGGTAGAACCAGGCAGAGAATTCCCGGCTAGCAGCTTCCCTGTGGCGGGGAAGTGCAAACGTACACGTTTTCGGCCGAAAACGCGTTTTCCGGCGAAAATGCACACCACGGCTCTTTCTGAGAAAAAGCAAGCACGGAGGACGAGAACCGCTTTTGCCCTGCGTAGCGTTCCGGGCAGCGGGTAGAACCAGGCAGAGAATTCCCGGCTAGCAGCTTCCCTGTGGCGGGGAAGTACAAACGTACACGTTTGCGGCCGAAAACGCGTTTCCCGGCGAAAACGCACACCACGGCTCTTTCTGAGAAAAAGCAAGCACGGAGGACGAGAACCGCTTTTGCCCTGCGTAGCGTTCCAGGCAGCGGGTAGAACCAGGCAGAGAATTCCCGGATAGCAGCTTCCCTGTGGCGGGGAAGTGCAAACGTACACGTTTTCAGCCGAAAACGCGTTTTCCGGCGAAAAGGCACACCACGGCTCTTTCTGAGAGAAAGCAAGCACGGAGGACGAGAACCGCTTTTGCCCTGCGTAGCGTTCCGGGCAGCGGGTAGAACCAGGCAGAGAATTCCCGGCTAGCAGCTTCCCTGTGGCGGGGAAGTGCAAACGTACACGTTTTCGGCCGAAAACGCGTTTTACGGAGAAAACACACATCACGGCTCTTTCTGAGAAAAAGCAAGCACGGAGGACGAGAACCGCTTTTGCCCTGCGTAGCGTTCCGGGCAGCGGGTAGAACCAGGCAGAGAATTCCCGGCTAGCAGCTTCCCTGTGGCGGGGAAGTGCAAACGTACACGTTTTCGGCCGAAAACGCGTTTTCCGGCGAAAACGCACACCACGGTTCTTTCTGAGAAAAAGCTAGCACGGAGGACGAGAACCGCTTTTGCCCTGCGTAGCGTTCCGGGCAGCGGGTAGAACCAGGCAGAGAATTCCCGGCTAGCAGCTTCCCTGTGGCGGGGAAGTGCAAACGTACACGGTTTCGGCCGAAAAAGCATTTTACGGCGAAAACGCACGCCGCGGCTCTTTCTGAGAAAAAGCAAGCACGGAGGACGAGAACCGCTTTTGCCCTGCGTAGCGTTCTGGGCAGCGGGTAAAAGCAGGCAGAGAATTCCCGGCTAGCAGCTTCCCTGTGGCGGGGAAGTGCAAACGTACACGTTTTCGGCCGAAAAAGCGTTTTCCGGCGAAAACGCACACCACGGCTCTTTCTGAGAAAAAGCAAGCACGAAGGACGAGAACCGCTTTTGCCCTGCGTAGCGTTCCGGGCAGCGGGTAGAACCAGGCAGAGAATTCCCGGCTAGCAGCTTCCCTGTGGCGGGGAAGTGCAAACGTACACGGTTTCGGCCGAAAACGCGTTTTACGGAGAAAACACACATCACGGCTCTTTCTGAGAAAAAGCAAGCACGGAGGACGAGAACCGCTTTTGCCCTGCGTAGCGTTCCGGGCAGCGGGTAGAACCAGGCAGAGAATTCCCGGCTAGCAGCTTCCCTGTGGCGGGGAAGTGCAAACGTACACGTTTTCGGCGGAAAACGCGTTTTCCGGCGAAAACGCACACCACGGCTCTTTCTGAGAAAAAGAAAGCACGGAGGACGAGAACCGCTTTTGCCCTGCGTAGCGTTCCGGGCAGCGGGTAGAACCAGGCAGAGAATTCCCGGCTAGCAGCTTCCCTGTGGCGGGGAAGTGCAAACGTACACGGTTTCGGCCGAAAAAGCATTTTACGGCGAAAACGCACGCCGCGGCTCTTTCTGAGAAAAAGCAAGCACGGAGGACGAGAACCGCTTTTGCCCTGCGTAGCGTTCCGGGCAGCGGGTAGAACCAGGCAGAGAATTCCCGGCTAGCAGCTTCCCTGTGGCGGGGAAGTGCAAACGTACACGTTTTCGGCCGAAAACGCGTTTTACGGCGAAAAGGCACACCACGGCTCTTTCTGAGAAAAAGCAAGAACGGAGGACGAGAACCGCTTTTGCCCTGCGTAGCGTTCCGGGCAGCGGGTAGAACCAGGCAGAGAATTCCCGGCTAGCAGCTTCCCTGTGGCGGGGAAGTGCAAACGTACACGTTTTCGGCCGAAAACGCATTTTCCGGCGAAAACGCACACCACGGCTCTTTCTTAGAAAAAGCAAGCACGGAGGACGACAACCGCTTTTGCCCTGCGTAGCGTTCCGGGCAGCGGGTAGAACCAGGCAGAGAATTCCCGGCTAGCAGCTTCCCTGTGGCGGGGAAGTTCAAACGTACACGTTTTCGGCGGAAAACGCGTTTTCCTGCGAAAAGGCACACCACGGTTCTTTCTGAGAAAAAGCAAGCACGGAGGACGAGAACCGCTTTTGCCCTGCGTAGCGTTCCGGGCAGCGGGTAGAACCAGGCAGAGAATTCCCGGCTAGCAGCTTCCCTGTGGCGGGGAAGTGCAAACGTACACGTTTTCGGCCGAAAACGCGTTTTCCGGCGAAAACGCACACCACGGCTCTTTCTGAGAAAAAGCAAGCACGGAGGACGAGAACCGCTTTTGCCCTGCGTAGCGTTCCGGGCAGCGGGTAGAACCTGGCAGAGAATTCCCGGCTAGCAGCTTCCCTGTGGCGGGGAAGTGCAAACGTACACGTTTTCGGCCGAAAACGCGTTTCCCGGCGAAAACGCACACCACGGTTCTTTCTGAGAAAAAGCAAGCACGGAGGACGAGAACCGCTTTTGCCCTGCGTAGCGTTCCGGGCAGCGGGTAGAACCTGGCAGAGAATTCCCGGCTAGCAGCTTCCCTGTGGCGGGGAAGTGCAAACGTACACGTTTTCGGCCGAAAACGCGTTTTCCGGAGAAAACACACATCACGGCTCTTTCTGAGAAAAAGCAAGCACGGAGGACGAGAACCGCTTTTGCCCTGCGTAGCGTTCCGGGCAGCGGGTAGAACCAGGCAGAGAATTCCCGGCTAGCAGCTTCCCTGTGGCGGGGAAGTGCAAACGTACACGTTTTCGGCGGAAAACGCGTTTTCCGGCGAAAACGCACACCACGGCTCTTTCTGAGAAAAAGAAAGCACGGAGGACGAGAACCGCTTTTGCCCTGCGTAGCGTTCCGGGCAGCGGGTAGAACCAGGCAGAGAATTCCCGGCTAGCAGCTTCCCTGTGGCGGGGAAGTGCAAACGTACACGGTTTCGGCCGAAAAAGCATTTTACGGCGAAAACGCACGCCGCGGCTCTTTCTGAGAAAAAGCAAGCACGGAGGACGAGAACCGCTTTTGCCCTGAGTAGCGTTCCGGGCAGCGGGTAGAACCAGGCAGAGAATTCCCGGCTAGCAGCTTCCCTGTGGCGGGGAAGTGCAAACGTACACGTTTTCGGCCGAAAACGCGTTTTACGGCGAAAAGGCACACCACGGCTCTTTCTGAGAAAAAGCAAGCACGGAGGACGAGAACCGCTTTTGCCCTGCGTAGCGTTCCGGGCAGCGGGTAGAACCAGGCAGAGAATTCCCGGCTAGCAGCTTCCCTGTGGCGGGGAAGTGCAAACGTACACGTTTTCGGCCGAAAACGCATTTTCCGGCGAAAACGCACACCACGGCTCTTTCTTAGAAAAAGCAAGCACGGAGGACGACAACCGCTTTTGCCCTGCGTAGCGTTCCGGGCAGCGGGTAGAACCAGGCAGAGAATTCCCGGCTAGCAGCTTCCCTGTGGCGGGGAAGTGCAAACGTACACGTTTTCGGCGGAAAACGCGTTTTCCTGCGAAAAGGCACACCACGGTTCTTTCTGAGAAAAAGCAAGCACGGAGGACGAGAACCGCTTTTGCCCTGCGTAGCGTTCCGGGCAGCGGGTAGAACCAGGCAGAGAATTCCCGGCTAGCAGCTTCCCTGTGGCGGCGAAGTGCAAACGTACACGTTTTCGGCCGAAAACGCGTTTTCCGGCGAAAACGCACACCACGGCTCTTTCTGAGAAAAAGCAAGCACGGAGGACGAGAACCGCTTTTGCCCTGCGTAGCGTTCTGGGCAGCGGGTAGAACCTGGCAGAGAATTCCCGGCTAGCAGCTTCCCTGTGGCGGGGAAGTGAAAACGTACACCGTTTCGGCCGAAAACGCGTTTTACGGAGAAAACACACATCACGGCTCTTTCTGAGAAAAAGCAAGCACGGAGGACGAGAACCGCTTTTGCCCTGCGTAGCGTTCCGGGCAGCGGGTAAAAGCAGGCAGAGAATTCCCGGCTAGCAGCTTCCCTGTGGCGGGGAAGTGCAAACGTACACGGTTTCGGCCGAAAACGCGTTTTACGGAGAAAACACACACCACGGCTCTTTCTGAGAAAAAGCAAGCACGAAGGACGAGAACCGCTTTTGCCCTGCGTAGCGTTCCGGGCAGCGGGTAGAACCAGGCAGAGAATTCCCGGCTAGCACCTTCCCTGTGGCGGGGAAGTGCAAACGTACACGTTTTCGGCCGAAAACGCGTTTTCCGGCGAAAACGCACACCACGGCTCTTTCTGAGAAAAAGCAAGCACGGAGGACGAGAACCGCTTTTGCCCTGCGTAGCGTTCCGGGCAGGGGTTAGAACCAGGCAGAGAATTGCCGGCTAGCAGCTTCCCTTTGGCGGGGAAGTGCAAACGTACACGTTTTCGGCCGAAAACGCGTTTTCCGGCGAAAACGCACACCACGGCTCTTTCTGAGAAAAAGCAAGCACGGAGGACGAGAACCGCTTTTGCCCTGCGTAGCGTTCCGGGCAGCGGGTAGAACCAGGCAGAGAATTCCCGGCTAGCAGCTTCCCTGTGGCGGGGAAGTGCAAACGTACACGGTTTCGGCCGAAAACGCGTTTCCCGGCGAAAACGCACACCACGGCTCTTTCTGAGAAAAAGCAAGCACGGAGGACGAGAACCGCTTTTGCCCTGCGTAGCGTTCCGGGCAGCGGGTAGAACCAGGCAGAGAATTCCCGGCTAGCAGCTTCCCTGTGGCGGGGAAGTACAAACGTACACGTTTGCGGCCGAAAACGCGTTTCCCGGCGAAAACGCACACCTCGGCTCTTTCTGAGAAAAAGCAAGCACGGAGGACGAGAACCGCTTTTGCCCTGCGTAGCGTTCCGGGCAGCGGGTAGAACCAGGCAGAGAATTCCCGGCTAGCAGCTTCCCTGTGGCGGGGAAGTGCAAACGTACACGTTTTCGGCCGAAAACGCGTTTTCCGGCGAAAAGGCACACCACGGCTCTTTCTGAGAGAAAGCAAGCACGGAGGACGAGAACCGCTTTTGCCCTGCGTAGCGTTCCGGGCACAGGGTAGAACCAGGCAGAGAATTCCCGGCTAGCAGCTTCCCTGTGGCGGGGAAGTGCAAACGTACACGTTTTCGGCGGAAAACGCGTTTTACGGAGAAAACACACATCACGGCTCTTTCTGAGAAAAAGCAAGCACGGAGGACGAGAACCGTTTTTGCCCTGCGTAGCGTTCCGGGCAGCGGGTAAAAGCAGGCAGAGAATTCCCGGCTAGCAGCTTCCCTGTGGCGGGGAAGTGCAAACGTACACGTTTTCGGCCGAAAACGCGTTTTCCGGCGAAAACGCACACCACGGCTCTTTCTGAGAAAAAGCAAGCACGGAGGACGAGAACCGCTTTTGCCCTGCGTAGCGTTCCGGGCAGCGGGTAGAACCAGGCAGAGAATTCCCGGCTAGCAGCTTCCCTGTGGCGGGGAAGTGCAAACGTACACGTTTTCGGCCGAAAACGCATTTTCCGGCGAAAACGCACACCACGGCTCTTTCTTAGAAAAAGCAAGCACGGAGGACGACAACCGCTTTTGCCCTGCGTAGCGTTCCGGGCAGCGGGTAGAACCAGTCAGAGAATTCCCGGCTAGCAGCTTCCCTGTGGCGGGGAAGTGCAAACGTACACGTTTTAGCCGAAAACGCGTTTCCCGGCGAAAACGCACACCACGGCTCTTTCTGAGAAAAAGCAAGCACGGAGGACGAGAACCGCTTTTGCCCTGCGTAGCGTTCCGGGCAGCGGGTAGAACCAGGCAGAGAATTCCCGGCTAGCAGCTTCCCTGTGGCGGGGAAGTGCAAACGTACACGTTTTCGGCCGAAAACGCGTTTTCCGGCGAAAACGCACACCACGGCTCTTTCTGAGAAAAAGCAAGCACGGAGGACGAGAACCGCTTTTGCCCTGCGTAGCGTTCCGGGCAGCGGGTAGAACCAGGCAGAGAATTCCCGGCTAGCAGCTTCCCTGTGGCGGGGAAGTGCAAACGTACACGTTTTCGGCCGAAAACGCGTTTTCCGGCGAAAACGCACACCACGGCTCTTTCTGAGAAAAAGCAAGCACGGAGGACGAGAACCGCTTTTGCCCTGCGTAGCGTTCCGGGCAGCGGGTAGAACCTGGCAGAGAATTCCCGGCTAGCAGCTTCCCTGTGGCGGGGAAGTGCAAACGTACACGTTTTCGGCGGAAAACGCGTTTTCCGGCGAAAACGCACACCACGGCTCTTACTGAGAAAAAGCAAGCACGGAGGACGAGAACCGCTTTTGCCCTGCGTAGCGTTCCGGGCAGCGGGTAGAACCAGGCAGAGAATTCCCGGCTAGCAGCTTCCCTGTGGCGGGGAAGTGCAAACGTACACGGTTTCGGCCGAAAAAGCATTTTACGGCGAAAACGCACGCCGCGGCTCTTTCTGAGAAAAAGCAAGCACGGAGGACGAGAACCGCTTTTGCCCTGCGTAGCGTTCCGGGCAGCGGGTAGAACCAGGCAGAGAATTCCCGGCTAGCAGCTTCCCTGTGGCGGGGAAGTGCAAACGTACACGTTTTCGGCCGAAAACGCGTTTTACGGCGAAAACGCACACCACGGCTCTTTCTGAGAAAAAGCAAGCACGGAGGACGAGAACCGCTTTTGCCCTGCGTAGCGTTCCGGGCAGCGGGTAGAACCAGGCAGAGAATTCCCGGCTAGCAGCTTCCCTGTGGCGGGGAAGTGCAAACGTACACGTTTTCGGCCGAAAACACGTTTTCCGGCGAAAACGCACACCACGGCTCTTTCTGAGAAAAAGCAAGCATGGAGGACGAGAACCGCTTTTGCCCTGCGTAGCGTTCCGGGCAGCGGGTAGAACCAGGCAGAGAATTCCCGGCTAGCAGCTTCCCTGTGGCGGGGAAGTGCAAACGTACACGTTTTCGGCCGAAAACGCGTTTTCCGGCGAAAACGCACACCACGGCTCTTTCTGAGAAAAAGAAAGCACGGAGGACGAGAACCGCTTTTGCCCTGCGTAGCGTTCCGGGCAGCGGGTAGAACCAGGCAGAGAATTCCCGGCTAGCAGCTTCCCTGTGGCGGGGAAGTGCAAACGTACACGTTTTCGGCCGAAAACGCGTTTTCCGGCGAAAACGCACACCACGGCTCTTTCTGAGAAAAAGCAAGCACGGAGGACGAGAACCGCTTTTGCCCTGCGTAGCGTTCCGGGCAGCGGGTAGAACCAGGCAGAGAATTCCGGCTAGCAGCTTCCCTGTGGCGGGGAAGTGCAAACGTACACGTTTTCGGCCGAAAACGCGTTTTCCGGCGAAAACGCACACCACGGCTCTTTCTGAGAAAAAGCAAGCACGGAGGACGAGAACCGCTTTTGCCCTGCGTAGCGTTCCGGGCAGCGGGTAGAACCAGGCAGAGAATTCCCGGCTAGCAGCTTCCCTGTGGCGGGGAAGTGCAAACGTACACGTTTTCGGCCGAAAACGCGTTTTCCGACGAAAACGCACACCACGGCTCTTTCTGAGAAAAAGCAAGCACGGAGGACGAGAACCGCTTTTGCCCTGCGTAGCGTTCCGGGCAGCGGGTAGAACCAGGCAGAGAATTCCCGGCTAGCAGCTTCCCTGTGGCGGGGAAGTGCAAACGTACACGTTTTCGGCCGAAAATGCGTTTTCCGGCGAAAAGGCACACCACGGCTCTTTCTGAGAAAAAGCAAGCACGGAGGACGAGAACCGCTTTTGCCCTGCGTAGCGTTCCGGGCAGCGGGTAGAACCAGGCAGAGAATTCCCGGCTAGCAGCTTCCCTGTGGCGGGGAAGTGCAAACGTACACGTTTTCGGTCGAAAACGCGTTTTCCGGCGAAAACGCACACCACGGCTCTTTCTGAGAAAAAGCAAGCACGGAGGACGAGAACCGCTTTTGCCCTGCGTAGCGTTCCGGGCAGCGGGTAGAACCAGGCAGAGAATTCCCGGCTAGCAGCTTCCCTGTGGCGGGGAAGTGCAAACGTACACGTTTTCGGCCGAAAACGCGTTTTCCGGCGAAAACGCACACCACGGCTCTTTCTGAGAAAAAGCAAGCACGGAGGACGAGAACCGCTTTTGCCCTGCGGAGCGTTCCGGGCAGCGGGTAGAACCAGGCAGAGAATTCCCGGCTAGCAGCTTCCCTGTGGCGGGGAAGTGCAAACGTACACGTTTTCGGCCGAAAACACGTTTTCCGGCGAAAACGCACACCACGGCTCTTTCTGAGAAAAAGCAAGCACGGAGGACGAGAACCGCTTTTGCCCTGCGTAGCGTTCCGGGCAGCGGGTAGAACCAGGCAGAGAATTCCGGCTAGCAGCTTCCCTGTGGCGGGGAAGTGCAAACGTACACGTTTTCGGCCGAAAACGCGTTTTCCGGCGAAAACGCACACCACGGCTCTTTCTGAGTAAAAGCAAGCACGGAGGACGAGAACCGCTTTTGCCCTGCGGAGCGTTCCGGGCAGCGGGTAGAACCAGGCAGAGAATTCCCGGCTAGCAGCTTCCCTGTGGCGGGGAAGTGCAAACGTACACGTTTTCGGCCGAAAACGCGTTTTCCGACGAAAACGCACACCACGGCTCTTTCTGAGAAAAAGCAAGCACGGAGGACGAGAACCGCTTTTGCCCTGCGTAGCGTTCCGGGCAGCGGGTAGAACCAGGCAGAGAATTCCCGGCTAGCAGCTTCCCTGTGGCGGGGAAGTGCAAACGTACACGTTTTCGGCCGAAAACGCGTTTTCCGACGAAAACGCACACCACGGCTCTTTCTGAGAAAAAGCAAGCACGGAGGACGAGAACCGCTTTTGCCCTGCGTAGCGTTCCGGGCAGCGGGTAGAACCAGGCAGAGAATTCCCGGCTAGCAGCTTCCCTGTGGCGGGGAAGTGCAAACGTACACGTTTTCGGCCGAAAATGCGTTTTCCGGCGAAAAGGCACACCACGGCTCTTTCTGAGAAAAAGCAAGCACGGAGGACGAGAACCGCTTTTGCCCTGCGTAGCGTTCCGGGCAGCGGGTAGAACCAGGCAGAGAATTCCCGGCTAGCAGCTTCCCTGTGGCGGGGAAGTGCAAACGTACACGTTTTCGGTCGAAAACGCGTTTTCCGGCGAAAACGCACACCACGGCTCTTTCTGAGAAAAAGCAAGCACGGAGGACGAGAACCGCTTTTGCCCTGCGTAGCGTTCCGGGCAGCGGGTAGAACCAGGCAGAGAATTCCCGGCTAGCAGCTTCCCTGTGGCGGGGAAGTGCAAACGTACACGTTTTAGGCCGAAAACGCGTTTTCCGGCGAAAACGCACACCACGGCTCTTTCTGAGAAAAAGCAAGCACGGAGGACGAGAACCGCTTTTGCCCTGCGTAGCGTTCCGGCAGCGGGTAGAACCAGGCAGAGAATTCCCGGCTAGCAGCTTCCCTGTGGCGGGGAAGTGCAAACGTACACGTTTTCGGCCGAAAACGCGTTTTCCGGCGAAAACGCACACCACGGCTCTTTCTGAGAAAAAGCAAGCACGGAGGACGAGAACCGCTTTTGCCCTGCGGAGCGTTCCGCGCAGCGGGTAGAACCAGGCAGAGAATTCCCGGCTAGCAGCTTCCCTGTGGCGGGGAAGTGCAAACGTACACGTTTTCGGCCGAAAACGCGTTTTCCGGCGAAAACGCACACCACGGCTCTTTATGAGAAAAAGCAAGCACGGAGGACCAGAACCGCTTTTGCCCTGCGTAGCGTTCCGGGCAGCGTGTAGAACCTGGCAGAGAATTCCCGGCTAGCAGCTTCCCTGTGGCGGGGAAGTGCAAACGTACACGTTTTCGGCTGAAAACGCTTTTTTCGGCGAAAACGCACACCACGGCTCTTTCTGAGAAAAAGCAAGCACGGAGGACGACAACCGCTTTTGCCCTGCGTAGCGTTCCGGGCAGCGGGTAGAACCAGGCAGAGAATTCCCGGCTAGCAGCTTCCCTGTGGCGGGGAAGTGCAAACGTACACGGTTTCGGCCGAAAACGCGTTTTCCGGCGAAAACGCACACCACGGCTCTTTCTGAGAAAAAGCAAGCACGGAGGACGAGAACCGCTTTTGCCCTGCGTAGCGTTCCGGGCAGGGGTTAGAACCAGGCAGAGAATTCCCGGCTAGCAGCTTCCCTTTGGCGGGGAAGTGCAAACGTACACGTTTTCGGCCGAAAACGCGTTTTCCGGCGAAAACGCACAGCACGGCTCTTTCTGAGAAAAAGCAAGCACGGAGGACGAGAACCGCTTTTGCCCTGCGTAGCGTTCCGGGCAGCGGGTAGAACCAGGCAGAGAATTCCCGGCTAGCAGCTTCCCTGTGGCGGGGAAGTGCAAACGTACACGTTTTCGGCCGAAAACGCGTTTTCCGGCGAAAAGGCACACCACGGCTCTTTCTGAGAGAAAGCAAGCACGGAGGACGAGAACCGCTTTTGCCCTGCGTAGCGTTCCGGGCAGCGGGTAAAAGCAGGCAGAGAATTCCCGGCTAGCAGCTTCCCTGTGGCGGGGAAGTGCAAACGTACACGTTTTCGGCCGAAAACGCGTTTTCCGGCGAAAACGCACACCACGGCTCTTTCTGAGAAAAAGCAAGCACGAAGGACGAGAACCGCTTTTGCCCTGCGTAGCGTTCCGGGCAGCGGGTAGAACCAGGCAGAGAATTCCCGGCTAGCAGCTTCCCTGTGGCGGGGAAGTGCAAACGTACACGTTTTCGGCCGAAAACGCATTTTCAGGCGAAAACGCACACCACGGCTCTTTCTTAGAAAAAGCAAGCACGGAGGACGACAACCGCTTTTGCCCTGCGTAGCGTTCCGGGCAGCGGGTAGAACCAGGCAGAGAATTCCCGGCTAGCAGCTTCCCTGTGGCGGGGAAGTGCAAACGTACACGTTTTCGGCCGAAAACGCGTTTTCCGGCGAAAACGCACACCACGGCTCTTTCTGAGAAAAAGCAAGCACGGAGGACGAGAACCGCTTTTGCCCTGCGTAGCGTTCCGGGCAGCGGGTAGAACCAGGCAGAGAATTCCCGGCTAGCAGCTTCCCTGTGGCGGGGAAGTGCAAACGTACACGTTTTCGGCCGAAAACGCGTTTTCCGGCGAAAACGCACACCACGGCTCTTTCTGAGAAAAAGCAAGCACGGAGGACGAGAACCGCTTTTGCCCTGCGTAGCGTTCCGGGCAGCGGGTAGAACCTGGCAGAGAATTCCCGGCTAGCAGCTTCCCTGTGGCGGGGAAGTGCAAACGTACACGTTTTCGGCCGAAAACGCGTTTTACGGCGAAAACGCACACCACGGCTCTTTCTGAGAAAAAGCAAGCACGGAGGACGAGAACCGCTTTTGCCCTGCGTAGCGTTCCGGGCAGCGGGTAGAACCAGGCAGAGAATTCCCGGCTAGCAGCTTCCCTGTGGCGGGGAAGTGCAAACGTACACGTTTTCGGCCGAAAACGCGTTTTCCGGCGAAAACGCACACCACGGCTCTTTCTGAGAAAAAGCAAGCACGGAGGACGAGAACCGCTTTTGCCCTGCGTAGCGTTCCGGGCAGCGGGTAGAACCAGGCAGAGAATTCCCGGCTAGCAGCTTCCGTGTGGCGGGGAAGTGCAAACGTACACGTTTTCGGCCGAAAACGCGTTTTCCGGCGAAAACGCACACCACGGCTCTTTCTGAGAAAAAGCAAGCACGAAGGACGAGAACCGCTTTTGCCCGGCGTAGCGTTCCGGGCAGCGGGTAGAACCAGGCAGAGAATTCCCGGCTAGCAGCTTCCCTGTGGCGGGGAAGTGCAAACGTACACGTTTTCGGCCGAAAACGCATTTTCCGGCGAAAACGCACACCACGGCTCTTTCTTAGAAAAAGCAAGCACGGAGGACGAGAACCGCTTTTGCCCTGCGTAGCGTTCCGGGCAGCGGGTAGAACCAGGCAGAGAATTCCCGGCTAGCAGCTTCCCTGTGGCGGGGAAGTGCAAACGTACACGTTTTCGGCCGAAAACGCGTTTTCCGGCGAAAACGCACACCACGGCTCTTTCTGAGAAAAAGCAAGCACGGAGGACGAGAACCGCTTTTGCCCTGCGTAGCGTTCCGGGCAGCGGGTAGAACCAGGCAGAGAATTCCCGGCTAGCAGCTTCCCTGTGGCGGGGAAGTGCAAACGTACACGTTTTCGGCCGAAAACGCGTTTTCCGGCGAAAACGCACACCACGGCTCTTTCTGAGAAAAAGCAAGCACGGAGGACGAGAACCGCTTTTGCCCTGCGTAGCGTTCCGGGCAGCGGGTAGAACCAGGCAGAGAATTCCCGGCTAGCAGCTTCCCTGTGGCGGGGAAGTGCAAACGTACACGTTTTCGGCCGAAAACGCGTTTCCCGGCGAAAACGCACACCACGGCTCTTTCTGAGAAAAAGCAAGCACGGAGGACGAGAACCGCTTTTGCCCTGCGTAGCGTTCCGGGCAGCGGGTAGAACCAGGCAGAGAATTCCCGGCTAGCAGCTTCCCTGTGGCGGGGAAGTGCAAACGTACACGTTTTCGGCCGAAAAAGCGTTTTCCGGCGAAAAGGCACACCACGGCTCTTTCTTAGAAAAAGCAAGCACGGAGGACGAGAACCGCTTTTGCCCTGCGTAGCGTTCCGGGCAGCGGGTAGAACCAGGCAGAGAATTCCCGGCTAGCAGCTTCCCTGTGGCGGGGAAGTGCAAACGTACACGTTTTAGGCCGAAAACGCGTTTTCCGGCGAAAACGCACACCACGGCTCTTTCTGAGAAAAAGAAAGCACGGAGGACGAGAACCGCTTTTGCCCTGCGTAGCGTTCCGGGCAGCGGGTAGAACCAGGCAGAGAATTCCCGGCTAGCAGCTTCCCTGTGGCGGGGAAGTGCAAACGTACACGGTTTCGGCCGAAAAAGCATTTTACGGTGAAAACGCACGCCGCGGCTCTTTCTGAGAAAAAGCAAGCACGGAGGACGAGAACCGCTTTTGCCCTGCGTAGCGTTCCGGGCAGCGGGTAGAACCAGGCAGAGAATTCCCGGCTAGCAGCTTCCCTGTGGCGGGGAAGTGCAAACGTACACGTTTTCGTCCGAAAACGCATTTTCCGGCGAAAACGCACACCACGGCTCTTTCTTAGAAAAAGCAAGCACGGAGGACGAGAACCGCTTTTGCCCTGCGTAGCGTTCCGGGCAGCGGGTAGAACCAGGCAGAGAATTCCCGGCTAGCAGCTTCCCTGTGGCGGGGAAGTGCAAACGTACACGTTTTCGGCCGAAAACGCGTTTTCCGGCGAAAACGCACACCACGGCTCTTTCTGAGAAAAAGCAAGCACGAAGGACGAGAACCGCTTTTGCCCGGCGTAGCGTTCCGGGCAGCGGGTAGAACCAGGCAGAGAATTCCCGGCTAGCAGCTTCCCTGTGGCGGGGAAGTGCAAACGTACACGTTTTCGGCCGAAAACGCATTTTCCGGCGAAAACGCACACCACGGCTCTTTCTGAGAAAAAGCAAGCACGGAGGACGAGAACCGCTTTTGCCCTGCGTAGCGTTCCGGGCAGCGGGTAGAACCAGGCAGAGAATTCCCGGCTAGCAGCTTCCCTGTGGCGGGGAAGTGCAAACGTACACGTTTTCGGCCGAAAACGCGTTTCCCGGCGAAAACGCACACCACGGCTCTTTCTGAGAAAAAGCAAGCACGGAGGACGAGAACCGCTTTTGCCCTGCGTAGCGTTCCGGGCAGCGGGTAGAACCAGGCAGAGAATTCCCGGCTAGCAGCTTCCCTGTGGCGGGGAAGTGCAAACGTACACGTTTTCGGCCGAAAACGCGTTTTCCGGCGAAAAGGCACACCACGGCTCTTTCTGAGAAAAAGCAAGCACGGAGGACGAGAACCGCTTTTGCCCTGCGTAGCGTTCCGGGCAGCGGGTAGAACCAGGCAGAGAATTCCCGGCTAGCAGCTTCCCTGTGGCGGGGAAGTGCAAACGTACACGTTTTAGGCCGAAAACGCGTTTTCCGGCGAAAACGCACACCACGGCTCTTTCTGAGAAAAAGAAAGCACGGAGGACGAGAACCGCTTTTGCCCTGCGTAGCGTTCCGGGCAGCGGGTAGAACCAGGCAGAGAATTCCCGGCTAGCAGCTTCCCTGTGGCGGGGAAGTGCAAACGTACACGGTTTCGGCCGAAAAAGCATTTTACGGTGAAAACGCACGCCGCGGCTCTTTCTGAGAAAAAGCAAGCACGGAGGACGAGAACCGCTTTTGCCCTGCATAGCGTTCCGGGCAGCGGGTAGAACCAGGCAGAGAATTCCCGGCTAGCAGCTTCCCTGTGGCGGGGAAGTGCAAACGTACACGTTTTCGGCCGAAAACGCGTTTTACGGCGAAAAGGCACACCACGGCTCTTTCTGAGAAAAAGCAAGCACGGAGGACGAGAACCGCTTTTGCCCTGCGTAGCGTTCCGGGCAGCGGGTAGAACCAGGCAGAGAATTCCCGGCTAGCAGCTTCCCTGTGGCGGGGAAGTGCAAACGTACACGTTTTCGGCCGAAAACGCGTTTTCCGGCGAAAACGCACACCACGGCTCTTTCTGAGAAAAAGCAAGCACGGAGGACGAGAACCGCTTTTGCCCTGCGTAGCGTTCCGGGCAGCGGGTAGAACCAGGCAGAGAATTCCCGGCTAGCAGCTTCCCTGTGGCGGGGAAGTGCAAACGTACACGTTTTCGGCGGAAAACGCGTTTTACGGAGAAAACACACATCACGGCTCTTTCTGAGAAAAAGCAAGCACGGAGGACGAGAACCGCTTTTGCCCTGCGTAGCGTTCCGGGCAGCGGGTAAAAGCAGGCAGAGAATTCCCGGCTAGCAGCTTCCCTGTGGCGGGGAAGTGCAAACGTACACGTTTTCGGCCGAAAACGCGTTTTCCGGCGAAAACGCACACCACGGCTCTTTCTGAGAAAAAGCAAGCACGAAGGACGAGAACCGCTTTTGCCCTGCGTAGCGTTCCGGGCAGCGGGTAGAACCAGGCAGAGAATTCCCGGCTAGCAGCTTCCCTGTGGCGAGGAAGTGCAAACGTACACGTTTTCGGCCGAAAACGCATTTTCCGGCGAAAACGCACACCACGGCTCTTTCTTAGAAAAAGCAAGCACGGAGGACGAGAACCGCTTTTGCCCTGCGTAGCGTTCCGGGCAGCGGGTAGAACCAGGCAGAGAATTCCCGGCTAGCAGCTTCCCTGTGGCGGGGAAGTGCAAACGTACACGTTTTCGGCCGAAAACGCGTTTTCCGGCGAAAAGGCACACCACGGCTCTTTCTGAGAGAAAGCAAGCACGGAGGACGAGAACCGCTTTTGCCCTGCGTAGCGTTCCGGGCAGCGGGTAGAACCAGGCAGAGAATTCCCGGCTAGCAGCTTCCCTGTGGCGGGGAAGTGCAAACGTACACGGTTTCGGCCGAAAACGCGTTTTACGGAGAAAACACACATCACGGCTCTTTCTGAGAAAAAGCAAGCACGGAGGACGAGAACCGCTTTTGCCCTGCGTAGCGTTCCGGGCAGCGGGTAAAAGCAGGCAGAGAATTCCCGGCTAGCAGCTTCCCTGTGGCGGGGAAGTGCAAACGTACACGTTTTCGGCGGAAAACGCGTTTTCCTGCGAAAAGGCACACCACGGTTCTTTCTGAGAAAAAGCAAGCACGGAGGACGAGAACCGCTTTTGCCCTGCGTAGCGTTCCGGGCAGCGGGTAGAACCAGGCAGAGAATTCCCGGCTAGCAGCTTCCCTGTGGCGGCGAAGTGCAAACGTACACGTTTTCGGCCGAAAACGCGTTTTCCGGCGAAAACGCACACCACGGCTCTTTCTGAGAAAAAGCAAGCACGGAGGACGAGAACCGCTTTTGCCCTGCGTAGCGTTCCGGGCAGCGGGTAGAACCTGGCAGAGAATTCCCGGCTAGCAGCTTCCCTGTGGCGGGGAAGTGCAAACGTACACGTTTTCGGCGGAAAACGCGTTTTCTGGCGAAAACGCACACCACGGCTCTTTCTGAGAAAAAGCAAGCACGGAGGACGAGAACTGCTTTTGCCCTGCGTAGCGTTCCGGGCAGCGGGTAGAACCAGGCAGAGAATTCCCGGCTAGCAGCTTCCCTGTGGCGGGGAAGTGCAAACGTACACGGTTTCGGCCGAAAAAGCATTTTACGGCGAAAACGCACGCCGCGGCTCTTTCTGAGAAAAAGCAAGCACGGAGGACGAGAACCGCTTTTGCCCTGCGTAGCGTTCCGGGCAGCGGGTAGAACCAGGCAGAGAATTCCCGGCTAGCAGCTTCCCTGTGGCGGGGAAGTACAAACGTACACGTTTGCGGCCGAAAACGCGTTTCCCGGCGAAAACGCACACCACGGCTCTTTCTGAGAAAAAGCAAGCACGGAGGACGAGAACCGCTTTTGCCCTGCGTAGCGTTCCGGGCAGCGGGTAGAACCAGGCAGAGAATTCCCGGCTAGCAGCTTCCCTGTGGCGGGGAAGTGCAAACGTACACGTTTTCGGCCGAAAACGCGTTTTCCGGCGAAAAGGCACACCACGGCTCTTTCTGAGAGAAAGCAAGCACGGAGGACGAGAACCGCTTTTGCCCTGCGTAGCGTTCCGGGCAGCGGGTAGAACCAGGCAGAGAATTCCCGGCTAGCAGCTTCCCTGTGGCGGGGAAGTGCAAACGTACACGGTTTCGGCCGAAAACGCATTTTACGGAGAAAACACACATCACGGCTCTTTCTGAGAAAAAGCAAGCACGGAGGACGAGAACCGCTTTTGCCCTGCGTAGCGTTCCGGGCAGCGGGTAAAAGCAGGCAGAGAATTCCCGGCTAGCAGCTTCCCTGTGGCGGGGAAGTGCAAACGTACACGGTTTCGGCCGAAAACGCGTTTTACGGAGAAAACACACACCACGGCTCTTTCTGAGAAAAAGCAAGCACGAAGGACGCGAACCGCTTTTGCCCTGCGTAGCGTTCCGGGCAGCGGGTAGAACCAGGCAGAGAATTCCCGGCTAGCAGCTTCCCTGTGGCGGGGAAGTGCAAACGTACACGTTTTCGGACGAAAACGCATTTTCCGGCGAAAACGCACACCACGGCTCTTTCTTAGAAAAAGCAAGCACGGAGGACGAGAACCGCTTTTGCCCTGCGTAGCGTTCCGGGCAGCGGGTAGAACCAGGCAGAGAATTCCCGGCTAGCAGCTTCCCTGTGGCGGGGAAGTGCAAACGTACACGTTTTCGGCCGAAAACGCGTTTTCCGGCGAAAATGCACACCACGGCTCTTTCTGAGAAAAAGCAAGCACGGAGGACGAGAACCGCTTTTGCCCTGCGTAGCGTTCCGGGCAGCGGGTAGAACCAGGCAGAGAATTCCCGGCTAGCAGCTTCCCTGTGGCGGGGAAGTACAAACGTACACGTTTGCGGCCGAAAACGCGTTTCCCGGCGAAAACGCACACCACGGCTCTTTCTGAGAAAAAGCAAGCACGGAGGACGAGAACCGCTTTTGCCCTGCGTAGCGTTCCGGGCAGCGGGTAGAACCAGGCAGAGAATTCCCGGCTAGCAGCTTCCCTGTGGCGGGGAAGTGCAAACGTACACGTTTTCGGCCGAAAACGCGTTTTCCGGCGAAAAGGCACACCACGGCTCTTTCTGAGAGAAAGCAAGCACGGAGGACGAGAACCGCTTTTGCCCTGCGTAGCGTTCCGGGCAGCGGGTAGAACCAGGCAGAGAATTCCCGGCTAGCAGCTTCCCTGTGGCGGGGAAGTGCAAACGTACACGCTTTCGGCCGAAAACGCGTTTTACGGAGAAAACACACATCACGGCTCTTTCTGAGAAAAAGCAAGCACGGAGGACGAGAACCGCTTTTGCCCTGCGTAGCGTTCCGGGCAGCGGGTAAAAGCAGGCAGAGAATTCCCGGCTAGCAGCTTCCCTGTGGCGGGGAAGTGCAAACGTACACGTTTTCGGCCGAAAACGCGTTTTCCGGCGAAAACGCACACCACGGCTCTTTCTGAGAAAAAGCAAGCACGAAGGACGAGAACCGCTTTTGCCCTGCGTAGCGTTCCGGGCAGCGGGTAGAACCAGGCAGAGAATTCCCGGCTAGCAGCTTCCCTGTGGCGGGGAAGTGCAAACGTACACGTTTTCGGCCGAAAACGCATTTTCCGGCGAAAACGCACACCACGGCTCTTTCTTAGAAAAAGCAAGCACGGAGGACGACAACCGCTTTTGCCCTGCGTAGCATTCCGGGCAGCGGGTAGAACCAGGCAGAGAATTCCCGGCTAGCACCTTCCCTGTGGCGGGGAAGTGCAAACGTACACGTTTTCGGCCGAAAACGCGTTTTCCGGCGAAAAGGCACACCACGGTTCTTTCTGAGAAAAAGCAAGCACGGAGGACGAGAACCGCTTTTGCCCTGCGTAGCGTTCCGGGCAGCGGGTAGAACCAGGCAGAGAATTCCCGGCTAGCAGCTTCCCTGTGGCGGGGAAGTGCAAACGTACACGTTTTCGGCCGAAAACGCGTTTTCCGGCGAAAACGCACACCACGGCTCTTTCTGAGAAAAAGCAAGCACGGAGGACGAGAACCGCTTTTGCCCTGCGTAGCGTTCCGGGCAGCGGGTAGAACCTGGCAGAGAATTCCCGGCTAGCAGCTTCCCTGTGGCGGGGAAGTGCAAACGTACACGTTTTCGGCCGAAAACGCGTTTCCCGGCGAAAACGCACACCACGGCTCTTTCTGAGAAAAAGCAAGCACGGAGGACGAGAACCGCTTTTGCCCTGCGTAGCGTTCCGGGCAGCGGGTAGAACCTGGCAGAGAATTCCCGGCTAGCAGCTTCCCTGTGGCGGGGAAGTGCAAACGTACACGTTTTCGGCGGAAAACGCGTTTTCCGGCGAAAACGCACACCACGGCTCTTTCTGAGAAAAAGAAAGCACGGAGGACGAGAACCGCTTTTGCCCTGCGTAGCGTTCCGGGCAGCGGGTAGAACCAGGCAGAGAATTCCCGGCTAGCAGCTTCCCTGTGGCGGGGAAGTGGAAACGTACACGGTTTCGGCCGAAAAAGCATTTTACGGCGAAAACGCACGCCGCGGCTCTTTCTGAGAAAAAGCAAGCACGGAGGACGAGAACCGCTTTTGCCCTGCGTAGCGTTCTGGGCAGCGGGTAAAAGCAGGCAGAGAATTCCCGGCTAGCAGCTTCCCTGTGGCGGGGAAGTGCAAACGTACACGTTTTCGGCCGAAAACGCGTTTTCCGGCGAAAACGCACACCACGGCTCTTTCTGAGAAAAAGCAAGCACGAAGGACGAGAACCGCTTTTGCCCTGCGTAGCGTTCCGGGCAGCGGGTAGAACCAGGCAGAGAATTCCCGGCTAGCAGCTTCCCTGTGGTGGGGAAGTGCAAACGTACACGTTTTCGGCCGAAAACGCGTTTTCCGGCGAAAAGGCACACCACGGTTCTTTCTGAGAAAAAGCAAGCACGGAGGACGAGAACCGCTTTTGCCCTGCGTAGCGTTCCGGGCAGCGGGTAGAACCAGGCAGAGAATTCCCGGCTAGCAGCTTCCCTGTGGCGGGGAAGTGCAAACGTACACGTTTTCGGCCGAAAACGCGTTTTCCGGCGAAAACGCACACCACGGCTCTTTCTGAGAAAAAGCAAGCACGGAGGACGAGAACCGCTTTTGCCCTGCGTAGCGTTCCGGGCAGCGGGTAGAACCTGGCAGAGAATTCCCGGCTAGCAGCTTCCCTGTGGCGGGGAAGTGCAAACGTACACGTTTTCGGCGGAAAACGCGTTTTCCGGCGAAAACGCACACCACGGCTCTTTCTGAGAAAAAGAAAGCACGGAGGACGAGAACCGCTTTTGCCCTGCGTAGCGTTCCGGGCAGCGGGTAGAACCAGGCAGAGAATTCCCGGCTAGCAGCTTCCCTGTGGCGGGGAAGTGCAAACGTACACGGTTTCGGGTGAAAAAGCATTTTACGGCGAAAACGCACGCCGCGGCTCTTTCTGAGAAAAAGCAAGCACGGAGGACGAGAACCGCTTTTGCCCTGCGTAGCGTTCCGGGCAGCGGGTAGAACCAGGCAGAGAATTCCCGGCTAGCAGCTTCCCTGTGGCGGGGAAGTGCAAACGTACACGTTTTCGGCCGAAAACGCGTTTTACGGCGAAAACGCACACCACGGCTCTTTCTGAGAAAAAGCAAGCACGGAGGACGAGAACCGCTTTTGCCCTGCGTAGCGTTCCGGGCAGCGGGTAGAACCAGGCAGAGAATTCCCGGCTAGCAGCTTCCCTGTGGCGGGGAAGTGCAAACGTACACGTTTTAGGCCGAAAACGCGTTTTCCGGCGAAAACGCACACCACGGCTCTTTCTGAGAAAAAGCAAGCACGGAGGACGAGAACCGCTTTTGCCCTGCGTAGCGTTCCGGGCAGCGGGTAGAAGCAGGCAGAGAATTCCCGGCTAGCATCTTCCCTGTGGCGGGGAAGTGCAAACGTACACGTTTTCGGCCGAAAACGCGTTTTCCGGCGAAAACGCACACCACGGCTCTTTCTGAGAAAAAGCAAGCACGAAGGACGAGAACCGCTTTTGCCCTGCGTAGCGTTCCGGGCAGCGGGTAGAACCAGGCAGAGAATTGCCGGCTAGCAGCTTCCCTGTGGCGGGGAAGTGCAAACGTACACGTTTTCGGCCGAAAACGCATTTTCCGGCGAAAACGCACACCACGTCTCTTTCTTAGAAAAAGCAAGCACGGAGGACGACAACCGCTTTTGCCCTGCGTAGCGTTCCGGGCAGCGGGTAGAACCAGGCAGAGAATTCCCGGCTAGCAGCTTCCCTGTGGCGGGGAAGTGCAAACGTACACGTTTTCGGCGGAAAACGCGTTTTCCTGCGAAAAGGCACACCACGGTTCTTTCTGAGAAAAAGCAAGCACGGAGGACGAGAACCGCTTTTGCCCTGCGTAGCGTTCCGGGCAGCGGGTAGAACCAGGCAGAGAATTCCCGGCTAGCAGCTTCCCTGTGGCGGCGAAGTGCAAACGTACACGTTTTCGGCCGAAAACGCGTTTTCCGGCGAAAACGCACACCACGGCTCTTTCTGAGAAAAAGCAAGCACGGAGGACGAGAACCGCTTTTGCCCTGCGTAGCGTTCTGGGCAGCGGGTAGAACCAGGCAGAGAATTCCCGGCTAGCAGCTTCCCTGTGGCGGGGAAGTGCAAACGTACACGGTTTCGGCCGAATAAGCATTTTACGGAGAAAACACACATCACGGCTCTTTCTGAGAAAAAGCAAGCACGGAGGACGAGAACCGCTTTTGCCCTGCGTAGCGTTCCGGGCAGCGGGTAAAAGCAGGCAGAGAATTCCCGGCTAGCAGCTTCCCTGTGGCGGGGAAGTGCAAACGTACACGTTTTCGGCCGAAAACGCGTTTTCCGGCGAAAACGCACACCACGGCTCTTTCTGAGAAAAAGCAAGCACGAAGGACGAGAACCGCTTTTGCCCTGCGTAGCGTTCCGGGCAGCGGGTAGAACCAGGCAGAGAATTCCCGGCTAGCAGCTTCCCTGTGGCGGGGAAGTGCAAACGTACACGTTTTCGGCCGAAAACGCATTTTCCGGCGAAAACGCACACCACGGCTCTTTCTTAGAAAAAGCAAGCACGGAGGACGACAACCGCTTTTGCCCTGCGTAGCATTCCGGGCAGCGGGTAGAACCAGGCAGAGAATTCCCGGCTAGCACCTTCCCTGTGGCGGGGAAGTGCAAACGTACACGTTTTCGGCCGAAAACGCGTTTTCCGGCGAAAAGGCACACCACGGTTCTTTCTGAGAAAAAGCAAGCACGGAGGACGAGAACCGCTTTTGCCCTGCGTAGCGTTCCGGGCAGCGGGTAGAACCAGGCAGAGAATTCCCGGCTAGCAGCTTCCCTGTGGCGGGGAAGTGCAAACGTACACGTTTTCGGCCGAAAACGCGTTTTCCGGCAAAAACGCACACCACGGCTCTTTCTGAGAAAAAGCAAGCACGGAGGACGAGAACCGCTTTTGCCCTGCGTAGCGTTCCGGGCAGCGGGTAGAACCTGGCAGAGAATTCCCGGCTAGCAGCTTCCCTGTGGCGGGGAAGTGCAAACGTACACGTTTTCGGCCGAAAACGCGTTTCCCGGCGAAAACGCACACCACGGCTCTTTCTGAGAAAAAGCAAGCACGGAGGACGAGAACCGCTTTTGCCCTGCGTAGCGTTCCGGGCAGCGGGTAGAACCTGGCAGAGAATTCCCGGCTAGCAGCTTCCCTGTGGCGGGGAAGTGCAAACGTACACGTTTTCGGCGGAAAACGCGTTTTCCGGCGAAAACGCACACCACGGCTCTTTCTGAGAAAAAGAAAGCACGGAGGACGAGAACCGCTTTTGCCCTGCGTAGCGTTCCGGGCAGCGGGTAGAACCAGGCAGAGAATTCCCGGCTAGCAGCTTCCCTGTGGCGGGGAAGTGGAAACGTACACGGTTTCGGCCGAAAAAGCATTTTACGGCGAAAACGCACGCCGCGGCTCTTTCTGAGAAAAAGCAAGCACGGAGGACGAGAACCGCTTTTGCCCTGCGTAGCGTTCTGGGCAGCGGGTAAAAGCAGGCAGAGAATTCCCGGCTAGCAGCTTCCCTGTGGCGGGGAAGTGCAAACGTACACGTTTTCGGCCGAAAACGCGTTTTCCGGCGAAAACGCACACCACGGCTCTTTCTGAGAAAAAGCAAGCACGAAGGACGAGAACCGCTTTTGCCCTGCGTAGCGTTCCGGGCAGCGGGTAGAACCAGGCAGAGAATTCCCGGCTAGCAGCTTCCCTGTGGTGGGGAAGTGCAAACGTACACGTTTTCGGCCGAAAACGCGTTTTCCGGCGAAAAGGCACACCACGGTTCTTTCTGAGAAAAAGCAAGCACGGAGGACGAGAACCGCTTTTGCCCTGCGTAGCGTTCCGGGCAGCGGGTAGAACCAGGCAGAGAATTCCCGGCTAGCAGCTTCCCTGTGGCGGGGAAGTGCAAACGTACACGTTTTCGGCCGAAAACGCGTTTTCCGGCGAAAACGCACACCACGGCTCTTTCTGAGAAAAAGCAAGCACGGAGGACGAGAACCGCTTTTGCCCTGCGTAGCGTTCCGGGCAGCGGGTAGAACCTGGCAGAGAATTCCCGGCTAGCAGCTTCCCTGTGGCGGGGAAGTGCAAACGTACACGTTTTCGGCGGAAAACGCGTTTTCCGGCGAAAACGCACACCACGGCTCTTTCTGAGAAAAAGAAAGCACGGAGGACGAGAACCGCTTTTGCCCTGCGTAGCGTTCCGGGCAGCGGGTAGAACCAGGCAGAGAATTCCCGGCTAGCAGCTTCCCTGTGGCGGGGAAGTGCAAACGTACACGGTTTCGGGTGAAAAAGCATTTTACGGCGAAAACGCACGCCGCGGCTCTTTCTGAGAAAAAGCAAGCACGGAGGACGAGAACCGCTTTTGCCCTGCGTAGCGTTCCGGGCAGCGGGTAGAACCAGGCAGAGAATTCCCGGCTAGCAGCTTCCCTGTGGCGGGGAAGTGCAAACGTACACGTTTTCGGCCGAAAACGCGTTTTACGGCGAAAACGCACACCACGGCTCTTTCTGAGAAAAAGCAAGCACGGAGGACGAGAACCGCTTTTGCCCTGCGTAGCGTTCCGGGCAGCGGGTAGAACCAGGCAGAGAATTCCCGGCTAGCAGCTTCCCTGTGGCGGGGAAGTGCAAACGTACACGTTTTAGGCCGAAAACGCGTTTTCCGGCGAAAACGCACACCACGGCTCTTTCTGAGAAAAAGCAAGCACGGAGGACGAGAACCGCTTTTGCCCTGCGTAGCGTTCCGGGCAGCGGGTAGAAGCAGGCAGAGAATTCCCGGCTAGCATCTTCCCTGTGGCGGGGAAGTGCAAACGTACACGTTTTCGGCCGAAAACGCGTTTTCCGGCGAAAACGCACACCACGGCTCTTTCTGAGAAAAAGCAAGCACGAAGGACGAGAACCGCTTTTGCCCTGCGTAGCGTTCCGGGCAGCGGGTAGAACCAGGCAGAGAATTCCCGGCTAGCAGCTTCCCTGTGGCGGGGAAGTGCAAACGTACACGTTTTCGGCCGAAAACGCATTTTCCGGCGAAAACGCACACCACGTCTCTTTCTTAGAAAAAGCAAGCACGGAGGACGACAACCGCTTTTGCCCTGCGTAGCGTTCCGGGCAGCGGGTAGAACCAGGCAGAGAATTCCCGGCTAGCAGCTTCCCTGTGGCGGGGAAGTGCAAACGTACACGTTTTCGGCGGAAAACGCGTTTTCCTGCGAAAAGGCACACCACGGTTCTTTCTGAGAAAAAGCAAGCACGGAGGACGAGAACCGCTTTTGCCCTGCGTAGCGTTCCGGGCAGCGGGTAGAACCAGGCAGAGAATTCCCGGCTAGCAGCTTCCCTGTGGCGGCGAAGTGCAAACGTACACGTTTTCGGCCGAAAACGCGTTTTCCGGCGAAAACGCACACCACGGCTCTTTCTGAGAAAAAGCAAGCACGGAGGACGAGAACCGCTTTTGCCCTGCGTAGCGTTCTGGGCAGCGGGTAGAACCAGGCAGAGAATTCCCGGCTAGCAGCTTCCCTGTGGCGGGGAAGTGCAAACGTACACGGTTTCGGCCGAAAAAGCATTTTACGGCGAAAACGCACGCCGCGGCTCTTTCTGAGAAAAAGCAAGCACGGAGGACGAGAACCGCTTTTGCCCTGCGTAGCGTTCCGGGCAGCGGGTAGAACCAGGCAGAGAACTCCCGGCTAGCAGCTTCCCTGTGGCGGGGAAGTGCAAACGTACACGTTTTCGGCCGAAAACGCATTTTCCGGCGAAAACGCACACCACGGCTCTTTCTTAGAAAAAGCAAGCACGGAGGACGAGAACCGCTTTTGCCCTGCGTAGCGTTCCGGGCAGCGGGTAGAACCAGGCAGAGAATTCCCGGCTAGCAGCTTCCCTGTGGTGGGGAAGTGCAAACGTACACGTTTTCGGCCGAAAACGCGTTTTACGGCGAAAAGGCACACCACGGCTCTTTCTGAGAAAAAGCAAGCACGGAGGACGAGAACCGCTTTTGCCCTGCGTAGCGTTCCGGGCAGCGGGTAGAACCAGGCAGAGAATTCCCGGCTAGCAGCTTCCCTGTGGCGGGGAAGTGCAAACGTACACGTTTTCGGCCGAAAACACGTTTTCCGGCGAAAACGCACACCACGGCTCTTTCTGAGAAAAAGCAAGCACGGAGGACGAGAACCGCTTTTGCCCTGCGTAGCGTTCCGGGCAGCGGGTAGAACCAGGCAGAGAATTCCCGGCTAGCAGCTTCCCTGTGGCGGGGAAGTGCAAACGTACACGTTTTCGGCCGAAAAAGCGTTTTCCGGCGAAAACGCACACCACGGCTCTTTCTGAGAAAAAGAAAGCACGGAGGACGAGAACCGCTTTTGCCCTGCGTAGCGTTCCGGGCAGCGGGTAGAACCAGGCAGAGAATTCCCGGCTAGCAGCTTCCCTGTGGCGGGGAAGTGCAAACGTACACGTTTTCGGCCGAAAACTCGTTTCCCGGCGAAAACGCACACCACGGCTCTTTCTGAGAAAAAGCAAGCACGGAGGACGAGAACCGCTTTTGCCCTGCGTAGCGTTCCGGGCAGCGGGTAGAACCAGGCAGAGAATTCCGGCTAGCAGCTTCCCTGTGGCGGGGAAGTGCAAACGTACACGTTTTCGGCCGAAAACGCGTTTTCCGGCGAAAACGCACACCACGGCTCTTTCTGAGTAAAAGCAAGCACGGAGGACGAGAACCGCTTTTGCCCTGCGGAGCGTTCCGGGCAGCGGGTAGAACCAGGCAGAGAATTCCCGGCTAGCAGCTTCCCTGTGGCGGGGAAGTGCAAACGTACACGTTTTCGGCCGAAAACGCGTTTTCCGGCGAAAACGCACACCACGGCTCTTTCTGAGAAAAAGCAAGCACGGAGGACGAGAACCGCTTTTGCCCTGCGTAGCGTTCCGGGCAGCGGGTAGAACCAGGCAGAGAATTCCCGGCTAGCAGCTTCCCTGTGGCGGGGAAGTGCAAACGTACACGTTTTCGGCCGAAAACGCGTTTTCCGGCGAAAACGCACACCACGGCTCTTTCTGAGAAAAAGCAAGCACGGAGGACGAGAACCGCTTTTGCCCTGCGTAGCGTTCCGGGCAGCGGTTAGAACCAGGCAGAGAATTCCCGGCTAGCAGCTTCCCTGTGGCGGGGAAGTGCAAACGTACACGTTTTCGGCCGAAAACGCGTTTTCCGGCGAAAAGGCACACCACGGCTCTTTCTGAGAAAAAGCAAGCACGGAGGACGAGAACCGCTTTTGCCCTGCGTAGCGTTCCGGGCAGCGGGTAGAACCAGGCAGAGAATTCCCGGCTAGCAGCTTCCCTGTGGCGGGGAAGTGCAAACGTACACGTTTTAGGCCGAAAACGCGTTTTCCGGCGAAAACGCACACCACGGCTCTTTCTGAGAAAAAGCAAGCACGGAGGACGAGAACCGCTTTTGCCCTGCGTAGCGTTCCGGGCAGCGGGTAGAACCAGGCAGAGAATTCCCGGCTAGCAGCTTCCCTGTGGCGGGGAAGTGCAAACGTACACGTTTTCGGCCGAAAACGCGTTTTCCGGCGAAAACGCACACCACGGCTCTTTCTGAGAAAAAGCAAGCACGGAGGACGAGAACCGCTTTTGCCCTGCGTAGCGTTCCGGGCAGCGGGTAGAACCTGGCAGAGAATTCCCGGCTAGCAGCTTCCCTGTGGCGGGGAAGTGCAAACGTACACGTTTTAGCCGAAAACGCGTTTCCCGGCGAAAACGCACACCACGGCTCTTTCTGAGAAAAAGCAAGCACGGAGGACGAGAACCGCTTTTGCCCTGCGTAGCGTTCCGGGCAGCGGGTAGAACCAGGCAGAGAATTCCCGGCTAGCAGCTTCCCTGTGGCGGGGAAGTGCAAACGTACACGTTTTCGGCCAAAAACGCGTTTTCCGGCGAAAAGGCACACCACGGCTCTTTCTGAGAAAAAGCAAGCACGGAGGACGAGAACCGCTTTTGCCCTGCGTAGCGTTCCGGGCAGCCGGTAGAACCTGGCAGAGAATTCCCGGCTAGCAGCTTCCCTGTGGCGGGGAAGTGCAAACGTACACGTTTTCGGCGGAAAACGCGTTTTCCGGCGAAAAGGCACACCACGGCTCTTTCTGAGAAAAAGCAAGCACGGAGGACGAGAACCGCTTTTGCCCTGCGTAGCGTTCCGGGCAGCGGGTAGAACCAGGCAGAGAATTCCCGGCTAGCAGCTTCCCTGTGGCGGGGAAGTGCAAACGTACACGGTTTCGGCCGAAAAAGCATTTTACGGCGAAAACGCACGCCGCGGATCTTTCTGAGAAAAAGCAAGCACGGAGGACGAGAACCGCTTTTGCCCTGCGTAGCGTTCCGGGCAGCGGGTAGAACCAGGCAGAGAATTCCCGGCTAGCAGCTTCCCTGTGGCGGGGAAGTGCAAACGTACACGTTTTAGGCCGAAAACGCGTTTTACGGCGAAAACGCACACCACGGCTCTTTCTGAGAAAAAGCAAGCACGGAGGACGAGAACCGCTTTTGCCCTGCGTAGCGTTCCGGGCAGCGGGTAGAACCAGGCAGAGAATTCCCGGCTAGCAGCTTCCCTGTGGCGGGGAAGTGCAAACGTACACGTTTTCGGCCGAAAACGCGTTTTCCGGCGAAAACGCACACCACGGCTCTTTCTGAGAAAAAGCAAGCACGGAGGACGAGAACCGCTTTTGCCCTGCGTAGCGTTCCGGGCAGCGGGTAGAACCAGGCAGAGAATTCCCGGCTAGCAGCTTCCCTGTGGCGGGGAAGTGCAAACGTACACGTTTTCGCCGAAAACGCGTTTTCCGGCGAAAACGCACACCACGGCTCTTTCTGAGAAAAAGCAAGCACGGAGGACGAGAACCGCTTTTGCCCTGCGTAGCGTTCCGGGCAGCGGGTAGAACCTGGCAGAGAATTCCCGGCTAGCAGCTTCCCTGTGGCGGGGAAGTGCAAACGTACACGTTTTCGGCCGAAAACGCGTTTTCCGGCGAAAAGGCACACCACGGCTCTTTCTGAGAAAAAGCAAGCACGGAGGACGACAACCGCTTTTGCCCTGCGTAGCGTTCCGGGCAGCGGGTAGAACCAGGCAGAGAATTCCCGGCTAGCAGCTTCCCTGTGGCGGGGAAGTGCAAACGTACACGTTTTAGGCCGAAAACGCGTTTTCCGGCGAAAACGCACACCACGGCTCTTTCTGAGAAAAAGCAAGCACGGAGGACGAGAACCGCTTTTGCCCTGCGTAGCGTTCCGGGCAGCGGGTAGAACCAGGCAGAGAATTCCCGGCTAGCAGCTTCCCTGTGGCGGGGAAGTGCAAACGTACACGGTTTAGGCAGAAAAAGCGTTTTATGGCGAAAACGCACGCCGCGGCTCTTTCTGAGAAAAAGCAAGCACGGAGGACGAGAACCGCTTTTGCCCTGCGTAGTGTTCCGGGCAGCGGGTAGAACCAGGCAGAGAATTCCCGGCTAGCAGCTTCCCTGTGGCGGGGAAGTGCAAACGTACACGGTTTCGGCCGAAAACGCGTTTTACGGAGAAAACACACATCACGGCTCTTTCTGAGAAAAAGCAAGCACGGAGGACGAGAACCGCTTTTGCCCTGCGTAGCGTTCCGGGCAGCGGGTAGAACCAGGCAGAGAATTCCCGGCTAGCAGCTTCCCTGTGGCGGGGAAGTGCAAACGTACACGTTTTCGGCCGAAAACGCGTTTTCCGGCGAAAACGCACACCACGGCTCTTTCTGAGAAAAAGCAAGCACGAAGGACGAGAACCGCTTTTGCCCTGCGTAGCGTTCCGGGCAGCGGGTAGAAGCAGGCAGAGAATTCCCGGCTAGCAGCTTCCCTGTGGCGGGGAAGTGCAAACGTACACGTTTTCGGCCGAAAACGCATTTTCCGGCGAAAACGCACACCACGGCTCTTTCTTAGAAAAAGCAAGCACGGAGGACGACAACCGCTTTTGCCCTGCGTAGCGTTCCGGGCAGCGGGTAGAACCAGGCAGAGAATTCCCGGCTAGCAGCTTCCCTGTGGCGGGGAAGTGCAAACGTACACGTTTTCGGCCGAAAACGCGTTTTCCGGCGAAAATGCACACCACGGCTCTTTCTGAGAGAAAGCAAGCACGGAGGACGAGAACCGCTTTTGCCCTGCGTAGCGTTCCGGGCAGCGGGTAGAACCAGGCAGAGAATTCCCGGCTAGCAGCTTCCCTGTGGCGGGGAAGTGCAAACGTACACGTTTTCGGCCGAAAACGCGTTTTCCGGCGAAAACGCACACCACGGCTCTTTCTGAGAAAAAGCAAGCACGGAGGACGAGAACCGCTTTTGCCCTGCGTAGCGTTCCGGGCAGCGGGTAGAACCAGGCAGAGAATTCCCGGCTAGCAGCTTCCCTGTGGCGGGGAAGTGCAAACGTACACGTTTTCGGCCGAAAACGCGTTTTCCGGCGAAAACGCACACCACGGCTCTTTCTGAGAAAAAGCAAGCACGGAGGACGAGAACCGCTTTTGCCCTGCGTAGCGTTCCGGGCAGCGGGTAGAAGCAGGCAGAGAATTCCCGGCTAGCAGCTTCCCTGTGGCGGGGAAGTGCAAACGTACACGTTTTCGGCCGAAAACGCGTTTTCCGGCGAAAACGCACACCACGGCTCTTTCTGAGAAATAGCAAGCACGGAGGACGAGAACCGCTTTTGCCCTGCGTAGCGTTCCGGGCAGCGGGTAGAACCAGGCAGAGAATTCCCGGCTAGAAGCTTCCCTGTGGCGGGGAAGTGCAAACGTACACGTTTTCGGCCGAAAATGCGTTTTCCGGCGAAAACGCACACCACGGCTCTTTCTGAGAAAAAGCAAGCACGGAGGACGAGAACCGCTTTTGCCCTGCGTAGCGTTCCGGGCAGCGGGTAGAACCAGGCAGAGAATTCCCGGCTAGCAGCTTCCCTGTGGCGGGGAAGTGCAAACGTACACGTTTTCGGCCGAAAACGCGTTTTCCGGCGAAAACGCACACCACGGCTCTTTCTGAGAAAAAGCAAGCACGGAGGACGAGAACCGCTTTTGCCCTGCGTAGCGTTCCGGGCAGCGGGTAGAACCAGGCAGAGAATTCCCGGCTAGCAGCTTCCCTGTGGCGGGGAAGTGCAAACGTACACGTTTTCGGCCGAAAAAGCGTTTTCCGGCGAAAACGCACACCACGGCTCTTTCTGAGAAAAAGAAAGCACGGAGGACGAGAACCGCTTTTGCCCTGCGTAGCGTTCCGGGCAGCGGGTAGAACCAGTCAGAGAATTCCCGGCTAGCAGCTTCCCTGTGGCGGGGAAGTGCAAACGTACACGTTTTCGGCCGAAAACGCGTTTTCCGGCGAAAACGCACACCACGGCTCTTTCTGAGAAAAAGCAAGCACGGAGGACGAGAACCGCTTTTGCCCTGCGTAGCGTTCCGGGCAGCGGGTAGAACCAGGCAGAGAATTCCGGCTAGCAGCTTCCCTGTGGCGGGGAAGTGCAAACGTACACGTTTTCGGCCGAAAACGCGTTTTCCGGCGAAAACGCACACCACGGCTCTTTCTGAGTAAAAGCAAGCACGGAGGACGAGAACCGCTTTTGCCCTGCGGAGCGTTCCGGGCAGCGGGTAGAACCAGGCAGAGAATTCCCGGCTAGCAGCTTCCCTGTGGCGGGGAAGTGCAAACGTACACGTTTTCGGCCGAAAACGCGTTTTCCGGCGAAAACGCACACCACGGCTCTTTCTGAGAAAAAGCAAGCACGGAGGACGAGAACCGCTTTTGCCCTGCGTAGCGTTCCGGGCAGCGGGTAGAACCAGGCAGAGAATTCCCGGCTAGCAGCTTCCCTGTGGCGGGGAAGTGCAAACGTACACGTTTTCGGCCGAAAACGCGTTTTCCGGCGAAAACGCACACCACGGCTCTTTCTGAGAAAAAGCAAGCACGGAGGACGAGAACCGCTTTTGCCCTGCGTAGCGTTCCGGGCAGCGGTTAGAACCAGGCAGAGAATTCCCGGCTAGCAGCTTCCCTGTGGCGGGGAAGTGCAAACGTACACGTTTTCGGCCGAAAACGCGTTTTCCGGCGAAAAGGCACACCACGGCTCTTTCTGAGAAAAAGCAAGCACGGAGGACGAGAACCGCTTTTGCCCTGCGTAGCGTTCCGGGCAGCGGGTAGAACCAGGCAGAGAATTCCCGGCTAGCAGCTTCCCTGTGGCGGGGAAGTGCAAACGTACACGTTTTAGGCCGAAAACGCGTTTTCCGGCGAAAACGCACACCACGGCTCTTTCTGAGAAAAAGCAAGCACGGAGGACGAGAACCGCTTTTGCCCTGCGTAGCGTTCCGGGCAGCGGGTAGAACCAGGCAGAGAATTCCCGGCTAGCAGCTTCCCTGTGGCGGGGAAGTGCAAACGTACACGTTTTCGGCCGAAAACGCGTTTTCCGGCGAAAACGCACACCACGGCTCTTTCTGAGAAAAAGCAAGCACGGAGGACGAGAACCGCTTTTGCCCTGCGTAGCGTTCCGGGCAGCGGGTAGAACCTGGCAGAGAATTCCCGGCTAGCAGCTTCCCTGTGGCGGGGAAGTGCAAACGTACACGTTTTCGGCCGAAAACGCGTTTTCCGGCGAAAACGCACACCACGGCTCTTTCTGAGAAAAAGCAAGCACGGAGGACGAGAACCGCTTTTGCCCTGCGGAGCGTTCCGGGCAGCGGGTAGAACCAGGCAGAGAATTCCCGGCTAGCAGCTTCCCTGTGGCGGGGAAGTGCAAACGTACACGTTTTCGGCCGAAAACGCGTTTTCCGGCGAAAACGCACACCACGGCTCTTTCTGAGAAAAAGCAAGCACGGAGGACGAGAACCGCTTTTGCCCTGCGTAGCGTTCCGGGCAGCGGGTAGAACCAGGCAGAGAATTCCCGGCTAGCAGCTTCCCTGTGGCGGGGAAGTGCAAACGTACACGTTTTCGGCCGAAAACGCGTTTTCCGGCGAAAACGCACACCACGGCTCTTTCTGAGAAAAAGCAAGCACGGAGGACGAGAACCGCTTTTGCCCTGCGTAGCGTTCCGGGCAGCGGTTAGAACCAGGCAGAGAATTCCCGGCTAGCAGCTTCCCTGTGGCGGGGAAGTGCAAACGTACACGTTTTCGGCCGAAAACGCGTTTTCCGGCGAAAAGGCACACCACGGCTCTTTCTGAGAAAAAGCAAGCACGGAGGACGAGAACCGCTTTTGCCCTGCGTAGCGTTCCGGGCAGCGGGTAGAACCAGGCAGAGAATTCCCGGCTAGCAGCTTCCCTGTGGCGGGGAAGTGCAAACGTACACGTTTTAGGCCGAAAACGCGTTTTCCGGCGAAAACGCACACCACGGCTCTTTCTGAGAAAAAGCAAGCACGGAGGACGAGAACCGCTTTTGCCCTGCGTAGCGTTCCGGGCAGCGGGTAGAACCAGGCAGAGAATTCCCGGCTAGCAGCTTCCCTGTGGCGGGGAAGTGCAAACGTACACGTTTTCGGCCGAAAACGCGTTTTCCGGCGAAAACGCACACCACGGCTCTTTCTGAGAAAAAGCAAGCACGGAGGACGAGAACCGCTTTTGCCCTGCGTAGCGTTCCGGGCAGCGGGTAGAACCTGGCAGAGAATTCCCGGCTAGCAGCTTCCCTGTGGCGGGGAAGTGCAAACGTACACGTTTTAGGCCGAAAACGCGTTTTCCGGCGAAAACGCACACCACGGCTCTTTCTGAGAAAAAGCAAGCACGGAGGACGAGAACCGCTTTTGCCCTGCGTAGTGTTCCGGGCAGCGGGTAGAACCAGGCAGAGAATTCCCGGCTAGCAGCTTCCCTGTGGCGGGGAAGTGCAAACGTACACGGTTTCGGCCGAAAACGCGTTTTACGGAGAAAACACACATCACGGCTCTTTCTGAGAAAAAGCAAGCACGGAGGACGAGAACCGCTTTTGCCCTGCGTAGCGTTCCGGGCAGCGGGTAGAACCAGGCAGAGAATTCCCGGCTAGCAGCTTCCCTGTGGCGGGGAAGTGCAAACGTACACGTTTTCGGCCGAAAACGCGTTTTCCGGCGAAAACGCACACCACGGCTCTTTCTGAGAAAAAGCAAGCACGAAGGACGAGAACCGCTTTTGCCCTGCGTAGCGTTCCGGGCAGCGGGTAGAAGCAGGCAGAGAATTCCCGGCTAGCAGCTTCCCTGTGGCGGGGAAGTGCAAACGTACACGTTTTCGGCCGAAAACGCATTTTCCGGCGAAAACGCACACCACGGCTCTTTCTTAGAAAAAGCAAGCACGGAGGACGACAACCGCTTTTGCCCTGCGTAGCGTTCCGGGCAGCGGGTAGAACCAGGCAGAGAATTCCCGGCTAGCAGCTTCCCTGTGGCGGGGAAGTGCAAACGTACACGTTTTCGGCCGAAAACGCGTTTTCCGGCGAAAATGCACACCACGGCTCTTTCTGAGAGAAAGCAAGCACGGAGGACGAGAACCGCTTTTGCCCTGCGTAGCGTTCCGGGCAGCGGGTAGAACCAGGCAGAGAATTCCCGGCTAGCAGCTTCCCTGTGGCGGGGAAGTGCAAACGTACACGTTTTCGGCCGAAAACGCGTTTTCCGGCGAAAACGCACACCACGGCTCTTTCTGAGAAAAAGCAAGCACGGAGGACGAGAACCGCTTTTGCCCTGCGTAGCGTTCCGGGCAGCGGGTAGAACCAGGCAGAGAATTCCCGGCTAGCAGCTTCCCTGTGGCGGGGAAGTGCAAACGTACACGTTTTCGGCCGAAAACGCGTTTTCCGGCGAAAACGCACACCACGGCTCTTTCTGAGAAAAAGCAAGCACGGAGGACGAGAACCGCTTTTGCCCTGCGTAGCGTTCCGGGCAGCGGGTAGAACCAGGCAGAGAATTCCCGGCTAGCAGCTTCCCTGTGGCGGGGAAGTGCAAACGTACACGTTTTCGGCCGAAAGCGCGTTTTCCGGCGAAAACGCACACCACGGCTCTTTCTGAGAAATAGCAAGCACGGAGGACGAGAACCGCTTTTGCCCTGCGTAGCGTTCCGGGCAGCGGGTAGAACCAGGCAGAGAATTCCCGGCTAGAAGCTTCCCTGTGGCGGCGAAGTGCAAACGTACACGTTTTCGGCCGAAAATGCGTTTTCCGGCGAAAACGCACACCACGGCTCTTTCTGAGAAAAAGCAAGCACGGAGGACGAGAACCGCTTTTGCCCTGCGTAGCGTTCCGGGCAGCGGGTAGAACCAGGCAGAGAATTCCCGGCTAGCAGCTTCCCTGTGGCGGGGAAGTGCAAACGTACACGTTTTCGGCCGAAAACGCGTTTTCCGGCGAAAACGCACACCACGGCTCTTTCTGAGAAAAAGCAAGCACGGAGGACGAGAACCGCTTTTGCCCTGCGTAGCGTTCCGGGCAGCGGGTAGAACCAGGCAGAGAATTCCCGGCTAGCAGCTTCCCTGTGGCGGGGAAGTGCAAACGTACACGTTTTCGGCCGAAAAAGCGTTTTCCGGCGAAAACGCACACCACGGCTCTTTCTGAGAAAAAGAAAGCACGGAGGACGAGAACCGCTTTTGCCCTGCGTAGCGTTCCGGGCAGCGGGTAGAACCAGTCAGAGAATTCCCGGCTAGCAGCTTCCCTGTGGCGGGGAAGTGCAAACGTACACGTTTTCGGCCGAAAACGCGTTTTCCGGCGAAAACGCACACCACGGCTCTTTCTGAGAAAAAGCAAGCACGGAGGACGAGAACCGCTTTTGCCCTGCGTAGCGTTCCGGGCAGCGGGTAGAACCAGGCAGAGAATTCCGGCTAGCAGCTTCCCTGTGGCGGGGAAGTGCAAACGTACACGTTTTCGGCCGAAAACGCGTTTTCCGGCGAAAACGCACACCACGGCTCTTTCTGAGTAAAAGCAAGCACGGAGGACGACAACCGCTTTTGCCCTGCGGAGCGTTCCGGGCAGCGGGTAGAACCAGGCAGAGAATTCCCGGCTAGCAGCTTCCCTGTGGCGGGGAAGTGCAAACGTACACGTTTTCGGCCGAAAACGCGTTTTCCGGCGAAAACGCACACCACGGCTCTTTCTGAGAAAAAGCAAGCACGGAGGACGAGAACCGCTTTTGCCCTGCGTAGCGTTCCGGGCAGCGGGTAGAACCAGGCAGAGAATTCCCGGCTAGCAGCTTCCCTGTGGCGGGGAAGTGCAAACGTACACGTTTTCGGCCGAAAACGCGTTTTCCGGCGAAAACGCACACCACGGCTCTTTCTGAGAAAAAGCAAGCACGGAGGACGAGAACCGCTTTTGCCCTGCGTAGCGTTCCGGGCAGCGGTTAGAACCAGGCAGAGAATTCCCGGCTAGCAGCTTCCCTGTGGCGGGGAAGTGCAAACGTACACGTTTTCGGCCGAAAACGCGTTTTCCGGCGAAAAGGCACACCACGGCTCTTTCTGAGAAAAAGCAAGCACGGAGGACGAGAACCGCTTTTGCCCTGCGTAGCGTTCCGGGCAGCGGGTAGAACCAGGCAGAGAATTCCCGGCTAGCAGCTTCCCTGTGGCGGGGAAGTGCAAACGTACACGTTTTCGGCCGAAAACGCGTTTTCCGGCGAAAACGCACACCACGGCTCTTTCTGAGAAAAAGCAAGCACGGAGGACGAGAACCGCTTTTGCCCTGCGTAGCGTTCCGGGCAGCGGGTAGAACCAGGCAGAGAATTCCCGGCTAGCAGCTTCCCTGTGGCGGGGAAGTGCAAACGTACACGTTTTCGGCCGAAAACGCGTTTTCCGGCGAAAACGCACACCACGGCTCTTTCTGAGAAAAAGCAAGCACGGAGGACGAGAACCGCTTTTGCCCTGCGTAGCGTTCCGGGCAGCGGGTAGAACCTGGCAGAGAATTCCCGGCTAGCAGCTTCCCTGTGGCGGGGAAGTGCAAACGTACACGTTTTAGCCGAAAACGCGTTTCCCGGCGAAAACGCACACCACGGCTCTTTCTGAGAAAAAGCAAGCACGGAGGACGAGAACCGCTTTTGCCCTGCGTAGCGTTCCGGGCAGCGGGTAGAACCAGGCAGAGAATTCCCGGCTAGCAGCTTCCCTGTGGCGGGGAAGTGCAAACGTACACGTTTTCGGCCAAAAACGCGTTTTCCGGCGAAAAGGCACACCACGGCTCTTTCTGAGAAAAAGCAAGCACGGAGGACGAGAACCGCTTTTGCCCTGCGTAGCGTTCCGGGCAGCCGGTAGAACCAGGCAGAGAATTCCCGGCTAGCAGCTTCCCTGTGGCGGGGAAGTGCAAACGTACACGTTTTCGGCGGAAAACGCGTTTTCCGGCGAAAAGGCACACCACGGCTCTTTCTGAGAAAAAGCAAGCACGGAGGACGAGAACCGCTTTTGCCCTGCGTAGCGTTCCGGGCAGCGGGTAGAACCAGGCAGAGAATTCCCGGCTAGCAGCTTCCCTGTGGCGGGGAAGTGCAAACGTACACGGTTTCGGCCGAAAAAGCATTTTACGGCGAAAACGCACGCCGCGGATCTTTCTGAGAAAAAGCAAGCACGGAGGACGAGAACCGCTTTTGCCCTGCGTAGCGTTCCGGGCAGCGGGTAGAACCAGGCAGAGAATTCCCGGCTAGCAGCTTCCCTGTGGCGGGGAAGTGCAAACGTACACGTTTTCGGCCGAAAACGCGTTTTACGGCGAAAACGCACACCACGGCTCTTTCTGAGAAAAAGCAAGCACGGAGGACGAGAACCGCTTTTGCCCTGCGTAGCGTTCCGGGCAGCGGGTAGAACCAGGCAGAGAATTCCCGGCTAGCAGCTTCCCTGTGGCGGGGAAGTGCAAACGTACACGTTTTCGGCCGAAAACGCGTTTTCCGGCGAAAACGCACACCACGGCTCTTTCTGAGAAAAAGCAAGCACGGAGGACGAGAACCGCTTTTGCCCTGCGTAGCGTTCCGGGCAGCGGGTAGAACCAGGCAGAGAATTCCCGGCTAGCAGCTTCCCTGTGGCGGGGAAGTGCAAACGTACACGTTTTCGCCAAAAACGCGTTTTCCGGCGAAAACGCACACCACGGCTCTTTCTGAGAAAAAGCAAGCACGGAGGACGAGAACCGCTTTTGCCCTGCGTAGCGTTCCGGGCAGCGTGTAGAACCTGGCAGAGAATTCCCGGCTAGCAGCTTCCCTGTGGCGGGGAAGTGCAAACGTACACGTTTTCGGCCGAAAACGCGTTTTCCGGCGAAAAGGCACACCACGGCTCTTTCTGAGAAAAAGCAAGCACGGAGGACGAGAACCGCTTTTGCCCTGCGTAGCGTTCCGGGCAGCGGGTAGAACCAGGCAGAGAATTCCCGGCTAGCAGCTTCCCTGTGGCGGGGAAGTGCAAACGTACACGTTTTAGGCCGAAAACGCGTTTTCCGGCGAAAACGCACACCACGGCTCTTTCTGAGAAAAAGCAAGCACGGAGGACGAGAACCGCTTTTGCCCTGCGTAGCGTTCCGGGCAGCGGGTAGAACCAGGCAGAGAATTCCCGGCTAGCAGCTTCCCTGTGGCGGGGAAGTGCAAACGTACACGGTTTAGGCAGAAAAAGCGTTTTATGGCGAAAACGCACGCCGCGGCTCTTTCTGAGAAAAAGCAAGCACGGAGGACGAGAACCGCTTTTGCCCTGCGTAGTGTTCCGGGCAGCGGGTAGAACCAGGCAGAGAATTCCCGGCTAGCAGCTTCCCTGTGGCGGGGAAGTGCAAACGTACACGTTTTCGGCCGAAAACGCGTTTTACGGAGAAAACACACATCACGGCTCTTTCTGAGAAAAAGCAAGCACGGAGGACGAGAACCGCTTTTGCCCTGCGTAGCGTTCCGGGCAGCGGGTAGAACCAGGCAGAGAATTCCCGGCTAGCAGCTTCCCTGTGGCGGGGAAGTGCAAACGTACACGTTTTCGGCCGAAAACGCGTTTTCCGGCGAAAACGCACACCACGGCTCTTTCTGAGAAAAAGCAAGCACGGAGGACGAGAACCGCTTTTGCCCTGCGTAGCGTTCCGGGCAGCGGGTAGAAGCAGGCAGAGAATTCCCGGCTAGCAGCTTCCCTGTGGCGGGGAAGTGCAAACGTACACGTTTTCGGCCGAAAACGCATTTTCCGGCGAAAACGCACACCACGGCTCTTTCTTAGAAAAAGCAAGCACGGAGGACGACAACCGCTTTTGCCCTGCGTAGCGTTCCGGGCAGCGGGTAGAACCAGGCAGAGAATTCCCGGCTAGCAGCTTCCCTGTGGCGGGGAAGTGCAAACGTACACGTTTTCGGCCGAAAACGCGTTTTCCGGCGAAAATGCACACCACGGCTCTTTCTGAGAGAAAGCAAGCACGGAGGACGAGAACCGCTTTTGCCCTGCGTAGCGTTCCGGGCAGCGGGTAGAACCAGGCAGAGAATTCCCGGCTAGCAGCTTCCCTGTGGCGGGGAAGTGCAAACGTACACGTTTTCGGCCGAAAACGCGTTTTCCGGCGAAAACGCACACCACGGCTCTTTCTGAGAAAAAGCAAGCACGGAGGACGAGAACCGCTTTTGCCCTGCGTAGCGTTCCGGGCAGCGGGTAGAACCAGGCAGAGAATTCCCGGCTAGCAGCTTCCCTGTGTAGGGGAAGTGCAAACGTACACGTTTTCGGCCGAAAACGCGTTTTCCGGCGAAAACGCACACCACGGCTCTTTCTGAGAAAAAGCAAGCACGGAGGACGAGAACCGCTTTTGCCCTGCGTAGCGTTCCGGGCAGCGGGTAGAACCAGGCAGAGAATTCCCGGCTAGCAGCTTCCCTGTGGCGGGGAAGTGCAAACGTACACGTTTTCGGCCGAAAACGCGTTTTCCGGCGAAAACGCACACCACGGCTCTTTCTGAGAAAAAGCAAGCACGGAGGACGAGAACCGCTTTTGCCCTGCGTAGCGTTCCGGGCAGCGGGTAGAACCAGGCAGAGAATTCCCGGCTAGCAGCTTCCCTGTGGCGGGGAAGTGCAAACGTACACGTTTTCGGCCGAAAGCGCGTTTTCCGGCGAAAACGCACACCACGGCTCTTTCTGAGAAATAGCAAGCACGGAGGACGAGAACCGCTTTTGCCCTGCGTAGCGTTCCGGGCAGCGGGTAGAACCAGGCAGAGAATTCCCGGCTAGAAGCTTCCCTGTGGCGGGGAAGTGCAAACGTACACGTTTTCGGCCGAAAATGCGTTTTCCGGCGAAAACGCACACCACGGCTCTTTCTGAGAAAAAGCAAGCACGGAGGACGAGAACCGCTTTTGCCCTGCGTAGCGTTCCGGGCAGCGGGTAGAACCAGGCAGAGAATTCCCGGCTAGCAGCTTCCCTGTGGCGGGGAAGTGCAAACGTACACGTTTTCGGCCGAAAACGCGTTTTCCGGCGAAAACGCACACCACGGCTCTTTCTGAGAAAAAGAAAGCACGGAGGACGAGAACCGCTTTTGCCCTGCGTAGCGTTCCGGGCAGCGGGTAGAACCAGGCAGAGAATTCCCGGCTAGCAGCTTCCCTGTGGCGGGGAAGTGCAAACGTACACGGTTTCGGCAGAAAAAGCATTTTACGGTGAAAACGCACGCCGCGGCTCTTTCTGAGAAAAAGCAAGCACGGAGGACGAGAACCGCTTTTGCCCTGCGTAGCGTTCCGGGCAGCGGGTAGAACCAGGCAGAGAATTCCCGGCTAGCAGCTTCCCTGTGGCGGGGAAGTGCAAACGTACACGTTTTCGGCCGAAAACGCGTTTTCCGGCGAAAACGCACACCACGGCTATTTCTGAGAAAAAGCAAGCACGGAGGACGAGAACCGCTTTTGCCCTGCGTAGCGTTCCGGGCAGCGGGTAGAACCAGGCAGAGAATTGCCGGCTAGCAGCTTCCCTGTGGCGGGGAAGTGCAAACGTACACGTTTTCGGCCGAAAACGCGTTTTCCGGCGAAAACGCACACCACGGCTCTTTCTGAGAAAAAGCAAGCACGGAGGACTAGAACCGCTTTTGCCCTGCGTAGCGTTCCGGGCAGCGGGTAGAACCAGGCAGAGAATTCCCGGCTAGCAGCTTCCCTGTGGCGGGGAAGTACAAACGTACACGGTTTCGGCCGAAAACGTGTTTTCCGGAGAAAACGCACACCACGGCTCTTTCTGAGAAAAAGCAAGCACGGAGGACTAGAACCGCTTTTGCCCTGCGTAGCGTTCCGGGCAGCGGGTAGAACCAGGCAGAGAATTCCCGGCTAGCAGCTTCCCTGTGGCGGGGAAGTACAAACGTACACGGTTTCGGCCGAAAACGCGTTTTCCGGAGCAAACGCACACCATGGCTCTTTCTGAGAAAAAGCAAGCACGGAGGACGAGAACCGCTTTTGCCCTGCGTAGCGTTCCGGGCAGCGGGTAGAACCAGGCAGAGAATTCCCGGCTAGCAGCTTCCCTGTGGCGGGGAAGTGCAAACGTAAACGGTTTCGGCCAAAAAAGCGTTTTATGACGAAAACGCACACCACGGCTCTTTCTGAGAAAAAGCAAGCACGGAGGACGAGAACCGCTTTTGCCCTGCGTAGCGTTCCGGGCAGCGGGTAGAACCAGGCAGAGAATTCCCGGTTAGCAGCTTCCCTGTGGCGGGGAAGTGCAAACGTACACGTTTTCGGCCGAAAACGCGTTTTCCGGCGAAAACGCACACCACGGCTCTTTCTTAGAAAAAGCAAGCACGGAGGACGACAACCGCTTTTGCCCTGCGTAGCGTTCCGGGCAGCGGGTAGAACCAGGCAGAGAATTCCCGGCTAGCAGCTTCCCTGTGGCGGGGAAGTGCAAACGTACACGTTTTAGGCCGAAAACGTGTTTTCCGGCGAAAACGCACACCACGGCTCTTTCTGAGAAAAAGCAAGCACGGAGGACGAGAACCGCTTTTGCCCTGCGTAGCGTTCCGGCCGCGGGTAGAACCAGGCAGAGAATTCCCGGCTAGCAGCTTCCCTGTGGCGGGGAAGTGCAAACGTACACGTTTTCGGCCGAAAAAGCGTTTTACGGCGAAAACGCACACCACGGCTCTTTCTGAGAAAAAGCAAGCACGGAGGATGAGAACCGCTTTTGCCCTGCGTAGCGTTCCGGGCAGCGGGTAGAACCAGGCAGAGAATTCCCGGCTAGCAGCTTCCCTGTGGCGGGGAAGTGCAAACGTACACGTTTTCGGCCGAAAACGCGTTTTCCGGCGAAAACGCACACCACGGCTCTTTCTGAGAAATAGCAAGCACGGAGGACCAGAACCGCTTTTGCCCTGCGTAGCGTTCCGGGCAGCGGGTAGAACCTGGCAGAGAATTCCCGGCTAGCAGCTTCCCTGTGGCGGGGAAGTGCAAACGTACACGTTTTCGGCCGAAAACGCGTTTTCCGGCGAAAACGCACACCACGGCTCTTTCTGAGAAAAAGCAAGCACGGAGGACGAGAACCGCTTTTGCCCTGCGTAGCGTTCCGGGCAGCGGGTAGAACCAGGCAGAGAATTCCCGGCTAGCAGCTTCCCTGTGGCGGGGAAGTGCAAACGTACACGTTTTCGGCCGAAAACGCGTTTTCCGGCGAAAACGCACACCACGGCTCTTTCTGAGAAAAAGCAAGCACGAAGGACGAGAACCGCTTTTGCCCTGCGTAGCGTTCCGGGCAGCGGGTAGAACCAGGCAGAGAATTCCCGGCTAGCAGCTTCCCTGTGGCGGGGAAGTGCAAACGTACACGTTTTCGGCCGAAAACGCATTTTCCGGCGAAAACGCACACCACCGCTCTTTCTTAGAAAAAGCAAGCACGGAGGACGACAACCGCTTTTGCCCTGCGTAGCGTTCCGGGCAGCGGGTAGAACCAGGCAGAGAATTCCCGGCTAGCAGCTTCCCTGTGGCGGGGAAGTGCAAACGTACACGTTTTCGGCCGAAAATGCGTTTTCCGGCGAAAACGCACACCACGGCTCTTTCTGAGAAAAAGCAAGCACGGAGGACGAGAACCGCTTTTGCCCTGCGTAGCGTTCCGGGCAGCGGGTAGAACCAGGCAGAGAATTCCCGGCTAGCAGCTTCCCTGTGGCGGGGAAGTGCAAACGTACACGTTTTCGGCCGAAAACGCGTTTTCCGGCGAAAACGCACACCACGGCTCTTTCTGAGAAAAAGCAAGCACGGAGGACGAGAACCGCTTTTGCCCTGCGTAGCGTTCCGGGCAGCGGGTAGAACCAGGCAGAGAATTGCCGGCTAGCAGCTTCCCTGTGGCGGGGAAGTGCAAACGTACACGTTTTCGGCCGAAAACGCGTTTTCCGGCGAAAACGCACACCACGGCTCTTTCTGAGAAAAAGCAAGCACGGAGGACTAGAACCGCTTTTGCCCTGCGTAGCGTTCCGGGCAGCGGGTAGAACCAGGCAGAGAATTCCCGGCTAGCAGCTTCCCTGTGGCGGGGAAGTACAAACGTACACGGTTTCGGCCGAAAACGCGTTTTCCGGAGAAAACGCACACCACGGCTCTTTCTGAGAAAAAGCAAGCACGGAGGACGAGAACCGCTTTTGCCCTGCGTAGCGTTCCGGGCAGCGGGTAGAACCAGGCAGAGAATTCCCGGCTAGCAGCTTCCCTGTGGCGGGGAAGTGCAAACGTACACGTTTTAGGCCGAAAACGCGTTTTCCGGCGAAAACGCACACCACGGCTCTTTCTGAGAAAAAGCAAGCACGGAGGACGAGAACCGCTTTTGCCCTGCGTAGCGTTCCGGGCAGCGGGTAAAACCAGGCAGAGAATTCCCGGCTAGCAGCTTCCCTGTGGCGGGGAAGTGCAAACGTACACGGTTTCGGCCAAAAAAGCGTTTTATGGCGAAAACGCACACCACGGCTCTTTCTGAGAAAAAGCAAGCACGGAGGACGAGAACCGCTTTTGCCCTGCGTAGCGTTCCGGGCAGCGGGTAGAACCAGGCAGAGAATTCCCGGCTAGCAGCTTCCCTGTGGCGGGGAAGTGCAAACGTACACGGTTTCGGCCGAAAACGCGTTTTCCGGCGAAAACGCACACCACGGCTCTTTCTTAGAAAAAGCCAGCACGGAGGACGAGAACCGCTTTTGCCCTGCGTAGCGTTCCGGGCAGCGGGTAGAACCAGGCAGAGAATTCCCGGCTAGCAGCATCCCTGTGGCGGGGAAGTGCAAACGTACATGTTTTCGGCCGAAAACGCGTTTTCCTGCGAAAACGCACACCACGGCTCTTTCTGAGAAAAAGCAAGCACGGAGGACCAGAACCGGTTTTGCCCTGCGTAGCGTTCCGGGCAGCGTGTAGAACCTGGCAGAGAATTCCCGGCTAGCAGCTTCCCTGTGGCGGGGAAGTGCAAACGTACACGTTTTCGGCTGAAAACGCTTTTTGCGGCGAAAACGCACACCACGGCTCTTTCTGAGAAAAAGCAAGCACGGAGGACGAGAACCGCTTTTGCCCTGCGTAGCGTTCCGGGCAGCGGGTAAAACCAGGCAGAGAATTCCCGGCTAGCAGCTTCCCTGTGGCGGGGAAGTGCAAACGTACACGGTTTCGGCCAAAAAAGCGTTTTATGGCGAAAACGCACACCACGGCTCTTTCTGAGAAAAAGCAAGCACGGAGGACGAGAACCGCTTTTGCCCTGCGTAGCGTTCCGGGCAGCGGGTAGAACCAGGCAGAGAATTCCCGGCTAGCAGCTTCCCTGTGGCGGGGAAGTGCAAACGTACACGTTTTCGGCCGAAAACGCGTTTTCCGGCGAAAACGCACACCACGGCTCTTTCTTAGAAAAAGCAAGCACGGAAGACGACAACCGCTTTTGCCCTGCGTAGCGTTCCGGGCAGCGGGTAGAACCTGGCAGAGAATTCCCGGCTAGCAGCTTCCCTGTGGCGGGGAAGTGCAAACGTACACGTTTTCGGCCGAAAACGCGTTTTCCGGCGAAAACGCACACCACGGCTCTTTCTGAGAAAAAGCAAGCACGGAGGACGAGAACCGCTTTTGCCCTGCGTAGCGTTCCGGGCAGCGGGTAGAACCAGGCAGAGAATTCCCGGCTAGCAGCTTCCCTGTGGCGGGGAAGTGCAAACGTACACGTTTTCGGCCGAAAACGCGTTTTCCGGCGAAAACGCACACCACGGCTCTTTCTGAGAAAAAGCAAGCACGAAGGACGAGAACCGCTTTTGCCCTGCGTAGCGTTCCGGGCAGCGGGTAGAACCAGGCAGAGAATTCCCGGCTAGCAGCTTCCCTGTGGCGGGGAAGTGCAAACGTACACGTTTTCGGCCGAAAACGCATTTTCCGGCGAAAACGCACACCACGGCTCTTTCTGAGAAAAAGCAAGCACGGAGGACGAGAACCGCTTTTGCCCTGCGTAGCGTTCCGGGCAGCGGGTAGAACCAGGCAGAGAATTCCCGGCTAGCAGCTTCCCTGTGGCGGGGAAGTGCAAACGTACACGTTTTCGGCCGAAAACGCATTTTCCGGCGAAAACGCACACCACGGCTCTTTCTTAGAAAAAGCAAGCACGGAGGACGACAACCGCTTTTGCCCTGCGTAGCGTTCCGGGCAGCGGGTAGAACCAGGCAGAGAATTCCCGGCTAGCAGCTTCCCTGTGGCGGGGAAGTGCAAACGTACACGTTTTCGGCCGAAAACGCGTTTTCCGGCGAAAAGGCACACCACGGCTCTTTCTGAGAAAAAGCAAGCACGGAGGACGAGAACCGCTTTTGCCCTGCGTAGCGTTCCGGGCAGCGGGTAGAACCTGGCAGAGAATTCCCGGCTAGCAGCTTCCCTGTGGCGGGGAAGTGCAAACTTACACGTTTTCGGCCGAAAACGCGTTTTCCGGCGAAAACGCACACCACGGCTCTTTCTGAGAAAAAGCAAGCACGGAGGACGAGAACCGCTTTTGCCCTGCGTAGCGTTCCGGCAGCGGGTAGAACCAGGCAGAGAATTCCCGGATAGCAGCTTCCCTGTGGCGGGGAAGTGCAAACGTACACGTTTTCGGCCGAAAACGCGTTTTACGGCGAAAACGCACACCACGGCTCTTTCTGAGAAAAAGCAAGCACGGAGGACGAGAACCGCTTTTGCCCTGCGTAGCGTTCCGGGCAGCGGGTAGAACCAGGCAGAGAATTCCCGGCTAGCAGCTTCCCTGTGGCGGGGAAGTGCAAACGTACACGTTTTCGGCCGAAAACGCGTTTTCCGGCGAAAAGGCACACCACGGCTCTTTCTGAGAAAAAGCAAGCACGGAGGACAAGAACCGCTTTTGCCCTGCGTAGCGTTCCGGGCAGCGGGTAGAACCTGGCAGAGAATTCCCGGCTAGCAGCTTCCCTGTGGCGGGGAATTGCAAACGTACACGTTTTCGGCCGAAAACGCGTTTTCCGGCGAAAACGCACACCACGGCTCTTTCTGAGAAAAAGAAAGCACGGAGGACGAGAAGCGCTTTTGCCCTGCGTAGCGTTCCGGGCAGCGGGTAGAACCAGGCAGAGAATTCCCGGCTAGCAGCTTCCCTGTGGCGGGGAAGTGCAAACGTACACGGTTTCGGCCGAAAAAGCATTTTACGGCGAAAACGCACGCCGCGGCTCTTTCTGAGAAAAAGCAAGCACGGAGGACGAGAACCGCTTTTGCCCTGCGTAGCGTTCCGGGCAGCGGGTAGAACCAGGCAGAGAATTCCCGGCTAGCAGCTTCCCTGTGGCGGGGAAGTGCAAACGTACACGGTTTCGGCCGAAAAAGCGTTTTACGGAGAAAACACACACCACGGCTCTTACTGAGAAAAAGCAAGCACGGAGGACGAGAACCGCTTTTGCCCTGCGTAGCGTTCCGGGCAGCGGGTAGAACCAGGCAGAGAATTCCCGGCTAGCAGCTTCCCTGTGGCGGGGAAGTGCAAACGTACACGTTTTCGGCCGAAAATGCGTTTTCCGGCGAAAACGCACACCACGGCTCTTTCTGAGAAAAAGCAAGCACGGAGGACGAGAACCGCTTTTGCCCTGCGTAGCGTTCCGGGCAGCGGGTAGAACCAGGCAGAGAATTCCCGGCTAGCAGCTTCCCTGTGGCGGGGAAGTGCAAACGTACACGGTTTCGGCCGAAAAAGCATTTTACGGCGAAAACGCACGCCGCGGCTCTTTCTGAGAAAAAGCAAGCACGGAGGACGAGAACCGCTTTTGCCCTGCGTAGCGTTCCGGGCAGCGGGTAGAACCAGGCAGAGAATTCCCGGCTAGCAGCTTCCCTGTGGCGGGGAAGTGCAAACGTACACGGTTTCGGCCGAAAAAGCGTTTTACGGAGAAAACACACACCACGGCTCTTACTGAGAAAAAGCAAGCACGGAGGACGAGAACCGCTTTTGCCCTGCGTAGCGTTCCGGGCAGCGGGTAGAACCAGGCAGAGAATTCCCGGCTAGCAGCTTCCCTGTGGCGGGGAAGTGCAAACGTACACGTTTTCGGCCGAAAATGCGTTTTCCGGCGAAAACGCACACCACGGCTCTTTCTGAGAAAAAGCAAGCACGGAGGACGAGAACCGCTTTTGCCCTGCGTAGCGTTCCGGGCAGCGGGTAGAACCAGGCAGAGAATTCCCGGCTAGCAGCTTCCCTGTGGCGGGGAAGTGCAAACGTACACGTTTTCGGCCGAAAACGCGTTTTCCGGCGAAAACGCACACCACGGCTCTTTCTGAGAAAAAGCAAGCACGGAGGACGACAACCGCTTTTGCCCTGCGTAGCGTTCCGGGCAGCGGGTAGAACCAGGCAGAGAATTCCCGGCTAGCAGCTTCCCTGTGGCGGGGAAGTGCAAACGTACACGGTTTCGGCCGAAAACGCGTTTTCCGGCGAAAACGCACACCACGGCTCTTTCTTAGAAAAAGCCAGCACGGAGGACGAGAACCGCTTTTGCCCTGCGTAGCGTTCCGGGCAGCGGGTAGAACCAGGCAGAGAATTCCCGGCTAGCAGCTTCCCTGTGGCGGGGAAGTGCAAACGTACATGTTTTCGGCCGAAAACGCGTTTTCCTGCGAAAACGCACACCACGGCTCTTTCTGAGAAAAAGCAAGCACGGAGGACCAGAACCGGTTTTGCCCTGCGTAGCGTTCCGGGCAGCGTGTAGAACCTGGCAGAGAATTCCCGGCTAGCAGCTTCCCTGTGGCGGGGAAGTGCAAACGTACACGTTTTCGGCTGAAAACGCTTTTTGCGGCGAAAACGCACACCACGGCTCTTTCTGAGAAAAAGCAAGCACGGAGGACGACAACCGCTTTTGCCCTGCGTAGCGTTCCGGGCAGCGGGTAGAACCAGGCAGAGAATTCCCGGCTAGCAGCTTCCCTGTGGCGGGGAAGTGCAAACGTACACGTTTTCGGCCGAAAACGCGTTTTCCGGCGAAAACGCACACCACGGCTCTTTCTGAGAAAAAGCAAGCACGGAGGACGAGAACCGCTTTTGCCCTGCGTAGCGTTCCGGGCAGGGGTTAGAACCAGGCAGAGAATTCCCGGCTAGCAGCTTCCCTTTGGCGGGGAAGTGCAAACGTACACGTTTTCGGCCGAAAACGCGTTTTCCGGCGAAAACGCACACCACGGCTCTTTCTGAGAAAAAGCAAGCACGGAGGACGAGAACCGCTTTTGCCCTGCGTAGCGTTCCGGGCAGCGGGTAGAACCTGGCAGAGAATTCCCGGCTAGCAGCTTCCCTGTGGCGGGGAAGTGCAAACGTACACGTTTTCGGCCGAAAACGCGTTTTCCGGCGAAAACGCACACCACGGCTCTTTCTGAGAAAAAGCAAGCACGGAGGACGAGAACCGCTTTTGCCCTGCGTAGCGTTCCGGGCAGCGGGTAGAACCAGGCAGAGAATTCCCGGCTAGCAGCTTCCCTGTGGCGGGGAAGTGCAAACGTACACGTTTTCGGCCGAAAACGCGTTTTCCGGCGAAAAAGCACACCACGGCTCTTTCTGAGAAAAAGCAAGCACGAAGGACGAGAACCGCTTTTGCCCTGCGTAGCGTTCCGGGCAGCGGGTATAACCAGGCAGAGAATTCCCGGCTAGCAGCTTCCCTGTGGCGGGGAAGTGCAAACGTACACGTTTTCGTCCGAAAACGCATTTTCCGGCGAAAACGCACACCACGGCTCTTTCTGAGAAAAAGCAAGCACGGAGGACGACAACCGCTTTTGCCCTGCGTAGCGTTCCGGGCAGCGGGTAGAACCTGGCAGAGAATTCCCGGCTAGCAGCTTCCCTGTGGCGGGGAAGTGCAAACGTACACGTTTTTGGCCGAAAACGCGTTTTCCGGCGAAAACGCACACCACGGCTCTTTCTGAGAAAAAGCAAGCACGGAGGACGAGAACCGCTTTTGCCCTGCGTAGCGTTCCGGGCAGCGGGTAGAACCAGGCAGAGAATTCCCGGCTAGCAGCTTCCCTGTGGCGGGGAAGTGCAAACGTACACGTTTTCGGCCGAAAACGCGTTTTCCGGCGAAAAGGCACACCACGGCTCTTTCTGAGAAAAAGCAAGCACGGAGGACAAGAACCGCTTTTGCCCTGCGTAGCGTTCCGGGCAGCGGGTAGAACCAGGCAGAGAATTCCCGGCTAGCAGCTTCCCTGTGGCGGGCAAGTGCAAACGTACACGGTTTCGGCCGAAAAAGCATTTTACGGCGAAAACGCACGCCGCGGCTCTTTCTGAGAAAAAGCAAGCACGGAGGACGAGAACCGCTTTTGCCCTGCGTAGCGTTCCGGGCAGCGGGTAGAACCAGGCAGAGAATTCCCGGCTAGCAGCTTCCCTGTGGCGGGGAATTGCAAACGTACACGTTTTCGGCCGAAAACGCGTTTTCCGGCAAAAACGCACACCACGGCTCTTTCTGAGAAAAAGCAAGCACGGAGGACGAGAACCGCTTTTGCCCTGCGTAGCGTTCCGGCAGCGGGTAGAACCAGGCAGAGAATTCCCGGCTAGCAGCTTCCCTGTGGCGGGGAAGTGCAAACGTACACGGTTTCGGCCGAAAAAGCATTTTACGGCGAAAACGCACGCCGCGGCTCTTTCTGAGAAAAAGCAAGCACGGAGGACGAGAACCGCTTTTGCCCTGCGTAGCGTTCCGGGCAGCGGGTAGAACCAGGCAGAGAATTCCCGGCTAGCAGCTTCCCTGTGGCGGGGAAGTGCAAACGTACACGGTTTCGGCCGAAAACGCGTTTTACGGAGAAAACACACACCACGGCTCTTACTGAGAAAAAGCAAGCACGGAGGACGAGAACCGCTTTTGCCCTGCGTAGCGTTCCGGGCAGCGGGTAGAACCAGGCAGAGAATTCCCGGCTAGCAGCTTCCCTGTGGCGGGGAAGTGCAAACGTACACGTTTTCGGCCGAAAATGCGTTTTCCGGCGAAAACGCACACCACGGCTCTTTCTGAGAAAAAGCAAGCACGGAGGACGAGAACCGCTTTTGCCCTGCGTAGCGTTCCGGGCAGCGGGTAGAACCTGGCAGAGAATTCCCGGCTAGCAGCTTCCCTGTGGCGGGGAAGTGCAAACGTACACGTTTTCGGCCGAAAACGCGTTTTCCGGCGAAAACGCACACCACGGCTCTTTCTGAGAAAAAGCAAGCACGGAGGACGACAACCGCTTTTGCCCTGCGTAGCGTTCCGGGCAGCGGGTAGAACCAGGCAGAGAATTCCCGGCTAGCAGCTTCCCTGTGGCGGGGAAGTGCAAACGTACACGTTTTCGGCCAAAAACGCGTTTTCCGGCGAAAACGCACACCACGGCTCTTTCTTAGAAAAAGCAAGCACGGAGGACGAGAACCGCTTTTGCCCTGCGTAGCGTTCCGGGCAGCGGGTAGAACCAGGCAGAGAATTGCCGGCTAGCAGCTTCCCTGTGGCGGGGAAGTGCAAACGTACACGTTTTCGGCCGAAAACGCGTTTTCCTGCGAAAACGCACACCACGGCTCTTTCTGAGAAAAAGCAAGCACGGAGGACCAGAACCGGTTTTGCCCTGCGTAGCGTTCCGGGCAGCGTGTAGAACCTGGCAGAGAATTCCCGGCTAGCAGCTTCCCTGTGGCGGGGAAGTGCAAACGTACACGTTTTCGGCTGAAAACGCTTTTTGCGGTGAAAACGCACACCACGGCTCTTTCTGAGAAAAAGCAAGCACGGAGGACGACAACCGCTTTTGCCCTGCGTAGCGTTCCGGGCAGCGGGTAGAACCAGGCAGAGAATTCCCGGCTAGCAGCTTCCCTGTGGCGGGGAAGTGCAAACGTACACGTTTTCGGCCGAAAACGCGTTTTCCGGCGAAAACGCACACCACGGCTCTTTCTGAGAAAAAGCAAGCACGGAGGACGAGAACCGCTTTTGCCCTGCGTAGCGTTCCGGGCAGGGGTTAGAACCAGGCAGAGAATTCCCGGCTAGCAGCTTCCCTTTGGCGGGGAAGTGCAAACGTACACGTTTTCGGCCGAAAACGCGTTTTCCGGCGAAAACGCACACCACGGCTCTTTCTGAGAAAAAGCAAGCACAGAGGACGAGAACCGATTTTGCCCTGCGTAGCGTTCCGGGCAGCGGTTAGAACCTGGCAGAGAATTCCCGGCTAGCAGCTTCCCTGTGGCGGGGAAGTGCAAACGTACACGTTTTCGGCCGAAAACGCGTTTTCCGGCGAAAACGCACACCACGGCTCTTTCTGAGAAAAAGCAAGCACGGAGGACGAGAACCGCTTTTGCCCTGCGTAGCGTTCCGGGCAGCGGGTAGAACCAGGCAGAGAATTCCCGGCTAGCAGCTTCCCTGTGGCGGGGAAGTGCAAACGTACACGTTTTCGGCCGAAAACGCGTTTTCCGGCGAAAACGCACACCACGGCTCTTTCTGAGAAAAAGCAAGCACGAAGGACGAGAACCGCTTTTGCCCTGCGTAGCGTTCCGGGCAGCGGGTAGAACCAGGCAGAGAATTCCCGGCTAGCAGCTTCCCTGTGGCGGGGAAGTGCAAACGTACACGTTTTCGGCCAAAAACGCATTTTCCGGCGAAAACGCACGCCACGGCTCTTTCTTAGAAAAAGCAAGCACGGAGGACGACAACCGCTTTTGCCCTGCGTAGCGTTCCGGGCAGCGGGTAGAACCAGGCAGAGAATTCCCGGCTAGCAGCTTCCCTGTGGCGGGGAAGTGCAAACGTACACGTTTTCGGCCGAAAACGCATTTTCCGGCGAAAACGCACACCACGGCTCTTTCTTAGAAAAAGCAAGCACGGAGGACGAGAACCGCTTTTGCCCTGCGTAGCGTTCCGGGCAGTGGGTAGAACCAGGCAGAGAATTCCCGGCTAGCAGCTTCCCTGTGGCGGGGAAGTGCAAACGTACACGTTTTCGGCCGAAAACGCGTTTTCCGGCGAAAAGGCACACCACGGCTCTTTCTGAGAAAAAGCAAGCACGGAGGACGAGAACCGCTTTTGCCCTGCGTAGCGTTCCGGGCAGCGGGTAGAACCTGGCAGAGAATTCCCGGCTAGCAGCTTCCCTGTGGCGGGGAAGTGCAAACGTACACGTTTTTGGCCGAAAACGCGTTTTCCGGCGAAAACGCACACCACGGCTCTTTCTGAGAAAAAGCAAGCACGGAGGACGAGAACCGCTTTTGCCCTGCGTAGCGTTCCGGGCAGCGGGTAGAACCAGGCAGAGAATTCCCGGCTAGCAGCTTCCCTGTGGCGGGGAAGTGCAAACGTACACGTTTTCGGCCGAAAACGCGTTTTCCGGCGAAAACGCACACCACGGCTCTTTCTGAGAAAAAGCAAGCACGGAGGACGAGAACCGCTTTTGCCCTGCGTAGCGTTCCGGGCAGCGGGTAGAAGCAGGCAGAGAATTCCCGGCTAGCAGCTTCCCTGTGGCGGGGAAGTGCAAACGTACACGTTTTCGGCCGAAAACGCGTTTTCCGGCGAAAAGGCACACCACGGCTCTTTCTGAGAAAAAGCAAGCACGGAGGACAAGAACCGCTTTTGCCCTGCGTAGCGTTCTGGGCAGCGGGTAGAACCTGGCAGAGAATTCCCGGCTAGCAGCTTCCCTGTGGCGGCGAAGTGCAAACGTACACGTTTTCGGCCGAAAACGCGTTTTCCGGCGAAAACGCACACCACGGCTCTTTCTGAGAAAAAGAAAGCACGGAGGACGAGAACCGCTTTTGCCCTGCGTAGCGTTCCGGGCAGCGGGTAGAACCAGGCAGAGAATTCCCGGCTAGCAGCTTCCCTGTGGCGGGCAAGTGCAAACGTACACGGTTTCGGCCGAAAAAGCATTTTACGGCGAACACGCACGCCGCGGCTCTTTCTTAGAAAAAGCAAGCACGGAGGACGAGAACCGCTTTTGCCCTGCGTAGCGTTCCGGGCAGCGGGTAGAACCAGGCAGAGAATTCCCGGCTAGCAGCTTCCCTGTGGCGGGGAAGTGCAAACGTACACGTTTTTGGCCGAAAACGCGTTTTACGGCGAAAACGCACACCACGGCTCTTTCTGAGAAAAAGCAAGCACGGAGGACGAGAACCGCTTTTGCCCTGCGTAGCGTTCCGGGCAGCGGGTAGAACCAGGCAGAGAATTCCCGGCTAGCAGCTTCCCTGTGGCGGGGAAGTGCAAACGTACACGTTTTCGGCCGAAAACGCGTTTTCCGGTGAAAACGCACACCACGGCTCTTTCTGAGAAAAAGCAAGCACGGAGGACGAGAACCGCTTTTGCCCTGCGTAGCGTTCCGGGCAGCGGGTAGAACCTGGCAGAGAATTCCCGGCTAGCAGCTTCCCTGTGGCGGGGAAGTGCAAACGTACACGTTTTCGGCCGAAAACGCGTTTTCCGGCGAAAACGCACACCACGGCTCTTTCTGAGAAAAAGCAAGCACGGAGGACGAGAACCGCTTTTGCCCTGCGTAGCGTTCCGGGCAGCGGGTAGAACCAGGCAGAGAATTCCCGGCTAGCAGCTTCCCTGTGGCGGGGAAGTGCAAACGTACACGTTTTAGGCCGAAAACGCGTTTTCTGGCGAAAACGCACACCACGGCTCTTTCTTATAAAAAGCAAGCACGGAGGACAACAACCGCTTTTGCCCTGCGTAGCGTTCCGGGCAGCGGGTAGAACCTGGCAGAGAATTCCCGGCTAGCAGCTTCCCTGTGGCGGGGAAGTGCAAACGTACACGTTTTAGGCCGAAAACGCGTTTTCCGGCGAAAACGCACACCACGGCTCTTTCTGAGATAAAGAAAGCACGGAGGACGACAACCGCTTTTGCCCTGCGTAGCGTTCCGGCAGCGGGTAGAACCAGGCAGAGAATTCCCGGCTAGCAGCTTCCCTGTGGCGGGGAAGTGCAAACGTACACGTTTTCGGCCGAAAACGCGTTTTCCGGTGAAAACGCACACCACGGCTCTTTCTGAGAAAAAGCAAGCACGGAGGACGAGAACCGCTTTTGCCCTGCGTAGCGTTCCGGGCAGCGGGTAGAACCACGCAGAGAATTCCCGGCTAGCAGCTTCCCTGTGGCGGGGAAGTGCAAACGTACACGTTTTCGGCCGAAAACGCGTTTTCCGGCGAAAACGCACACCACGGCTCTTTCTGAGAAAAAGCAAGCACGGAGGACCAGAACCGCTTTTGCCCTGCGTAGCGTTCCGGGCAGCGTGTAGAACCTGGCAGAGAATTCCCGGCTAGCAGCTTCCCTGTGGCGGGGAAGTGCAAACGTACACGTTTTCGGCTGAAAACGCTTTTTGCGGCGAAAACGCACACCACGGCTCTTTCTGAGAAAAAGCAAGCACGGAGGACGACAACCGCTTTTGCCCTGCGTAGCGTTCCGGGCAGCGGGTAGAACCAGGCAGAGAATTCCCGGCTAGCAGCTTCCCTGTGGCGGGGAAGTGCAAACGTACACGTTTTCGGCCGAAAGCGTGTTTTCCGGCGAAAACGCACACCACGGCTCTTTCTGAGAAAAAGCAAGCACGGAGGACGAGAACCGCTTTTGCCCTGCGTAGCGTTCCGGGCAGCGGGTAGAACCAGGCAGAGAATTCCCGGCTAGCAGCTTCCCTGTGGCGGGGAAGTGCAAACGTACACGTTTTCGGCCGAAAACGCGTTTTCCGGCGAAAACGCACACCACGGCTCTTTCTGAGAAAAAGCAAGCACGGAGGACGAGAACCGCTTTTGCCCTGCGTAGCGTTCCGGGCAGCGGGTAGAACCAGGCAGAGAATTCCCGGCTAGCAGCTTCCCTGTGGCGGGGAAGTGCAAACGTACACGTTTTCGGTCGAAAACGCGTTTTCCGGCGAAAACGCACACCACGGCTCTTTCTGAGAAAAAGAAAGCACGGAGGACGAGAACCGCTTTTACCCTGCGTAGCGTTCCGGGCAGCGGGTAGAACCAGGCAGAGAATTCCCGGCTAGCAGCTTCCCTGTGGCGGGGAAGTGCAAACGTACACGGTTTCGTCCGAAAAAGCATTCTACGGCGAAAACGCACGCCGCGGCTCTTTCTGAGAAAAAGCAAGCACGGAGGACGAGAACCGCTTTTGCCCTGCGTAGCGTTCCGGGCAGCGGGTAGAACCAGGCAGAGAATTCCCGGATAGCAGCTTCCCTGTGGCGGGGAAGTGCAAACGTACACGGTTTCGGCCGAAAACGCGTTTTACGGAGAAAACACACACCACGGCTCTTACTGAGAAAAAGCAAGCACGGAGGACGAGAACTGCTTTTGCCCTGCGTAGCGTTCCGGGCAGCGGGTAGAACCAGGCAGAGAATTCCCGGCTAGCAGCTTCCCTGTGGCGGGGAAGTGCAAACGTACACGTTTTCGGCCGAAAACGCGTTTTCCGGCGAAATCGCACACCACGGCTCTTTCTGAGAAAAAGCAAGCACGGAGGACGAGAACCGCTTTTGCCCTGCGTAGCGTTCCGGGCAGCGGGTAGAACCAGGCAGAGAATTCCCGGCTAGCAGCTTCCCTGTGGCGGGGAAGTGCAAACGTACACGTTTTCGGCCGAAAACGCGTTTTCCGGCGAAAAGGCACACCACGGCTCTTTCTGAGAAAAAGCAAGCACGGAGGACGAGAACCGCTTTTGCCCTGCGTAGCGTTCCGGCAGCGGGTAGAACCAGGCTGAGAATTCCCGGCTAGCAGCTTCCCTGTGGCGGGGAAGTGCAAACGTACACGTTTTCGGCCGAAAACGCGTTTTCCGGCGAAAACGCACACCACGGCTCTTTCTGAGAAAAAGCAAGCACGGAGGACGAGAACCGCTTTTGCCCTGCGTAGCGTTCCAGGCAGCGGGTAGAAGCAGGCAGAGAATTCCCGGCTAGCAGCTTCCCTGTGGCGGGGAAGTGCAAACGTACACGTTTTCGGCCGAAAACGCGTTTTCCGGCGAAAACGCACACCACGGCTCTTTCTGAGAAAAAGCAAGCACGGAGGACGAGAACCGCTTTTGCCCTGCGTAGCGTTCCGCGCAGCGGGTAGAACCAGTCAGAGAATTCCCGGCTAGCAGCTTCCCTTTGGCGGGGAAGTGCAAACGTACACGGTTTCGGCCGAAAAAGCATTTTACGGCGAAAACGCACGCCGCGGCTCTTTCTGAGAAAAAGCAAGCACGGAGGACGAGAACCGCTTTTGCCCTGCGTAGCGTTCCGGGCAGCGGGTAGAACCAGGCAGAGAATTCCCGGCTAGCAGCTTCCCTGTGGCGGGGAAGTGCAAACGTACACGGTTTCGGCCGAAAACGCGTTTTCTGCCGAAAACGCACACCACGGCTCTTTCTGAGAAAAAGCAAGCACGGAGGACGAGAACCGCTTTTGCCCTGCGTAGCGTTCCGGGCAGCGGGTAGAACCAGTCAGAGAATTCCCGGCTAGCAGCTTCCCTGTGGCGGGGAAGTGCAAACGTACACGTTTTCGGCCGAAAGCGCGTTTTCCGGCGAAAACGCACACCACGGCTCTTTCTGAGAAAAAGCAAGCACGGAGGACGAGAACCGCTTTTGCCCTGCGTAGCGTTCCGGGCAGCGGGTAGAACCAGGCAGAGAATTCCCGGCTAGCAGCTTCCCTGTGGCGGGGAAGTGCAAACGTACACGTTTTCGGCCGAAAACGCGTTTTCCGGCGAAATCGCACACCACGGCTCTTTCTGAGAAAAAGCAAGCACGGAGGACGAGAACCGCTTTTGCCCTGCGTAGCGTTCCGGGCAGCGGGTAGAACCAGGCAGAGAATTCCCGGCTAGCAGCTTCCCTGTGGCGGGGAATTGCAAACGTACACGTTTTCGGCGGAAAACGCTTTTTCCGGCGAAAACGCACACCACGGCTCTTTCTGAGAAAAAGAAAGCACGGAGGACGAGAACCGCTTTTACCCTGCGTAGCGTTCCGGGCAGCGGGTAGAACCAGGCAGAGAATTCCCGGCTAGCAGCTTCCCTGTGGCGGGGAAGTGCAAACGTACACGGTTTCGGCCGAAAAAGCATTTTACGGCGAAAACGCACGCCACGGCTCTTTCTGAGAAAAAGCAAGCACGGAGGACGAGAACCGCTTTTGCCCTGCGTAGCGTTCCGGGCAGCGGGTAGAACCAGGCAGAGAATTCCCGGATAGCAGCTTCCCTGTGGCGGGGAAGTGCAAACGTACACGGTTTCGGCCGAAAACGCGTTTTACGGAGAAAACACACACCACGGCTCTTACTGAGAAAAAGCAAGCACGGAGGACGAGAACTGCTTTTGCCCTGCGTAGCGTTCCGGGCAGCGGGTAGAACCAGGCAGAGAATTCCCGGCTAGCAGCTTCCCTGTGGCGGGGAAGTGCAAACGTACACGTTTTCGGCCGAAAACGCGTTTTCCGGCGAAATCGCACACCACGGCTCTTTCTGAGAAAAAGCAAGCACGGAGGACGAGAACCGCTTTTGCCCTGCGTAGCGTTCCGGGCAGCGGGTAGAACCAGGCAGAGAATTCCCGGCTAGCAGCTTCCCTGTGGCGGGGAAGTGCAAACGTACACGTTTTAGGCCGAAAACGCGTTTTCCGGCGAAAACGCACACCACGGCTCTTTCTGAGAAAAAGCAAGCACGGAGGACGAGAACCGCTTTTGCCCTGCGTAGCGTTCCGGCAGCGGGTAGAACCAGGCTGAGAATTCCCGGCTAGCAGCTTCCCTGTGGCGGGGAAGTGCAAACGTACACGTTTTCGGCCGAAAGCGCGTTTTCCGGCGAAAACGCACACCACGGCTCTTTCTGAGAAAAAGCAAGCACGGAGGACGAGAACCGCTTTTGCCCTGCGTAGCGTTCCGGGCAGCGGGTAGAACCAGGCAGAGAATTCCCGGCTAGCAGCTTCCCTGTGGCGGGGAAGTGCAAACGTACACGTTTTCGGCCGAAAACGCGTTTTCCGGCGAAATCGCACACCACGGCTCTTTCTGAGAAAAAGCAAGCACGGAGGACGAGAACCGCTTTTGCCCTGCGTAGCGTTCCGGGCAGCGGGTAGAACCAGGCAGAGAATTCCCGGCTAGCAGCTTCCCTGTGGCGGGGAAGTGCAAACGTACACGTTTTCGGCGGAAAACGCGTTTTCCGGCGAAAACGCACACCACGGCTCTTTCTGAGAAAAAGAAAGCACGGAGGACGAGAACCGCTTTTACCCTGCGTAGCGTTCCGGGCAGCGGGTAGAACCAGGCAGAGAATTCCCGGCTAGCAGCTTCCCTGTGGCGGGGAAGTGCAAACGTACACGGTTTCGGCCGAAAAAGCATTTTACGGCGAAAACGCACGCCACGGCTCTTTCTGAGAAAAAGCAAGCACGGAGGACGAGAACCGCTTTTGCCCTGCGTAGCGTTCCGGGCAGCGGGTAGAACCAGGCAGAGAATTCCCGGATAGCAGCTTCCCTGTGGCGGGGAAGTGCAAACGTACACGGTTTCGGCCGAAAACGCGTTTTACGGAGAAATCGCACACCACGGCTCTTTCTGAGAAAAAGCAAGCACGGAGGACGAGAACCGCTTTTGCCCTGCGTAGCGTTCCGGGCAGCGGGTAGAACCAGGCAGAGAATTCCCGGCTAGCAGCTTCCCTGTGGCGGGGAAGTGCAAACGTACACGTTTTAGGCCGAAAACGCGTTTTCCGGCGAAAACGCACACCACGGCTCTTTCTGAGAAAAAGCAAGCACGGAGGACGAGAACCGCTTTTGCCCTGCGTAGCGTTCCGGCAGCGGGTAGAACCAGGCTGAGAATTCCCGGCTAGCAGCTTCCCTGTGGCGGGGAAGTGCAAACGTACACGTTTTCGGCCGAAAACGCGTTTTCCGGCGAAAACGCACACCACGGCTCTTTCTGAGAAAAAGCAAGCACGGAGGACGAGAACCGCTTTTGCCCTGCGTAGCGTTCCGGGCAGCGGGTAGAACCAGTCAGAGAATTCCCGGCTAGCAGCTTCCCTGTGGCGGGGAAGTGCAAACGTACACGGTTTCGGCCGAAAAAGCATTTTACGGCGAAAACGCACGCCGCGGCTCTTTCTGAGAAAAAGCAAGCACGGAGGACGAGAACCGCTTTTGCCCTGCGTAGCGTTCCGGGCAGCGGGTAGAACCAGGCAGAGAATTCCCGGCTAGCAGCTTCCCTGTGGCGGGGAAGTGCAAACGTACACGGTTTCGGCCGAAAACGCGTTTTACGGAGAAAACACACACCACGGCTCTTACTGAGAAAAAGCAAGCACGGAGGACGAGAACTGCTTTTGCCCTGCGTAGCGTTCGGGGCAGCGGGTAGAACCAGGCAGAGAATTCCCGGCTAGCAGCTTCCCTGTGGCGGGGAAGTGCAAACGTACACGTTTTCGGCCGAAAACGCGTTTTCCGGCGAAAACGCACACCACGGCTCTTTCTGAGAAAAAGCAAGCACGGAGGACGACAACCGCTTTTGCCCTGCGTAGCGTTGCGGCAGCGGGTAGAACCAGGCAGAGAATTCCCGGCTAGCAGCTTCCCTGTGGCGGGGAAGTGCAAACGTACACGTTTTCGGCCGAAAACGCGTTTTCCGGTGAAAACGCACACCACGGCTCTTTCTGAGAAAAAGCAAGCACGGAGGACGAGAACCGCTTTTGCCCTGCGTAGCGTTCCGGGCAGCGGGTAGAACCAGGCAGAGAATTCCCGGCTAGCAGCTTCCCTGTGGCGGGGAAGTGCAAACGTACACGTTTTCGGCCGAAAACGCGTTTTCCGGCGAAAACGCACACCACGGCTCTTTCTGAGAAAAAGCAAGCACGGAGGACCAGAACCGCTTTTGCCCTGCGTAGCGTTCCGGGCAGCGGGTAGAACCAGGCAGAGAATTCCCGGCTAGCAGCTTCCCTGTGGCGGGGAAGTGCAAACGTACACGTTTTCGGCCGAAAACGCGTTTTCCGGCGAAAACGAACACCACGGCTCTTTCTGAGAAAAAGCAAGCACGGAGGACGAGAACCGCTTTTGCCCTGCGTAGCGTTCCGGGCAGTGGGTAGAACCTGGCAGAGAATTCCCGGCTAGCAGCTTCCCTGTGGCGGGGAAGTGCAAACGTACACGTTTTCGGCCGAAAACGCGTTTTCCGGCGAAAACGCACACCACGGCTCTTTCTGAGAAAAAGCAAGCACGGTGGATGAGAACCGCTTTTGCCCTGCGTAGCGTTCCGGGCAGCGGGTAGAACCAGGCAGAGAATTCCCGGCTAGCAGCTTCCCTGTGGCGGGGAAGTGCAAACGTACACGTTTTCGGCCGAAAACGCGTTTTCCGGCGAAAACGCACACCACGGCTCTTTCTGAGAAAAAGCAAGCACGGAGGACGAGAACCGCTTTTGCCCTGCGTAGCGTTCCGGGCAGCGGGTAGAACCAGGCAGAGAATTCCCGGCTAGCAGCTTCCCTGTGGCGGGGAAGTGCAAACGTACACGTTTTCGGCCGAAAGCGCGTTTTCCGGCGAAAACGCACACCACGGCTCTTTCTGAGAAAAAGCAAGCACGGAGGACGAGAACCGCTTTTGCCCTGCGTAGCGTTCCGGGCAGCGGGTAGAACCAGGCAGAGAATTCCCGGCTAGCAGCTTCCCTGTGGCGGGGAAGTGCAAACGTACACGTTTTCGGCCGAAAACGCGTTTTCCGGCGAAATCGCACACCACGGCTCTTTCTGAGAAAAAGCAAGCACGGAGGACGAGAACCGCTTTTGCCCTGCGTAGCGTTCCGGGCAGCGGGTAGAACCAGGCAGAGAATTCCCGGCTAGCAGCTTCCCTGTGGCGGGGAAGTGCAAACGTACACGTTTTCGGCCGAAAACGCGTTTTCCGGCGAAAACGCACACCACGGCTCTTTCTGAGAAAAAGCAAGCACGGAGGACGACAACCGCTTTTGCCCTGCGTAGCGTTCCGGGCAGCGGGTAGAACCAGGCAGAGAATTCCCGGCTAGCAGCTTCCCTGTGGCGGGGAAGTGCAAACGTACACGTTTTAGGCCGAAAACGCGTTTTCCGGCGAAAACGCACACCACGGCTCTTTCTGAGAAAAAGCAAGCACGGAGGACGAGAACCGCTTTTGCCCTGCGTAGCGTTCCGGCAGCGGGTAGAAGCAGGCAGAGAATTCCCGGCTAGCAGCTTCCCTGTGGCGGGGAAGTGCAAACGTACACGTTTTCGGCCGAAAACGCGTTTTCCGGCGAAAACGCACACCACGGCTCTTTCTGAGAAAAAGCAAGCACGGAGGACGAGAACCGCTTTTGCCCTGCGTAGCGTTCCGGGCAGCGGGTAGAACCAGTCAGAGAATTCCCGGCTAGCAGCTTCCCTTTGGCGGGGAAGTGCAAACGTACACGGTTTCAGCCGAAAAAGCATTTTACGGCGAAAACGCACGCCGCGGCTCTTTCTGAGAAAAAGCAAGCACGGAGGACGAGAACCGCTTTTGCCCTGCGTAGCGTTCCGGGCAGCGGGTAGAACCAGGCAGAGAATTCCCGGCTAGCAGCTTCCCTGTGGCGGGGAAGTGCAAACGTACACGGTTTCGGCCGAAAACGCGTTTTCCGGCGAAAACGCACACCACGGCTCTTTCTGAGAAAAAGCAAGCACGGAGGACGAGAACCGCTTTTGCCCTGCGTAGCGTTCCGGGCAGCGGGTAGAACCAGTCAGAGAATTCCCGGCTAGCAGCTTCCCTGTGGCGGGGAAGTGCAAACGTACACGTTTTCGGCCGAAAGCGCGTTTTCCGGCGAAAACGCACACCACGGCTCTTTCTGAGAAAAAGCAAGCACGGAGGACGAGAACCGCTTTTGCCCTGCGTAGCGTTCCGGGCAGCGGGTAGAACCAGGCAGAGAATTCCCGGCTAGCAGCTTCCCTGTGGCGGGGAAGTGCAAACGTACACGTTTTCGGCCGAAAACGCGTTTTCCGGCGAAATCGCACACCACGGCTCTTTCTGAGAAAAAGCAAGCACGGAGGACGAGAACCGCTTTTGCCCTGCGTAGCGTTCCGGGCAGCGGGTAGAACCAGGCAGAGAATTCCCGGCTAGCAGCTTCCCTGTGGCGGGGAAGTGCAAACGTACACGTTTTCGGCGGAAAACGCGTTTTCCGGCGAAAACGCACACCACGGCTCTTTCTGAGAAAAAGAAAGCACGGAGGACGAGAACCGCTTTTACCCTGCGTAGCGTTCCGGGCAGCGGGTAGAACCAGGCAGAGAATTCCCGGCTAGCAGCTTCCCTGTGGCGGGGAAGTGCAAACGTACACGGTTTCGGCCGAAAACGCGTTTTACGGAGAAAACACACACCACGGCTCTTACTGAGAAAAAGCAAGCACGGAGGACGAGAACCGCTTTTGCCCTGCGTAGCGTTCCGGGCAGCGGGTAGAACCAGGCAGAGAATTCCCGGCTAGCAGCTTCCCTGTGGCGGGGAAGTGCAATCGTACACGTTTTAGGCCGAAAACGCGTTTTCCGGCGAAATCGCACACCACGGCTCTTTCTGAGAAAAAGCAAGCACGGAGGACGAGAACCGCTTTTGCCCTGCGTAGCGTTCCGGGCAGCGGGTAGAACCAGGCAGAGAATTCCCGGCTAGCAGCTTCCCTGTGGCGGGGAAGTGCAAACGTACACGTTTTCGGCCGAAAACGCGTTTTCCGGCGAAAACGCACACCACGGCTCTTTCTGAGAAAAAGCAAGCACGGAGGACGAGAACCGCTTTTGCCCTGCGTAGCGTTCCGGCAGCGGGTAGAACCAGGCTGAGAATTCCCGGCTAGCAGCTTCCCTGTGGCGGGGAAGTGCAAACGTACACGTTTTCGGCCGAAAACGCGTTTTCCGGCGAAAACGCACACCACGGCTCTTTCTGAGAAAAAGCAAGCACGGAGGACGAGAACCGCTTTTGCCCTGCGTAGCGTTCCAGGCAGCGGGTAGAAGCAGGCAGAGAATTCCCGGCTAGCAGCTTCCCTGTGGCGGGGAAGTGCAAACGTACACGTTTTCGGCCGAAAACGCGTTTTCCGGCAAAAACGCACACCACGGCTCTTTCTGAGAAAAAGCAAGCACGGAGGACGAGAACCGCTTTTGCCCTGCGTAGCATTCCGGGCAGCGGGTAGAACCAGGCAGAGAATTCCCGGCTAGCAGCTTCCCTGTGGCGGGGAAGTGCAAACGTACACGGTTTCGGCCGAAAACGCGTTTTCCGGCGAAAACGCACACCACGGCTCTTTCTGAGAAAAAGCAAGCACGGAGGACGAGAACCGCTTTTGCCCTGCGTAGCGTTCCGGGCAGCGGGTAGAACCAGTCAGAGAATTCCCGGCTAGCAGCTTCCCTGTGGCGGGGAAGTGCAAACGTACACGTTTTCGGCCGAAAGCGCGTTTTCCGGCGAAAACGCACACCACGGCTCTTTCTGAGAAAAAGCAAGCACGGAGGACGAGAACCGCTTTTGCCCTGCGTAGCGTTCCGGGCAGCGGGTAGAACCAGGCAGAGAATTCCCGGCTAGCAGCTTCCCTGTGGCGGGGAAGTGCAAACGTACACGTTTTCGGCCGAAAACTCGTTTTCCGGCGAAATCGCACACCACGGCTCTTTCTGAGAAAAAGCAAGCACGGAGGACGAGAACCGCTTTTGCCCTGCGTAGCGTTCCGGGCAGCGGGTAGAACCAGGCAGAGAATTCCCGGCTAGCAGCTTCCCTGTGGCGGGGAAGTGCAAACGTACACGGTTTCGGCCGAAAAAGCATTTTACGGCGAAAACGCACGCCACGGCTCTTTCTGAGAAAAAGCAAGCACGGAGGACGAGAACCGCTTTTGCCCTGCGTAGCGTTCCGGGCAGCGGGTAGAACCAGGCAGAGAATTCCCGGATAGCAGCTTCCCTGTGGCGGGGAAGTGCAAACGTACACGGTTTCGGCCGAAAACGCGTTTTACGGAGAAAACACACACCACGGCTCTTACTGAGAAAAAGCAAGCACGGAGGACGAGAACTGCTTTTGCCCTGCGTAGCGTTCCGGGCAGCGGGTAGAACCAGGCAGAGAATTCCCGGCTAGCAGCTTCCCTGTGGCGGGGAAGTGCAAACGTACACGTTTTAGGCCGAAAACGCGTTTTCCGGCGAAAACGCACACCACGGCTCTTTCTGAGAAAAAGCAAGCACGGAGGACGAGAACCGCTTTTGCCCTGCGTAGCGTTCCGGCAGCGGGTAGAACCAGGCTGAGAATTCCCGGCTAGCAGCTTCCCTGTGGCGGGGAAGTGCAAACGTACACGTTTTCGGCCGAAAACGCGTTTTCCGGCGAAAACGCACACCACGGCTCTTTCTGAGAAAAAGCAAGCACGGAGGACCAGAACCGCTTTTGCCCTGCGTAGCGTTCCGGGCAGCGGGTAGAACCAGGCAGAGAATTCCCGGCTAGCAGCTTCCCTGTGGCGGGGAAGTGCAAACATACACGATTTCGGCCGTAAACGCGTTTTCCGGCGAAAACGCACACCACGGCTCTTTCTGAGAAAAAGCAAGCACGGAGGACGAGAACCGCTTTTGCCCTGCGTAGCGTTCCGGGCAGCGGGTAGAACCAGGCAGAGAATTCCCGGCTAGCAGCTTCCCTGTGGCGGGGAAGTGCAAACGTACACGTTTTCGGCCGAAAACGCGTTTTCTGTTGAAAACGCACACCACGGCTCTTTCTGAGAAAAAGCAAGCATGGAGGACGAGAACCGCTTTTGCCCTGCGTAGCGTTCCGGGCAGCGGGTAGAACCAGTCAGAGAATTCCCGGCTAGCAGCTTCCCTTTGGCGGGGAAGTGCAAACGTACACGGTTTCGGCCGAAAAAGCATTTTACGGCGAAAACGCACGCCGCGGCTCTTTCTGAGAAAAAGCAAGCACGGAGGACGAGAACCGCTTTTGCCCTGCGTAGCGTTCCGGGCAGCGGGTAGAACCAGGCAGAGAATTCCCGGCTAGCAGCTTCCCTGTGGCGGGGAAGTGCAAACGTACACGGTTTCGGCCGAAAACGCGTTTTACGGAGAAAACACACACCACGGCTCTTACTGAGAAAAAGCAAGCACGGAGGACGAGAACTGCTTTTGCCCTGCGTAGCGTTCCGGGCAGCGGGTAGAACCAGGCAGACAATTCCCGGCTAGCAGCTTCCCTGTGGCGGGGAAGTGCAAACGTACACGTTTTCGGCCGAAAACGCGTTTTCCGGCGAAAACGCACACCACGGCTCTTTCTGAGAAAAAGCAAGCACGGAGGACGACAACCGCTTTTGCCCTGCGTAGCGTTCCGGCAGCGGGTAGAACCAGGCAGAGAATTCCCGGCTAGCAGCTTCCCTGTGGCGGGGAAGTGCAAACGTACACGTTTTCGGCCGAAAACGCGTTTTCCGGTGAAAACGCACACCACGGCTCTTTCTGAGAAAAAGCAAGCACGGAGGACGAGAACCGCTTTTGCCCTGCGTAGCGTTCCGGGCAGCGGGTAGAACCAGGCAGAGAATTCCCGGCTAGCAGCTTCCCTGTGGCGGGGAAGTGCAAACGTACACGTTTTCGGCCGAAAACGCGTTTTCCGGCGAAAACGCACACCACGGCTCTTTCTGAGAAAAAGCAAGCACGGAGGACCAGAACCGCTTTTGCCCTGCGTAGCGTTCTGGGCAGCGTGTAGAACCTGGCAGAGAATTCCCGGCTAGCAGCTTCCCTGTGGCGGGCAAGTGCAAACGTACACGTTTTCGGCTGAAAACGCTTTTTGCGGCGAAAACGCACACCACGGCTCTTTCTGAGAAAAAGCAAGCACGGAGGACGACAACCGCTTTTGCCCTGCGTAGCGTTCCGGGCAGCGGGTAGAACCAGGCAGAGAATTGCCGGCTAGCAGCTTCCCTGTGGCGGGGAAGTGCAAACGTACACGTTTTCGGCCGAAAACGCGTTTTCCGGCGAAAACACACACCACGGCTCTTTCTGAGAAAAAGCAAGCACGGAGGACGAGAACGGCTTTTGCCCTGCGTAGCGTTCCGGGCAGGGGTTAGAACCAGGCAGAGAATTCCCGGCTAGCAGCTTCCCTTTGACGGGGAAGTGCAAACGTACACGTTTTCGGCCGAAAACGCGTTTTCCGGCGAAAACGCACACCACGGCTCATTCTGAGAAAAAGCAAGCACGGAGGACGAGAACCGCTTTTGCCCTGCGTAGCGTTCCGGGCAGCGGGTAGAACCAGGCAGAGAATTCCCGGCTAGCAGCTTCCCTGTGGCGGGGAAGTGCAAACGTACACGTTTTCGGCCGAAAACGCGTTTTCCGGCGAAAAGGCACACCACGGCTCTTTCTGAGAAAAAGCAAGCACGGAGGACGAGAACCGCTTTTGCCCTGCGTAGCGTTCCGGGCAGGGGTTAGAACCAGGCAGAGAATTCCCGGCTAGCAGCTTCCCTTTGGCGGGGAAGTGCAAACGTACACGTTTTCGGCCGAAAACGCGTTTTCCGGCGAAAACGCACACCACGGCTCTTTCTGAGAAAAAGCAAGCACGGAGGACGAGAACTGCTTTTGCCCTGCGTAGCGTTCCGGGCAGCGGGTAGAACCAGGCAGAGAATTCCCGGCTAGCAGCTTCCCTGTGGCGGGGAAGTGCAAACGTACACGGTTTCGGCCGAAAACGCGTTTCCCGGCGAAAACGCACACCACGGCTCTTTCTGAGAAAAAGCAAGCACGGAGGACGAGAACCGCTTTTGCCCTGCGTAGCGTTCCGGGCAGCGGGTAGAACCAGGCAGAGAATTCCCGGCTAGCAGCTTCCCTGTGGCGGGGAAGTGCAAACGTACACGTTTTCGGCCGAAAACGCGTTTTCCGGCGAAAACGAACACCACGGCTCTTTCTGAGAAAAAGCAAGCACGGAGGACGAGAACCGCTTTTGCCCTGCGTAGCGTTCCGGGCAGTGGGTAGAACCTGGCAGAGAATTCCCGGCTAGCAGCTTCCCTGTGGCGGGGAAGTGCAAACGTACACGTTTTCGGCCGAAAACGCGTTTTCCGGCGAAAACGCACACCACGGCTCTTTCTGAGAAAAAGCAAGCACGGAGGATGAGAACCGCTTTTGCCCTGCGTAGCGTTCCGGGCAGCGGGTAGAACCAGGCAGAGAATTCCCGGCTAGCAGCTTCCCTGTGGCGGGGAAGTGCAAACGTACACGTTTTAGGCCGAAAACGCGTTTTCCGGCGAAAACGCACACCACGGCTCTTTCTGAGAAAAAGCAAGCACGGAGGACGAGAACCGCTTTTGCCCTGCGTAGCGTTCCGGGCAGCGGGTAGAACCAGTCAGAGAATTCCCGGCTAGCAGCTTCCCTGTGGCGGGGAAGTGCAAACGTACACGGTTTCGGCCGAAAGCGCGTTTTCCGGCGAAAACGCACACCACGGCTCTTTCTGAGAAAAAGCAAGCACGGAGGACGAGAACCGCTTTTGCCCTGCGTAGCGTTCCGGGCAGCGGGTAGAAGCAGGCAGAGAATTCCCGGCTAGCAGCTTCCCTGTGGCGGGGAAGTGCAAACGTACACGTTTTCGGCCGAAAACGCGTTTTCCGGCGAAATCGCACACCACGGCTCTTTCTGAGAAAAAGCAAGCACGGAGGACGAGAACCGCTTTTGCCCTGCGTAGCGTTCCGGGCAGCGGGTAGAACCAGGCAGAGAATTCCCGGCTAGCAGCTTCCCTGTGGCGGGGAAGTGCAAACGTACACGGTTTCGGCCGAAAACGCGTTTTCCGGCGAAAACGCACACCACGGCTCTTTCTGAGAAAAAGCAAGCACGGAGGACGAGAACCGCTTTTACCCTGCGTAGCGTTCCGGGCAGCGGGTAGAACCAGGCAGAGAATTCCCGGCTAGCAGCTTCCCTGTGGCGGGGAAGTGCAAACGTACACGGTTTCGGCCGAAAAAGCATTTTACGGCGAAAACGCACGCCGCGGCTCTTTCTGAGAAAAAGCAAGCACGGAGGACGAGAACCGCTTTTGCCCTGCGTAGCGTTCCGGGCAGCGGGTAGAACCAGGCAGAGAATTCCCGGATAGCAGCTTCCCTGTGGCGGGGAAGTGCAAACGTACACGGTTTCGGCCGAAAACGCGTTTTACGGAGAAATAACACACCACGGCTCTTACTGAGAAAAAGCAAGCACGGAGGACGAGAACTGCTTTTGCCCTGCGTAGCGTTCCGGGCAGCGGGTAGAACCAGGCAGAGAATTCCCGGCTAGCAGCTTCCCTGTGGCGGGGAAGTGCAAACGTACACGTTTTCGGCCGAAAACGCGTTTTCCGGCGAAAACGCACACCACGGCTCTTTCTGAGAAAAAGCAAGCACGGAGGACGAGAACCGCTTTTGCCCTGTGTAGCGTTCCGGGCAGCGGGTAGAACCAGGCAGAGAATTCCCGGCTAGCAGCTTCCCTGTGGCGGGGAAGTGCAAACGTACACGTTTTCGGCCGAAAACGCATTTTCCGGCGAAAACGCACACCACGGCTCTTTCTGAGAAAAAGCAAGCACGGAGGACGACAACCGCTTTTGCCCTGCGTAGCGTTCCGGGCAGCGGGTAGAACCAGGCAGAGAATTCCCGGCTAGCAGCTTCCCTGTGGCGGGGAAGTGCAAACGTACACGTTTTCGGCCGAAAACGCGTTTTCCGGCGAAAAGGCACACCACGGCTCTTTCTGAGAAAAAGCAAGCACGGAGGACGAGAACCGCTTTTGCCCTGCGTAGCGTTCCGGCAGCGGGTAGAACCAGGCTGAGAATTCCCGGCTAGCAGCTTCCCTGTGGCGGGGAAGTGCAAACGTACACGTTTTCGGCCGAAAACGCGTTTTCCGGCGAAAACGCACACCACGGCTCTTTCTGAGAAAAAGCAAGCACGGAGGACGAGAACCGCTTTTGCCCTGCGTAGCGTTCCGGGCAGCGGGTAGAACCAGGCAGAGAATTCCCGGCTAGCAGCTTCCTTGTGGCGGGGAAGTGCAAACGTACACGTTTTCGGCCGAAAACGCGTTTTCCGGCGAAAACGCACACCACGGCTCTTTCTGAGAAAAAGCAAGCACGGAGGACGAGAACCGCTTTTGCCCTGCGTAGCGTTCCGGGCAGCGGGTAGAACCAGTCAGAGAATTCCCGGCTAGCAGCTTCCCTGTGGCGGGGAAGTGCAAACGTACACGTTTTCGGCCGAAAAAGCATTTTACGGCGAAAACGCACGCCGCGGCTCTTTCTGAGAAAAAGCAAGCACGGAGGACGAGAACCGCTTTTGCCCTGCGTAGCGTTCCGGGCAGCGGGTAGAACCAGGCAGAGAATTCCCGGCTAGCAGCTTCCCTGTGGCGGGGAAGTGCAAACGTACACGGTTTCGGCCGAAAACGCGTTTTACGGAGAAAACACACACCACGGCTCTTACTGAGAAAAAGCAAGCACGGAGGACGAGAACCGCTTTTGCCCTGCGTAGCGTTCCGGGCAGCGGGTAGAACCAGGCAGAGAATTCCCGGCTAGCAGCTTCCCTGTGGCGGGGAAGTGCAAACGTACACGTTTTCGGCCGAAAACGCGTTTTCCGGCGAAAACGCACACCACGGCTCTTTCTGAGAAAAAGCAAGCACGGAGGACGAGAACCGCTTTTGCCCTGCGTAGCGTTCCGGGCAGCGGGTAGAACCAGGCAGAGAATTCCCGGCTAGCAGCTTCCCTGTGGCGGGGAAGTGCAAACGTACACGTTTTCGGCCGAAAACGCGTTTTCCGGTGAAAATGCACACCACGGCTCTTTCTGAGAAAAAGCAAGCACGGAGGACGAGAACCGCTTTTGCCCTGCGTAGCGTTCCGGGCAGTGGGTAGAACCTGGCAGAGAATTCCCGGCTAGCAGCTTCCCTGTGGCGGGGAAGTGCAAACGTACACGTTTTCGGCCGAAAACGCGTTTTCCGGCGAAAACGCACACCACGGCTCTTTCTGAGAAAAAGCAAGCACGGAGGATGAGAACCGCTTTTGCCCTGCGTAGCGTTCCGGGCAGCGGGTAGAACCAGGCAGAGAATTCCCGGCTAGCAGCTTCCCTGTGGCGGGGAAGTGCAAACGTACACGTTTTCGGCCGAAAACTCGTTTTCCGGCGAAAACGCACACCACGGCTCTTTCTGAGAAAAAGCAAGCACGGAGGACGAGAACCGCTTTTGCCCTGCGTAGCGTTCCGGGCAGCGGGTAGAACCAGTCAGAGAATTCCCGGCTAGCAGCTTCCCTGTGGCGGGGAAGTGCAAACGTACACGTTTTCGGCCGAAAGCGCGTTTTCCGGCGAAAACGCACACCACGGCTCTTTCTGAGAAAAAGCAAGCACGGAGGACGAGAACCGCTTTTGCCCTGCGTAGCGTTCCGGGCAGCGGGTAGAACCAGGCTGAGAATTCCCGGCTAGCAGCTTCCCTGTGGCGGGGAAGTGCAAACGTACACGTTTTCGGCCGAAAACGCGTTTTCCGGCGAAAAGGCACACCACGGCTCTTTCTGAGAAAAAGCAAGCACGGAGGACGAGAACCGCTTTTGCCCTGCGTAGCGTTCCGGGCAGCGGGTAGAAGCAGGCAGAGAATTCCCGGCTAGCAGCTTCCCTGTGGCGGGGAAGTGCAAACGTACACGTTTTCGGCCGAAAACGCGTTTTCCGGCGAAAACGCACACCACGGCTCTTTCTGAGAAAAAGCAAGCACGGAGGACGAGAACCGCTTTTGCCCTGCGTAGCGTTCCGGGCAGCGGGTAGAACCAGTCAGAGAATTCCCGGCTAGCAGCTTCCCTGTGGCGGGGAAGTGCAAACGTACACGGTTTCGGCCGAAAAAGCATTTTACGGCGAAAACGCACGCCGCGGCTCTTTCTGAGAAAAAGCAAGCACGGAGGACGAGAACCGCTTTTGCCCTGCGTAGCGTTCCGGGCAGCGGGTAGAACCAGGCAGAGAATTCCCGGCTAGCAGCTTCCCTGTGGCGGGGAAGTGCAAACGTACACGGTTTCGGCCGAAAACGCGTTTTACGGAGAAAACACACACCACGGCTCTTACTGAGAAAAAGCAAGCACGGAGGACGAGAACCGCTTTTGCCCTGCGTAGCGTTCCGGGCAGCGGGTAGAACCAGGCAGAGAATTCCCGGCTAGCAGCTTCCCTGTGGCGGGGAAGTGCAAACGTACACGTTTTCGGCCGAAAACGCGTTTTCCGGCGAAAACGCACACCACGGCTCTTTCTGAGAAAAAGCAAGCACGGAGGACGAGAACCGCTTTTGCCCTGCGTAGCGTTCCGGGCAGCGGGTAGAACCAGGCAGAGAATTCCCGGCTAGCAGCTTCCCTGTGGCGGGGAAGTGCAAACGTACACGTTTTCGGCCGAAAACGCGTTTTCCGGTGAAAATGCACACCACGGCTCTTTCTGAGAAAAAGCAAGCACGGAGGACGAGAACCGCTTTTGCCCTGCGTAGCGTTCCGGGCAGCGGGTAGAACCAGGCAGAGAATTCCCGGCTAGCAGCTTCCCTGTGGCGGGGAAGTGCAAACGTACACGTTTTCGGCCGAAAACGCGTTTTCCGGCGAAAACGCACACCACGGCTCTTTCTGAGAAAAAGCAAGCACGGAGGACGAGAACCGCTTTTGCCCTGCGTAGCGTTCCGGGCAGCGGGTAGAACCAGTCAGAGAATTCCCGGCTAGCAGCTTCCCTGTGGCGGGGAAGTGCAAACGTACACGTTTTCGGCCGAAAAAGCATTTTACGGCGAAAACGCACGCCGCGGCTCTTTCTGAGAAAAAGCAAGCACGGAGGACGAGAACCGCTTTTGCCCTGCGTAGCGTTCCGGGCAGCGGGTAGAACCAGGCAGAGAATTCCCGGCTAGCAGCTTCCCTGTGGCGGGGAAGTGCAAACGTACACGGTTTCGGCCGAAAACGCGTTTTACGGAGAAAACACACACCACGGCTCTTACTGAGAAAAAGCAAGCACGGAGGACGAGAACCGCTTTTGCCCTGCGTAGCGTTCCGGGCAGCGGGTAGAACCAGGCAGAGAATTCCCGGCTAGCAGCTTCCCTGTGGCGGGGAAGTGCAAACGTACACGTTTTCGGCCGAAAACGCGTTTTCCGGCGAAAACGCACACCACGGCTCTTTCTGAGAAAAAGCAAGCACGGAGGACGAGAACCGCTTTTGCCCTGCGTAGCGTTCCGGGCAGCGGGTAGAACCAGGCAGAGAATTCCCGGCTAGCAGCTTCCCTGTGGCGGGGAAGTGCAAACGTACACGTTTTCGGCCGAAAACGCGTTTTCCGGTGAAAATGCACACCACGGCTCTTTCTGAGAAAAAGCAAGCACGGAGGACGAGAACCGCTTTTGCCCTGCGTAGCGTTCCGGGCAGTGGGTAGAACCTGGCAGAGAATTCCCGGCTAGCAGCTTCCCTGTGGCGGGGAAGTGCAAACGTACACGTTTTCGGCCGAAAACGCGTTTTCCGGCGAAAACGCACACCACGGCTCTTTCTGAGAAAAAGCAAGCACGGAGGATGAGAACCGCTTTTGCCCTGCGTAGCGTTCCGGGCAGCGGGTAGAACCAGGCAGAGAATTCCCGGCTAGCAGCTTCCCTGTGGCGGGGAAGTGCAAACGTACACGTTTTCGGCCGAAAACTCGTTTTCCGGCGAAAACGCACACCACGGCTCTTTCTGAGAAAAAGCAAGCACGGAGGACGAGAACCGCTTTTGCCCTGCGTAGCGTTCCGGGCAGCGGGTAGAACCAGTCAGAGAATTCCCGGCTAGCAGCTTCCCTGTGGCGGGGAAGTGCAAACGTACACGTTTTCGGCCGAAAGCGCGTTTTCCGGCGAAAACGCACACCACGGCTCTTTCTGAGAAAAAGCAAGCACGGAGGACGAGAACCGCTTTTGCCCTGCGTAGCGTTCCGGGCAGCGGGTAGAACCAGGCTGAGAATTCCCGGCTAGCAGCTTCCCTGTGGCGGGGAAGTGCAAACGTACACGTTTTCGGCCGAAAACGCGTTTTCCGGCGAAAAGGCACACCACGGCTCTTTCTGAGAAAAAGCAAGCACGGAGGACGAGAACCGCTTTTGCCCTGCGTAGCGTTCCGGGCAGCGGGTAGAAGCAGGCAGAGAATTCCCGGCTAGCAGCTTCCCTGTGGCGGGGAAGTGCAAACGTACACGTTTTCGGCCGAAAACGCGTTTTCCGGCGAAAACGCACACCACGGCTCTTTCTGAGAAAAAGCAAGCACGGAGGACGAGAACCGCTTTTGCCCTGCGTAGCGTTCCGGGCAGCGGGTAGAACCAGTCAGAGAATTCCCGGCTAGCAGCTTCCCTGTGGCGGGGAAGTGCAAACGTACACGGTTTCGGCCGAAAAAGCATTTTACGGCGAAAACGCACGCCGCGGCTCTTTCTGAGAAAAAGCAAGCACGGAGGACGAGAACCGCTTTTGCCCTGCGTAGCGTTCCGGGCAGCGGGTAGAACCAGGCAGAGAATTCCCGGCTAGCAGCTTCCCTGTGGCGGGGAAGTGCAAACGTACACGGTTTCGGCCGAAAACGCGTTTTACGGAGAAAACACACACCACGGCTCTTACTGAGAAAAAGCAAGCACGGAGGACGAGAACCGCTTTTGCCCTGCGTAGCGTTCCGGGCAGCGGGTAGAACCAGGCAGAGAATTCCCGGCTAGCAGCTTCCCTGTGGCGGGGAAGTGCAAACGTACACGTTTTCGGCCGAAAACGCGTTTTCCGGCGAAAACGCACACCACGGCTCTTTCTGAGAAAAAGCAAGCACGGAGGACGAGAACCGCTTTTGCCCTGCGTAGCGTTCCGGGCAGCGGGTAGAACCAGGCAGAGAATTCCCGGCTAGCAGCTTCCCTGTGGCGGGGAAGTGCAAACGTACACGTTTTCGGCCGAAAACGCGTTTTCCGGTGAAAATGCACACCACGGCTCTTTCTGAGAAAAAGCAAGCACGGAGGACGAGAACCGCTTTTGCCCTGCGTAGCGTTCCGGGCAGCGGGTAGAACCAGGCAGAGAATTCCCGGCTAGCAGCTTCCCTGTGGCGGGGAAGTGCAAACGTACACGTTTTCGGCCGAAAACGCGTTTTCCGGCGAAAACGCACACCACGGCTCTTTCTGAGAAAAAGCAAGCACGGAGGACGAGAACCGCTTTTGCCCTGCGTAGCGTTCCGGGCAGCGTGTAGAACCTGGCAGAGAATTCCCGGCTAGCAGCTTCCCTGTGGCGGGGAAGTGCAAACGTACACGTTTTCGGCTGAAAACGCTTTTTGCGGCGAAAACGCACACCACGGCTCTTTCTGAGAAAAAGCAAGCACGGAGGACGACAACCGCTTTTGCCCTGCGTAGCGTTCCGGGCAGCGGGTAGAACCAGGCAGAGAATTCCCGGCTAGCAGCTTCCCTGTGGCGGGGAAGTGCAAACGTACACGTTTTCGGCCGAAAACGCGTTTTCCGGCGAAAACGCACACCACGGCTCTTTCTGAGAAAAAGCAAGCACGGAGGACGAGAACCGCTTTTGCCCTGCGTAGCGTTCCGTGCAGGGGTTAGAACCAGGCAGAGAATTCCCGGCTAGCAGCTTCCCTTTGGCGGGGAAGTGCAAACGTACACGTTTTCGGCCGAAAACGCGTTTTCCGGCGAAAACGCACACCACGGCTCTTTCTGAGAAAAAGCAAGCACGGAGGACGAGAACCGCTTTTGCCCTGCGTAGCGTTCCGGGCAGCGGGTAGAACCAGGCAGAGAATTCCCGGCTAGCAGCTTCCCTGTGGCGGGGAAGTGCAAACGTACACGTTTTCGGCCGAAAACGCGTTTTCCGGCGAAAACGCACACCACGGCTCTTTCTGAGAAAAAGCAAGCACGGAGGACGAGAACCGCTTTTGCCCTGCGTAGCGTTCCGGGCAGCGGGTAGAACCAGTCAGAGAATTCCCGGCTAGCAGCTTCCCTGTGGCGGGGAAGTGCAAACGTACACGGTTTCGGCCGAAAAAGCATTTTACGGCGAAAACGCACGCCGCGGCTCTTTCTGAGAAAAAGCAAGCACGGAGGACGAGAACCGCTTTTGCCCTGCGTAGCGTTCCGGGCAGCGGGTAGAACCAGGCAGAGAATTCCCGGCTAGCAGCTTCCCTGTGGCGGGGAAGTGCAAACGTACACGGTTTCGGCCGAAAACGCGTTTTACGGAGAAAACACACACCACGGCTCTTACTGAGAAAAAGCAAGCACGGAGGACGAGAACCGCTTTTGCCCTGCGTAGCGTTCCGGGCAGCGGGTAGAACCAGGCAGAGAATTCCCGGCTAGCAGCTTCCCTGTGGCGGGGAAGTGCAAACGTACACGTTTTCTTCCGAAAACTCGTTTTCCGGCGAAAACGCACACCACGGCTCTTTCTGAGAAAAAGCAAGCACGGAGGACGAGAACCGCTTTTGCCCTGCGTAGCGTTCCGGGCAGCGGGTAGAACCAGGCAGAGAATTCCCGGCTAGCAGCTTCCCTGTGGCGGGGAAGTGCAAACGTACACGTTTTCGGCCGAAAACGCGTTTTCCGGTGAAAATGCACACCACGGCTCTTTCTGAGAAAAAGCAAGCACGGAGGACGAGAACCGCTTTTGCCCTGCGTAGCGTTCCGGGCAGCGGGTAGAACCAGGCAGAGAATTCCCGGCTAGCAGCTTCCCTGTGGCGGGGAAGTGCAAACGTACACGTTTTCGGCCGAAAACGCGTTTTCCGGCGAAAACGCACACCACGGCTCTTTCTGAGAAAAAGCAAGCACGGAGGACGAGAACCGCTTTTGCCCTGCGTAGCGTTCCGGGCAGCGGGTAGAACCAGGCAGAGAATTCCCGGCTAGCAGCTTCCCTGTGGCGGGGAAGTGCAAACGTACACGTTTTCGGCCGAAAGCGCGTTTTCCGGCGAAAACGCACACCACGGCTCTTTCTGAGAAAAAGCAAGCACGGAGGACGAGAACCGCTTTTGCCCTGCGTAGCGTTCCGGGCAGCGGGTAGAACCAGGCTGAGAATTCCCGGCTAGCAGCTTCCCTGTGGCGGGGAAGTGCAAACGTACACGTTTTCGGCCGAAAACGCGTTTTCCGGCGAAAAGGCACACCACGGCTCTTTCTGAGAAAAAGCAAGCACGGAGGACGAGAACCGCTTTTGCCCTGCGTAGCGTTCCGGGCAGCGGGTAGAAGCAGGCAGAGAATTCCCGGCTAGCAGCTTCCCTGTGGCGGGGAAGTGCAAACGTACACGTTTTCGGCCGAAAACGCGTTTTCCGGCGAAAACGCACACCACGGCTCTTTCTGAGAAAAAGCAAGCACGGAGGACGAGAACCGCTTTTGCCCTGCGTAGCGTTCCGGGCAGCGGGTAGAACCAGTCAGAGAATTCCCGGCTAGCAGCTTCCCTGTGGCGGGGAAGTGCAAACGTACACGGTTTCGGCCGAAAAAGCATTTTACGGCGAAAACGCACGCCGCGGCTCTTTCTGAGAAAAAGCAAGCACGGAGGACGAGAACCGCTTTTGCCCTGCGTAGCGTTCCGGGCAGCGGGTAGAACCAGGCAGAGAATTCCCGGCTAGCAGCTTCCCTGTGGCGGGGAAGTGCAAACGTACACGGTTTCGGCCGAAAACGCGTTTTACGGAGAAAACACACACCACGGCTCTTACTGAGAAAAAGCAAGCACGGAGGACGAGAACCGCTTTTGCCCTGCGTAGCGTTCCGGGCAGCGGGTAGAACCAGGCAGAGAATTCCCGGCTAGCAGCTTCCCTGTGGCGGGGAAGTGCAAACGTACACGTTTTCGGCCGAAAACGCGTTTTCCGGCGAAAACGCACACCACGGCTCTTTCTGAGAAAAAGCAAGCACGGAGGACGAGAACCGCTTTTGCCCTGCGTAGCGTTCCGGGCAGCGGGTAGAACCAGGCAGAGAATTCCCGGCTAGCAGCTTCCCTGTGGCGGGGAAGTGCAAACGTACACGTTTTCGGCCGAAAACGCGTTTTCCGGTGAAAATGCACACCACGGCTCTTTCTGAGAAAAAGCAAGCACGGAGGACGAGAACCGCTTTTGCCCTGCGTAGCGTTCCGGGCAGCGGGTAGAACCAGGCAGAGAATTCCCGGCTAGCAGCTTCCCTGTGGCGGGGAAGTGCAAACGTACACGTTTTCGGCCGAAAACGCGTTTTCCGGCGAAAACGCACACCACGGCTCTTTCTGAGAAAAAGCAAGCACGGAGGACCAGAACCGCTTTTGCCCTGCGTAGCGTTCCGGGCAGCGTGTAGAACCTGGCAGAGAATTCCCGGCTAGCAGCTTCCCTGTGGCGGGGAAGTGCAAACGTACACGTTTTCGGCTGAAAACGCTTTTTGCGGCGAAAACGCACACCACGGCTCTTTCTGAGAAAAAGCAAGCACGGAGGACGACAACCGCTTTTGCCCTGCGTAGCGTTCCGGGCAGCGGGTAGAACCAGGCAGAGAATTCCCGGCTAGCAGCTTCCCTGTGGCGGGGAAGTGCAAACGTACACGTTTTCGGCCGAAAACGCGTTTTCCGGCGAAAACGCACACCACGGCTCTTTCTGAGAAAAAGCAAGCACGGAGGACGAGAACCGCTTTTGCCCTGCGTAGCGTTCCGTGCAGGGGTTAGAACCAGGCAGAGAATTCCCGGCTAGCAGCTTCCCTTTGGCGGGGAAGTGCAAACGTACACGTTTTCGGCCGAAAACGCGTTTTCCGGCGAAAACGCACACCACGGCTCTTTCTGAGAAAAAGCAAGCACGGAGGACGAGAACCGCTTTTGCCCTGCGTAGCGTTCCGGGCAGCGGGTAGAACCAGGCAGAGAATTCCCGGCTAGCAGCTTCCCTGTGGCGGGGAAGTGCAAACGTACACGTTTTCGGCCGAAAACGCGTTTTCCGGCGAAAACGCACACCACGGCTCTTTCTGAGAAAAAGCAAGCACGGAGGACGAGAACCGCTTTTGCCCTGCGTAGCGTTCCGGGCAGCGGGTAGAACCAGTCAGAGAATTCCCGGCTAGCAGCTTCCCTGTGGCGGGGAAGTGCAAACGTACACGGTTTCGGCCGAAAAAGCATTTTACGGCGAAAACGCACGCCGCGGCTCTTTCTGAGAAAAAGCAAGCACGGAGGACGAGAACCGCTTTTGCCCTGCGTAGCGTTCCGGGCAGCGGGTAGAACCAGGCAGAGAATTCCCGGCTAGCAGCTTCCCTGTGGCGGGGAAGTGCAAACGTACACGGTTTCGGCCGAAAACGCGTTTTACGGAGAAAACACACACCACGGCTCTTACTGAGAAAAAGCAAGCACGGAGGACGAGAACCGCTTTTGCCCTGCGTAGCGTTCCGGGCAGCGGGTAGAACCAGGCAGAGAATTCCCGGCTAGCAGCTTCCCTGTGGCGGGGAAGTGCAAACGTACACGTTTTCGGCCGAAAACGCTTTTTCCGGCGAAAACGCACACCACGGCTCTTTCTGAGAAAAAGCAAGCACGGAGGACGAGAACCGCTTTTGCCCTGCGTAGCGTTCCGGGCAGCGGGTAGAACCAGGCAGAGAATTCCCGGCTAGCAGCTTCCCTGTGGCGGGGAAGTGCAAACGTACACGTTTTCGGCCGAAAACGCGTTTTCCGGTGAAAATGCACACCACGGCTCTTTCTGAGAAAAAGCAAGCACGGAGGACGAGAACCGCTTTTGCCCTGCGTAGCGTTCCGGGCAGCGGGTAGAACCAGGCAGAGAATTCCCGGCTAGCAGCTTCCCTGTGGCGGGGAAGTGCAAACGTACACGTTTTCGGCCGAAAACGCGTTTTCCGGCGAAAACGCACACCACGGCTCTTTCTGAGAAAAAGCAAGCACGGAGGACCAGAACCGCTTTTGCCCTGCGTAGCGTTCCGGGCAGCGTGTAGAACCTGGCAGAGAATTCCCGGCTAGCAGCTTCCCTGTGGCGGGGAAGTGCAAACGTACACGTTTTCGGCTGAAAACGCTTTTTGCGGCGAAAACGCACACCACGGCTCTTTCTGAGAAAAAGCAAGCACGGAGGACGACAACCGCTTTTGCCCTGCGTAGCGTTCCGGGCAGCGGGTAGAACCAGGCAGAGAATTCCCGGCTAGCAGCTTCCCTGTGGCGGGGAAGTGCAAACGTACACGTTTTCGGCCGAAAACGCGTTTTCCGGCGAAAACGCACACCACGGCTCTTTCTGAGAAAAAGCAAGCACGGAGGACGAGAACCGCTTTTGCCCTGCGTAGCGTTCCGGGCAGGGGTTAGAACCAGGCAGAGAATTCCCGGCTAGCAGCTTCCCTTTGGCGGGGAAGTGCAAACGTACACGTTTTCGGCCGAAAACGCGTTTTCCGGCGAAAAGGCACACCACGGCTCTTTCTGAGAAAAAGCAAGCACGGAGGACGAGAACCGCTTTTGCCCTGCGTAGCGTTCCGGGCAGCGGGTAGAAGCAGGCAGAGAATTCCCGGCTAGCAGCTTCCCTGTGGCGGGGAAGTGCAAACGTACACGTTTTCGGCCGAAAACGCGTTTTCCGGCGAAAACGCACACCACGGCTCTTTCTGAGAAAAAGCAAGCACGGAGGACGAGAACCGCTTTTGCCCTGCGTAGCGTTCCGGGCAGCGGGTAGAACCAGTCAGAGAATTCCCGGCTAGCAGCTTCCCTGTGGCGGGGAAGTGCAAACGTACACGGTTTCGGCCGAAAAAGCATTTTACGGCGAAAACGCACGCCGCGGCTCTTTCTGAGAAAAAGCAAGCACGGAGGACGAGAACCGCTTTTGCCCTGCGTAGCGTTCCGGGCAGCGGGTAGAACCAGGCAGAGAATTCCCGGCTAGCAGCTTCCCTGTGTAGGGGAAGTGCAAACGTACACGGTTTCGGCCGAAAACGCGTTTTACGGAGAAAACACACACCACGGCTCTTACTGAGAAAAAGCAAGCACGGAGGACGAGAACCGCTTTTGCCCTGCGTAGCGTTCCGGGCAGCGGGTAGAACCAGGCAGAGAATTCCCGGCTAGCAGCTTCCCTGTGGCGGGGAAGTGCAAACGTACACGTTTTCGGCCGAAAACGCGTTTTCCGGCGAAAACGCACACCACGGCTCTTTCTGAGAAAAAGCAAGCACGGAGGACGAGAACCGCTTTTGCCCTGCGTAGCGTTCCGGGCAGCGGGTAGAACCAGGCAGAGAATTCCCGGCTAGCAGCTTCCCTGTGGCGGGGAAGTGCAAACGTACACGTTTTCGGCCGAAAACGCGTTTTCCGGCGAAAACGCACACCACGGCTCTTTCTGAGAAAAAGCAAGCACGGAGGACGAGAACCGCTTTTGCCCTGCGTAGCGTTCCGGGCAGGGGTTAGAACCAGGCAGAGAATTCCCGGCTAGCAGCTTCCCTTTGGCGGGGAAGTGCAAACGTACACGTTTTCGGCCGAAAACGCGTTTTCCGGCGAAAACGCACACCACGGCTCTTTCTGAGAAAAAGCAAGCACGGAGGACGAGAACCGCTTTTGCCCTGCGTAGCGTTCCGGGCAGCGGGTAGAACCAGGCAGAGAATTCCCGGCTAGCAGCTTCCCTGTGGCGGGGAAGTGCAAACGTACACGTTTTCGGCCGAAAACGCGTTTTCCGGCGAAAACGCACACCACGGCTCTTTCTGAGAAAAAGCAAGCACGGAGGACCAGAACCGCTTTTGCCCTGCGTAGCGTTCCGGGCAGCGTGTAGAACCTGGCAGAGAATTCCCGGCTAGCAGCTTCCCTGTGGCGGGGAAGTGCAAACGTACACGTTTTCGGCCGAAAACGCGTTTTCCGGCGAAAACGCACACCACGGCTCTTTCTGAGAAAAAGCAAGCACGGAGGACGAGAACCGCTTTTGCCCTGCGTAGCGTTCCGGGCAGCGGGTAGAACCAGGCAGAGAATTCCCGCCTAGCAGCTTCCCTGTGGCGGGGAAGTGCAAACGTACACGGTTTCGGCCGAAAACGCGTTTCCCGGCGAAAACGCACACCACGGCTCTTTCTGAGAAAAAGCAAGCACGGAGGACGAGAACCGCTTTTGCCCTGCGTAGCGTTCCGGGCAGCGGGTAGAACCAGGCAGAGAATTCCCGGCTAGCAGCTTCCCTGTGGCGGGGAAGTGCAAACGTACACGTTTTCGGCCGAAAACGCGTTTTCCGGCGAAAACGCACACCACGGCTCTTTCTGAGAAAAAGCAAGCACGGAGGACGAGAACCGCTTTTGCCCTGCGTAGCGTTCCGGGCAGTGGGTAGAACCTGGCAGAGAATTCCCGGCTAGCAGCTTCCCTGTGGCGGGGAAGTGCAAACGTACACGTTTTCGGCCGAAAACGCGTTTTCCGGCGAAAACGCACACCACGGCTCTTTCTGAGAAAAAGCAAGCACGGAGGATGAGAACCGCTTTTGCCCTGCGTAGCGTTCCGGGCAGCGGGTAGAACCAGGCAGAGAATTCCCGGCTAGCAGCTTCCCTGTGGCGGGGAAGTGCAAACGTACACGTTTTCGGCCGAAAACTCGTTTTCCGGCGAAAACGCACACCACGGCTCTTTCTGAGAAAAAGCAAGCACGGAGGACGAGAACCGCTTTTGCCCTGCGTAGCGTTCCGGGCAGCGGGTAGAACCAGTCAGAGAATTCCCGGCTAGCAGCTTCCCTGTGGCGGGGAAGTGCAAACGTACACGTTTTCGGCCGAAAGCGCGTTTTCCGGCGAAATCGCACACCACGGCTCTTTCTGAGAAAAAGCAAGCACCGAGGACGAGAACCGCTTTTGCCCTGCGTAGCGTTCCGGGCAGCGGGTAGAACCAGGCAGAGAATTCCCGGCTAGCAGCTTCCCTGTGGCGGGGAAGTGCAAACGTACACGTTTTCGGCGGAAAACGCGTTTTCCGGCGAAAACGCACACCACGGCTCTTTCTGAGAAAAAGAAAGCACGGAGGACGAGAACCGCTTTTACCCTGCGTAGCGTTCTGGGCAGCGGGTAGAACCAGGCAGAGAATTCCCGGCTAGCAGCTTCCCTGTGGCGGGGAAGTGCAAACGTACACGGTTTCGGCCGAAAAAGCATTTTACGGCGAAAACGCACGCCGCGGCTCTTTCTGAGAAAAAGCAAGCACGGAGGACGAGAACCGCTTTTGCCCTGCGTAGCGTTCCGGGCAGCGGGTAGAAGCAGGCAGAGAATTCCCGGCTAGCAGCTTCCCTGTGGCGGGGAAGTGCAAACGTACACGTTTTCGGCCGAAAACGCGTTTTCCGGCGAAAACGCACACCACGGCTCTTTCTGAGAAAAAGCAAGCACGGAGGACGAGAACCGCTTTTGCCCTGCGTAGCGTTCCGGGCAGCGGGTAGAACCAGGCAGAGAATTCCCGGCTACCAGCTTCCGTGTGGCGGGGAAGTGCAAACGTACACGTTTTCGGCCGAAAACGCGTTTTCCGGCGAAAACGCACACCACGGCTCTTTCTGAGAAAAAGCAAGCACGGAGGACGAGAACCGCTTTTGCCCTGCGTAGCGTTCCGGGCAGGGGTTAGAACCAGGCAGAGAATTCCCGGCTAGCAGCTTCCCTTTGGCGGGGAAGTGCAAACGTACACGTTTTCGGCCGAAAACGCGTTTTCCGGCGAAAACGCACACCACGGCTCTTTCTGAGAAAAAGCAAGCACGGAGGACGAGAACCGCTTTTGCCCTGCGTAGCGTTCCGGGCAGCGGGTAGAACCAGGCAGAGAATTCCCGGCTAGCAGCTTCCCTGTGGCGGGGAAGTGCAAACGTACACGTTTTCGGCCGAAAACGCGTTTTCCGGCGAAAACGCACACCACGGCTCTTTCTGAGAAAAAGCAAGCACGGAGGACCAGAACCGCTTTTGCCCTGCGTAGCGTTCCGGGCAGCGTGTAGAACCTGGCAGAGAATTCCCGGCTAGCAGCTTCCCTGTGGCGGGGAAGTGCAAACGTACACGTTTTCGGCCGAAAACGCGTTTTCCGGCGAAAACGCACACCACGGCTCTTTCTGAGAAAAAGCAAGCACGGAGGACGAGAACCGCTTTTGCCCTGCGTAGCGTTCCGGGCAGCGGGTAGAACCAGGCAGAGAATTCCCGCCTAGCAGCTTCCCTGTGGCGGGGAAGTGCAAACGTACACGGTTTCGGCCGAAAACGCGTTTCCCGGCGAAAACGCACACCACGGCTCTTTCTGAGAAAAAGCAAGCACGGAGGACGAGAACCGCTTTTGCCCTGCGTAGCGTTCCGGGCAGCGGGTAGAACCAGGCAGAGAATTCCCGGCTAGCAGCTTCCCTGTGGCGGGGAAGTGCAAACGTACACGTTTTCGGCCGAAAACGCGTTTTCCGGCGAAAACGCACACCACGGCTCTTTCTGAGAAAAAGCAAGCACGGAGGACGAGAACCGCTTTTGCCCTGCGTAGCGTTCCGGGCAGTGGGTAGAACCTGGCAGAGAATTCCCGGCTAGCAGCTTCCCTGTGGCGGGGAAGTGCAAACGTACACGTTTTCGGCCGAAAACGCGTTTTCCGGCGAAAACGCACACCACGGCTCTTTCTGAGAAAAAGCAAGCACGGAGGATGAGAACCGCTTTTGCCCTGCGTAGCGTTCCGGGCAGCGGGTAGAACCAGGCAGAGAATTCCCGGCTAGCAGCTTCCCTGTGGCGGGGAAGTGCAAACGTACACGTTTTCGGCCGAAAACTCGTTTTCCGGCGAAAACGCACACCACGGCTCTTTCTGAGAAAAAGCAAGCACGGAGGACGAGAACCGCTTTTGCCCTGCGTAGCGTTCCGGGCAGCGGGTAGAACCAGTCAGAGAATTCCCGGCTAGCAGCTTCCCTGTGGCGGGGAAGTGCAAACGTACACGTTTTCGGCCGAAAGCGCGTTTTCCGGCGAAATCGCACACCACGGCTCTTTCTGAGAAAAAGCAAGCACGGAGGACGAGAACCGCTTTTGCCCTGCGTAGCGTTCCGGGCAGCGGGTAGAACCAGGCAGAGAATTCCCGGCTAGCAGCTTCCCTGTGGCGGGGAAGTGCAAACGTACACGTTTTCGGCGGAAAACGCGTTTTCCGGCGAAAACGCACACCACGGCTCTTTCTGAGAAAAAGAAAGCACGGAGGACGAGAACCGCTTTTACCCTGCGTAGCGTTCCGGGCAGCGGGTAGAACCAGGCAGAGAATTCCCGGCTAGCAGCTTCCCTGTGGCGGGGAAGTGCAAACGTACACGGTTTCGGCCGAAAAAGCATTTTACGGCGAAAACGCACGCCGCGGCTCTTTCTGAGAAAAAGCAAGCACGGAGGACGAGAACCGCTTTTGCCCTGCGTAGCGTTCCGGGCAGCGGGTAGAAGCAGGCAGAGAATTCCCGGCTAGCAGCTTCCCTGTGGCGGGGAAGTGCAAACGTACACGTTTTCGGCCGAAAACGCGTTTTCCGGCGAAAACGCACACCACGGCTCTTTCTGAGAAAAAGCAAGCACGGAGGACGAGAACCGCTTTTGCCCTGCGTAGCGTTCCGGGCAGCGGGTAGAACCAGGCAGAGAATTCCCGGCTAGCAGCTTCCCTGTGGCGGGGAAGTGCAAACGTACACGTTTTAGGCCGAAAACGCGTTTTCCGGCGAAAACGCACACCACGGCTCTTTCTGAGAAAAAGCAAGCACGGAGGACGAGAACCGCTTTTGCCCTGCGTAGCGTTCCGGCAGCGGGTAGAACCAGGCTGAGAATTCCCGGCTAGCAGCTTCCCTGTGGCGGGGAAGTGCAAACGTACACGTTTTCGGCCGAAAACACGTTTTCCGGCGAAAACGCACACCACGGCTCTTTCTGAGAAAAAGCAAGCACGGAGGACGAGAACCGCTTTTGCCCTGCGTAGCGTTCCGGGCAGCGGGTAGAAGCAGGCAGAGAATTCCCGGCTAGCAGCTTCCCTGTGGCGGGGAAGTGCAAACGTACACGTTTTCGGCCGAAAACGCGTTTTCCGGCGAAAACGCACACCACGGCTCTTTCTGAGAAAAAGCAAGCACGGAGGACGAGAACCGCTTTTGCCCTGCGTAGCGTTCCGGGCAGCGGGTAGAACCAGTCAGAGAATTCCTGGCTAGGAGCTTCCCTGTGGCGGGGAAGTGCAAACGTACACGGTTTCGGCCGAAAAAGCATTTTACGGCGAAAACGCACGCCGCGGCTCTTTCTGAGAAAAAGCAAGCACGGAGGACGAGAACCGCTTTTGCCCTGCGTAGCGTTCCGGGCAGCGGGTAGAACCAGGCAGAGAATTCCCGGCTAGCAGCTTCCCTGTGGCGGGGAAGTGCAAACGTACACGGTTTCGGCCGAAAACGCGTTTTCCGGTGAAAAGGCACACCACGGCTCTTTCTGAGAAAAAGCAAGCACGGAGGACGAGAACCGCTTTTGCCCTGCGTAGCGTTCCGGGCAGCGGGTAGAACCAGGCAGAGAATTCCCGGCTAGCAGCTTCCCTGTGGCGGGGAAGTGCAAACGTACACGTTTTCGGCCGAAAACGCGTTTTCCGGCGAAAAGGCACACCACGGCTCTTTCTGAGAAAAAGCAAGCACGGAGGACGACAACCGCTTTTGCCCTGCGTAGCGTTCCGGGCAGCGTGTAGAACCTGGCAGAGAATTCCCGGCTAGCAGCTTCCCTGTGGCGGGGAAGTGCAAACGTACACGTTTTCGGCTGAAAACGCTTTTTGCGGCGAAAACGCACACCACGGCTCTTTCTGAGAAAAAGCAAGCACGGAGGACGACAACCGCTTTTGCCCTGCGTAGCGTTCCGGGCAGCGGGTAGAACCAGGCAGAGAATTCCCGGCTAGCAGCTTCCCTGTGGCGGGGAAGTGCAAACGTACACGTTTTCGGCCGAAAACGCGTTTTCCGGCGAAAACGCACACCACGGCTCTTTCTGAGAAAAAGCAAGCACGGAGGACGAGAACCGCTTTTGCCCTGCGTAGCGTTCCGGGCAGCGGGTAGAACCAGGCAGAGAATTCCCGGCTACCAGCTTCCCTGTGGCGGGGAAGTGCAAACGTACACGTTTTCGGCCGAAAACGCGTTTTCCGGCGAAAACGCACACCACGGCTCTTTCTGAGAAAAAGCAAGCACGGAGGACGAGAACCGCTTTTGCCCTGCGTAGCGTTCCGGGCAGGGGTTAGAACCAGGCAGAGAATTCCCGGCTAGCAGCTTCCCTTTGGCGGGGAAGTGCAAACGTACACGTTTTCGGCCGAAAACGCGTTTTCCGGCGAAAACGCACACCACGGCTCTTTCTGAGAAAAAGCAAGCACGGAGGACGAGAACCGCTTTTGCCCTGCGTAGCGTTCCGGGCAGCGGGTAGAACCAGGCAGAGAATTCCCGGCTAGCAGCTTCCCTGTGGCGGGGAAGTGCAAACGTACACGTTTTCGGCCGAAAACGCGTTTTCCGGCGAAAACGCACACCACGGCTCTTTCTGAGAAAAAGCAAGCACGGAGGACCAGAACCGCTTTTGCCCTGCGTAGCGTTCCGGGCAGCGTGTAGAACCTGGCAGAGAATTCCCGGCTAGCAGCTTCCCTGTGGCGGGGAAGTGCAAACGTACACGTTTTCGGCCGAAAACGCGTTTTCCGGCGAAAACGCACACCACGGCTCTTTCTGAGAAAAAGCAAGCACGGAGGACGAGAACCGCTTTTGCCCTGCGTAGCGTTCCGGGCAGCGGGTAGAACCAGGCAGAGAATTCCCGCCTAGCAGCTTCCCTGTGGCGGGGAAGTGCAAACGTACACGGTTTCGGCCGAAAACGCGTTTCCCGGCGAAAACGCACACCACGGCTCTTTCTGAGAAAAAGCAAGCACGGAGGACGAGAACCGCTTTTGCCCTGCGTAGCGTTCCGGGCAGCGGGTAGAACCAGGCAGAGAATTCCCGGCTAGCAGCTTCCCTGTGGCGGGGAAGTGCAAACGTACACGTTTTCGGCCGAAAACGCGTTTTCCGGCGAAAACGCACACCACGGCTCTTTCTGAGAAAAAGCAAGCACGGAGGACGAGAACCGCTTTTGCCCTGCGTAGCGTTCCGGGCAGTGGGTAGAACCTGGCAGAGAATTCCCGGCTAGCAGCTTCCCTGTGGCGGGGAAGTGCAAACGTACACGTTTTCGGCCGAAAACGCGTTTTCCGGCGAAAACGCACACCACGGCTCTTTCTGAGAAAAAGCAAGCACGGAGGATGAGAACCGCTTTTGCCCTGCGTAGCGTTCCGGGCAGCGGGTAGAACCAGGCAGAGAATTCCCGGCTAGCAGCTTCCCTGTGGCGGGGAAGTGCAAACGTACACGTTTTCGGCCGAAAACTCGTTTTCCGGCGAAAACGCACACCACGGCTCTTTCTGAGAAAAAGCAAGCACGGAGGACGAGAACCGCTTTTGCCCTGCGTAGCGTTCCGGGCAGCGGGTAGAACCAGGCAGAGAATTCCCGGCTAGCAGCTTCCCTGTGGCGGGGAAGTGCAAACGTACACGTTTTCGGCCGAAAGCGCGTTTTCCGGCGAAATCGCACACCACGGCTCTTTCTGAGAAAAAGCAAGCACGGAGGACGAGAACCGCTTTTGCCCTGCGTAGCGTTCCGGGCAGCGGGTAGAACCAGGCAGAGAATTCCCGGCTAGCAGCTTCCCTGTGGCGGGGAAGTGCAAACGTACACGTTTTCGGCGGAAAACGCGTTTTCCGGCGAAAACGCACACCACGGCTCTTTCTGAGAAAAAGAAAGCACGGAGGACGAGAACCGCTTTTACCCTGCGTAGCGTTCCGGGCAGCGGGTAGAACCAGGCAGAGAATTCCCGGCTAGCAGCTTCCCTGTGGCGGGGAAGTGCAAACGTACACGGTTTCGGCCGAAAAAGCATTTTACGGCGAAAACGCACGCCGCGGCTCTTTCTGAGAAAAAGCAAGCACGGAGGACGAGAACCGCTTTTGCCCTGCGTAGCGTTCCGGGCAGCGGGTAGAAGCAGGCAGAGAATTCCCGGCTAGCAGCTTCCCTGTGGCGGGGAAGTGCAAACGTACACGTTTTCGGCCGAAAACGCGTTTTCCGGCGAAAACGCACACCACGGCTCTTTCTGAGAAAATGCAAGCACGGAGGACGAGAACCGCTTTTGCCCTGCGTAGCGTTCCGGGCAGCGGGTAGAACCAGGCAGAGAATTCCCGGCTAGCAGCTTCCCTGTGGCGGGGAAGTGCAAACGTACACGTTTTAGGCCGAAAACGCGTTTTCCGGCGAAAACGCACACCACGGCTCTTTCTGAGAAAAAGCAAGCACGGAGGACGAGAACCGCTTTTGCCCTGCGTAGCGTTCCGGCAGCGGGTAGAACCAGGCTGAGAATTCCCGGCTAGCAGCTTCCCTGTGGCGGGGAAGTGCAAACGTACACGTTTTCGGCCGAAAACACGTTTTCCGGCGAAAACGCACACCACGGCTCTTTCTGAGAAAAAGCAAGCACGGAGGACGAGAACCGCTTTTGCCCTGCGTAGCGTTCCGGGCAGCGGGTAGAAGCAGGCAGAGAATTCCCGGCTAGCAGCTTCCCTGTGGCGGGGAAGTGCAAACGTACACGTTTTCGGCCGAAAACGCGTTTTCCGGCGAAAACGCACACCACGGCTCTTTCTGAGAAAAAGCAAGCACGGAGGACGAGAACCGCTTTTGCCCTGCGTAGCGTTCCGGGCAGCGGGTAGAACCAGTCAGAGAATTCCTGGCTAGGAGCTTCCCTGTGGCGGGGAAGTGCAAACGTACACGGTTTCGGCCGAAAAAGCATTTTACGGCGAAAACGCACGCCGCGGCTCTTTCTGAGAAAAAGCAAGCACGGAGGACGAGAACCGCTTTTGCCCTGCGTAGCGTTCCGGGCAGCGGGTAGAACCAGGCAGAGAATTCCCGGCTAGCAGCTTCCCTGTGGCGGGGAAGTGCAAACGTACACGGTTTCGGCCGAAAACGCGTTTTCCGGTGAAAAGGCACACCACGGCTCTTTCTGAGAAAAAGCAAGCACGGAGGACGAGAACCGCTTTTGCCCTGCGTAGCGTTCCGGGCAGCGGGTAGAACCAGGCAGAGAATTCCCGGCTAGCAGCTTCCCTGTGGCGGGGAAGTGCAAACGTACACGTTTTCGGCCGAAAACGCGTTTTCCGGCGAAAAGGCACACCACGGCTCTTTCTGAGAAAAAGCAAGCACGGAGGACGACAACCGCTTTTGCCCTGCGTAGCGTTCCGGGCAGCGTGTAGAACCTGGCAGAGAATTCCCGGCTAGCAGCTTCCCTGTGGCGGGGAAGTGCAAACGTACACGTTTTCGGCTGAAAACGCTTTTTGCGGCGAAAACGCACACCACGGCTCTTTCTGAGAAAAAGCAAGCACGGAGGACGACAACCGCTTTTGCCCTGCGTAGCGTTCCGGGCAGCGGGTAGAACCAGGCAGAGAATTCCCGGCTAGCAGCTTCCCTGTGGCGGGGAAGTGCAAACGTACACGTTTTCGGCCGAAAACGCGTTTTCCGGCGAAAACGCACACCACGGCTCTTTCTGAGAAAAAGCAAGCACGGAGGATGAGAACCGCTTTTGCCCTGCGTAGCGTTCCGGGCAGCGGGTAGAACCAGGCAGAGAATTCCCGGCTAGCAGCTTCCCTGTGGCGGGGAAGTGCAAACGTACACGTTTTCGGCCGAAAACTCGTTTTCCGGCGAAAACGCACACCACGGCTCTTTCTGAGAAAAAGCAAGCACGGAGGACGAGAACCGCTTTTGCCCTGCGTAGCGTTCCGGGCAGCGGGTAGAACCAGTCAGAGAATTCCCGGCTAGCAGCTTCCCTGTGGCGGGGAAGTGCAAACGTACACGTTTTCGGCCGAAAGCGCGTTTTCCGGCGAAATCGCACACCACGGCTCTTTCTGAGAAAAAGCAAGCACGGAGGACGAGAACCGCTTTTGCCCTGCGTAGCGTTCCGGGCAGCGGGTAGAACCAGGCAGAGAATTCCCGGCTAGCAGCTTCCCTGTGGCGGGGAAGTGCAAACGTACACGTTTTCGGCGGAAAACGCGTTTTCCGGCGAAAACGCACACCACGGCTCTTTCTGAGAAAAAGAAAGCACGGAGGACGAGAACCGCTTTTACCCTGCGTAGCGTTCCGGGCAGCGGGTAGAACCAGGCAGAGAATTCCCGGCTAGCAGCTTCCCTGTGGCGGGGAAGTGCAAACGTACACGGTTTCGGCCGAAAAAGCATTTTACGGCGAAAACGCACGCCGCGGCTCTTTCTGAGAAAAAGCAAGCACGGAGGACGAGAACCGCTTTTGCCCTGCGTAGCGTTCCGGGCAGCGGGTAGAACCAGGCAGAGAATTCCCGGCTAGCAGCTTCCCTGTGGCGGGGAAGTGCAAACGTACACGTTTTCGGCCGAAAACGCGTTTTCCGGCGAAAACGCACACCACGGCTCTTTCTGAGAAAAAGCAAGCACGGAGGACGAGAACCGCTTTTGCCCTGCGTAGCGTTCCGGGCAGCGGGTAGAACCAGGCAGAGAATTCCCGGCTAGCAGCTTCCCTGTGGCGGGGAAGTGCAAACGTACACGTTTTCGGCCGAAAACGCGTTTTCCGGCGAAAACGCACACCACGGCTCTTTCTGAGAAAAAGCAAGCACGGAGGACGAGAACCGCTTTTGCCCTGCGTAGCGTTCCGGGCAGCGGGTAGAACCAGGCAGAGAATTCCCGGCTAGCAGCTTCCCTGTGGCGGGGAAGTGCAAACGTACACGTTTTAGGCCGAAAACGCGTTTTCCGGTGAAAACGCACACCACGGCTCTTTCTGAGAAAAAGCAAGCACGGAGGACGAGAACCGCTTTTGCCCTGCGTAGCGTTCCGGCAGCGGGTAGAGCCAGGCTGAGAATTCCCGGCTAGCAGCTTCCCTGTGGCGGGGAAGTGCAAACGTACACGTTTTCGGCCGAAAACGCGTTTTCCGGCGAAAACGCACACCACGGCTCTTTCTGAGAAAAAGCAAGCACGGAGGACGAGAACCGCTTTTGCCCTGCGTAGCGTTCCGGGCAGCGGGTAGAAGCAGGCAGAGAATTCCCGGCTAGCAGCTTCCCTGTGGCGGGGAAGTGCAAACGTACACGTTTTCGGCCGAAAACGCGTTTTCCGGCGAAAACGCACACCACGGCTCTTTCTGAGAAAAAGCAAGCACGGAGGACGAGAACCGCTTTTGCCCTGCGTAGCGTTCCGGGCAGCGGGTAGAACCAGTCAGAGAATTCCCGGCTAGCAGCTTCCCTGTGGCGGGGAAGTGCAAACGTACACGGTTTCGGCCGAAAAAGCATTTTACGGCGAAAACGCACGCCGCGGCTCTTTCTGAGAAAAAGCAAGCACGGAGGACGAGAACCGCTTTTGCCCTGCGTAGCGTTCCGGGCAGCGGGTAGAACCAGGCAGAGAATTCCCGGCTAGCAGCTTCCCTGTGGCGGGGAAGTGCAAACGTACACGGTTTCGGCCGAAAACGCGTTTTCCGGTGAAAATGCACACCACGGCTCTTTCTGAGAAAAAGCAAGCACGGAGGACGAGAACCGCTTTTGCCCTGCGTAGCGTTCCGGGCAGCGGGTAGAACCAGGCAGAGAATTCCCGGCTAGCAGCTTCCCTGTGGCGGGGAAGTGCAAACGTACACGTTTTCGGCCGAAAACGCGTTTTCCGGCGAAAACGCACACCACGGCTCTTTCTGAGAAAAAGCAAGCACGGAGGACCAGAACCGCTTTTGCCCTGCGTAGCGTTCCGGGCAGCGTGTAGAACCTGGCAGAGAATTCCCGGCTAGCAGCTTCCCTGTGGCGGGGAAGTGCAAACGTACACGTTTTCGGCTGAAAACGCTTTTTGCGGCGAAAACGCACACCACGGCTCTTTCTGAGAAAAAGCAAGCACGGAGGACGACAACCGCTTTTGCCCTGCGTAGCGTTCCGGGCAGCGGGTAGAACCAGGCAGAGAATTCCCGGCTAGCAGCTTCCCTGTGGCGGGGAAGTGCAAACGTACACGTTTTCGGCCGAAAACGCGTTTTCCGGCGAAAACGCACACCACGGCTCTTTCTGAGAAAAAGCAAGCACGGAGGACGAGAACCGCTTTTGCCCTGCGTAGCGTTCCGGGCAGCGGGTAGAACCAGGCAGAGAATTCCCGGCTAGCAGCTTCCCTGTGGCGGGGAAGTGCAAACGTACACGTTTTCGGCCGAAAACGCGTTTTCCGGCGAAAACGCACACCACGGCTCTTTCTGAGAAAAAGCAAGCACGGAGGACCAGAACCGCTTTTGCCCTGCGTAGCGTTCCGGGCAGCGTGTAGAACCTGGCAGAGAATTCCCGGCTAGCAGCTTCCCTGTGGCGGGGAAGTGCAAACGTACACGTTTTCGGCCGAAAACGCGTTTTCCGGCGAAAACGCACACCACGGCTATTTCTGAGAAAAAGCAAGCACGGAGGACGAGAACCGCTTTTGCCCTGCGTAGCGTTCCGGGCAGCGGGTAGAACCAGGCAGAGAATTCCCGCCTAGCAGCTTCCCTGTTGCGGGGAAGTGCAAACGTACACGGTTTCGGCCGAAAACGCGTTTCCCGGCGAAAACGCACACCACGGCTCTTTCTGAGAAAAAGCAAGCACGGAGGACGAGAACCGCTTTTGCCCTGCGTAGCGTTCCGGGCAGCGGGTAGAACCAGGCAGAGAATTCCCGGCTAGCAGCTTCCCTGTGGCGGGGAAGTGCAAACGTACACGTTTTCGGCCGAAAACGCGTTTTCCGGCGAAAACGCACACCACGGCTCTTTCTGAGAAAAAGCAAGCACGGAGGACGAGAACCGCTTTTGCCCTGCGTAGCGTTCCGGGCAGTGGGTAGAACCTGGCAGAGAATTCCCGGCTAGCAGCTTCCCTGTGGCGGGGAAGTGCAAACGTACACGTTTTCGGCCGAAAACGCGTTTTCCGGCGAAAACGCACACCACGGCTCTTTCTGAGAAAAAGCAAGCACGGAGGATGAGAACCGCTTTTGCCCTGCGTAGCGTTCCGGGCAGCGGGTAGAACCAGGCAGAGAATTCCCGGCTAGCAGCTTCCCTGTGGCGGGGAAGTGCAAACGTACACGTTTTCGGCCGAAAACTCGTTTTCCGGCGAAAACGCACACCACGGCTCTTTCTGAGAAAAAGCAAGCACGGAGGACGAGAACCGCTTTTGCCCTGCGTAGCGTTCCGGGCAGCGGGTAGAACCAGTCAGAGAATTCCCGGCTAGCAGCTTCCCTGTGGCGGGGAAGTGCAAACGTACACGTTTTCGGCCGAAAGCGCGTTTTCCGGCGAAATCGCACACCACGGCTCTTTCTGAGAAAAAGCAAGCACGGAGGACGAGAACCGCTTTTACCCTGCGTAGCGTTCCGGGCAGCGGGTAGAACCAGGCAGAGAATTCCCGGCTAGCAGCTTCCCTGTGGCGGGGAAGTGCAAACGTACACGGTTTCGGCCGAAAAAGCATTTTACGGCGAAAACGCACGCCGCGGCTCTTTCTGAGAAAAAGCAAGCACGGAGGACGAGAACCGCTTTTGCCCTGCGTAGCGTTCCGGGCAGCGGGTAGAACCAGGCAGAGAATTCCCGGCTAGCAGCTTCCCTGTGGCGGGGAAGTGCAAACGTACACGTTTTCGGCCGAAAACGCGTTTTCCGGCGAAAACGCACACCACGGCTCTTTCTGAGAAAAAGCAAGCACGGAGGACGAGAACCGCTTTTGCCCTGCGTAGCGTTCCGGGCAGCGGGTAGAACCAGGCAGAGAATTCCCGGCTAGCAGCTTCCCTGTGGCGGGGAAGTGCAAACGTACACGTTTTCGGCCGAAAACGCGTTTTCCGGCGAAAACGCACACCACGGCTCTTTCTGAGAAAAAGCAAGCACGGAGGACGAGAACCGCTTTTGCCCTGCGTAGCGTTCCGGGCAGCGGGTAGAACCAGGCAGAGAATTCCCGGCTAGCAGCTTCCCTGTGGCGGGGAAGTGCAAACGTACACGTTTTAGGCCGAAAACGCGTTTTCCGGCGAAAACGCACACCACGGCTCTTTCTGAGAAAAAGCAAGCACGGAGGACGAGAACCGCTTTTGCCCTGCGTAGCGTTCCGGCAGCGGGTAGAACCAGGCTGAGAATTCCCGGCTAGCAGCTTCCCTGTGGCGGGGAAGTGCAAACGTACACGTTTTCGGCCGAAAACGCGTTTTCCGGCGAAAACGCACACCACGGCTCTTTCTGAGAAAAAGCAAGCACGGAGGACGAGAACCGCTTTTGCCCTGCGTAGCGTTCCGGGCAGCGGGTAGAAGCAGGCAGAGAATTCCCGGCTAGCAGCTTCCCTGTGGCGGGGAAGTGCAAACGTACACGTTTTCGGCCGAAAACGCGTTTTCCGGCGAAAACGCACACCACGGCTCTTTCTGAGAAAAAGCAAGCACGGAGGACGAGAACCGCTTTTGCCCTGCGTAGCGTTCCGGGCAGCGGGTAGAACCAGTCAGAGAATTCCCGGCTAGCAGCTTCCCTGTGGCGGGGAAGTGCAAACGTACACGGTTTCGGCCGAAAAAGCATTTTCCGGCGAAAACGCACGCCGCGGCTCTTTCTGAGAAAAAGCAAGCACGGAGGACGAGAACCGCTTTTGCCCTGCGTAGCGTTCCGGGCAGCGGGTAGAAGCAGGCAGAGAATTCCCGGCTAGCAGCTTCCCTGTGGCGGGGAAGTGCAAACGTACACGGTTTCGGCCGAAAACGCGTTTTCCGGTGAAAATGCACACCACGGCTCTTACTGAGAAAAAGCAAGCACAGAGGACGAGAACCGCTTTTGCCCTGCGTAGCGTTCCGGGCAGCGGGTAGAACCAGTCAGAGAATTCCCGGCTAGCAGCTTCCCTGTGGCGGGGAAGTGCAAACGTACACGGTTTCGGCCGAAAAAGCATTTTACGGCGAAAACGCACGCCGCGGCTCTTTCTGAGAAAAAGCAAGCACGGAGGACGAGAACCGCTTTTGCCCTGCGTAGCGTTCCGGGCAGCGGGTAGAACCAGGCAGAGAATTCCCGGCTAGCAGCTTCCCTGTGGCGGGGAAGTGCAAACGTACACGGTTTCGGCCGAAAACGCGTTTTACGGAGAAAACACACACCACGGCTCTTACTGAGAAAAAGCAAGCACGGAGGACGAGAACTGCTTTTGCCCTGCGTAGCGTTCCGGGCAGCGGGTAGAACCAGGCAGAGAATTCCCGGCTAGCAGCTTCCCTGTGGCGGGGAAGTGCAAACGTACACGTTTTCGGCCGAAAACGCGTTTTCCGGCGAAAACGCACACCACGGCTCTTTCTGAGAAAAAGCAAGCACGGAGGACGAGAACCGCTTTTGCCCTGCGTAGCGTTCCGGGCAGCGGGTAGAACCAGGCAGAGAATTCCCGGCTAGCAGCTTCCCTGTGGCGGGGAAGTGCAAACGTACACGTTTTCGGCCGAAAACGCGTTTTCCGGCGAAAACGCACACCACGGCTCTTTCTGAGAAAAAGCAAGCACGGAGGACGAGAACCGCTTTTGCCCTGCGTAGCGTTCCGGGCAGCGGGTAGAACCAGGCAGAGAATTCCCGGCTAGCAGCTTCCCTGTGGCGGGGAAGTGCAAACGTACACGTTTTCGGCCGAAAACGCGTTTTCCGGCGAAAACGCACACCACGGCTCTTTCTGAGAAAAAGCAAGCACGGAGGACCAGAACCGCTTTTGCCCTGCGTAGCGTTCCGGGCAGCGTGTAGAACCTGGCAGAGAATTCCCGGCTAGCAGCTTCCCTGTGGCGGGGAAGTGCAAACGTACACGTTTTCGGCCGAAAACGCGTTTTCCGGCGAAAACGCACACCACGGCTCTTTCTGAGAAAAAGCAAGCACGGAGGACGAGAACCGCTTTTGCCCTGCGTAGCGTTCCGGGCAGCGGGTAGAACCAGGCAGAGAATTCCCGCCTAGCAGCTTCCCTGTGGCGGGGAAGTGCAAACGTACACGGTTTCGGCCGAAAACGCGTTTCCCGGCGAAAACGCACACCACGGCTCTTTCTGAGAAAAAGCAAGCACGGAGGACGAGAACCGCTTTTGCCCTGCGTAGCGTTCCGGGCAGCGGGTAGAACCAGGCAGAGAATTCCCGGCTAGCAGCTTCCCTGTGGCGGGGAAGTGCAAACGTACACGTTTTCGGCCGAAAGCGCGTTTTCCGGCGAAATCGCACACCACGGCTCTTTCTGAGAAAAAGCAAGCACGGAGGACGAGAACCGCTTTTGCCCTGCGTAGCGTTCCGGGCAGCGGGTAGAACCAGGCAGAGAATTCCCGGCTAGCAGCTTCCCTGTGGCGGGGAAGTGCAAACGTACACGTTTTCGGCCGAAAACGCGTTTTCCGGCGAAAACGCACACCACGGCTCTTTCTGAGAAAAAGCAAGCACGGAGGACCAGAACCGCTTTTGCCCTGCGTAGCGTTCCGGGCAGCGTGTAGAACCTGGCAGAGAATTCCCGGCTAGCAGCTTCCCTGTGGCGGGGAAGTGCAAACGTACACGTTTTCGGCCGAAAACGCGTTTTCCGGCGAAAACGCACACCACGGCTCTTTCTGAGAAAAAGCAAGCACGGAGGACGAGAACCGCTTTTGCCCTGCGTAGCGTTCCGGGCAGCGGGTAGAACCAGGCAGAGAATTCCCGCCTAGCAGCTTCCCTGTGGCGGGGAAGTGCAAACGTACACGGTTTCGGCCGAAAACGCGTTTCCCGGCGAAAACGCACACCACGGCTCTTTCTGAGAAAAAGCAAGCACGGAGGACGAGAACCGCTTTTGCCCTGCGTAGCGTTCCGGGCAGCGGGTAGAACCAGGCAGAGAATTCCCGGCTAGCAGCTTCCCTGTGGCGGGGAAGTGCAAACGTACACGTTTTCGGCCGAAAACGCGTTTTCCGGCGAAAACGCACACCACGGCTCTTTCTGAGAAAAAGCAAGCACGGAGGACGAGAACCGCTTTTGCCCTGCGTAGCGTTCCGGGCAGTGGGTAGAACCTGGCAGAGAATTCCCGGCTAGCAGCTTCCCTGTGGCGGGGAAGTGCAAACGTACACGTTTTCGGCCGAAAACGCGTTTTCCGGCGAAAACGCACACCACGGCTCTTTCTGAGAAAAAGCAAGCACGGAGGATGAGAACCGCTTTTGCCCTGCGTAGCGTTCCGGGCAGCGGGTAGAACCAGGCAGAGAATTCCCGGCTAGCAGCTTCCCTGTGGCGGGGAAGTGCAAACGTACACGTTTTCGGCCGAAAACTCGTTTTCCGGCGAAAACGCACACCACGGCTCTTTCTGAGAAAAAGCAAGCACGGAGGACGAGAACCGCTTTTGCCCTGCGTAGCGTTCCGGGCAGCGGGTAGAACCAGGCAGAGAATTCCCGGCTAGCAGCTTCCCTGTGGCGGGGAAGTGCAAACGTACACGTTTTCGGCCGAAAAAGCATTTTACGGCGAAAACGCACGCCGCGGCTCTTTCTGAGAAAAAGCAAGCACGGAGGACGAGAACCGCTTTTGCCCTGCGTAGCGTTCCGGGCAGCGGGTAGAACCAGGCAGAGAATTCCCGGCTAGCAGCTTCCCTGTGGCGGGGAAGTGCAAACGTACACGTTTTCGGCCGAAAACGCGTTTTCCGGCGAAAACGCACACCACGGCTCTTTCTGAGAAAAAGCAAGCACGGAGGACGAGAACCGCTTTTGCCCTGCGTAGCGTTCCGGGCAGCGGGTAGAACCAGGCAGAGAATTCCCGGCTAGCAGCTTCCCTGTGGCGGGGAAGTGCAAACGTACACGTTTTCGGCCGAAAACGCGTTTTCCGGCGAAAACGCACACCACGGCTCTTTCTGAGAAAAAGCAAGCACGGAGGACGAGAACCGCTTTTGCCCTGCGTAGCGTTCCGGGCAGCGGGTAGAACCAGGCAGAGAATTCCCGGCTAGCAGCTTCCCTGTGGCGGGGAAGTGCAAACGTACACGTTTTAGGCCGAAAACGCGTTTTCCGGCGAAAACGCACACCACGGCTCTTTCTGAGAAAAAGCAAGCACGGAGGACGAGAACCGCTTTTGCCCTGCGTAGCGTTCCGGCAGCGGGTAGAACCAGGCTGAGAATTCCCGGCTAGCAGCTTCCCTGTGGCGGGGAAGTGCAAACGTACACGTTTTCGGCCGAAAACGCGTTTTCCGGCGAAAACGCACACCACGGCTCTTTCTGAGAAAAAGCAAGCACGGAGGACGAGAACCGCTTTTGCCCTGCGTAGCGTTCCGGGCAGCGGGTAGAAGCAGGCAGAGAATTCCCGGCTAGCAGCTTCCCTGTGGCGGGGAAGTGCAAACGTACACGTTTTCGGCCGAAAACGCGTTTTCCGGCGAAAACGCACACCACGGCTCTTTCTGAGAAAAAGCAAGCACGGAGGACGAGAACCGCTTTTGCCCTGCGTAGCGTTCCGGGCAGCGGGTAGAACCAGTCAGAGAATTCCTGGCTAGCAGCTTCCCTGTGGCGGGGAAGTGCAAACGTACACGGTTTCGGCCGAAAAAGCATTTTACGGCGAAAACGCACGCCGCGGCTCTTTCTGAGAAAAAGCAAGCACGGAGGACGAGAACCGCTTTTGCCCTGCGTAGCGTTCCGGGCAGCGGGTAGAACCAGGCAGAGAATTGCCGGCTAGCAGCTTCCCTGTGGCGGGGAAGTGCAAACGTACACGGTTTCGGCCGAAAACGCGTTTTCCGGTGAAAATGCACACCACGGCTCTTTCTGACAAAAAGCAAGCACGGAGGACGAGAACCGCTTTTGCCCTGCGTAGCGTTCCGGGCAGCGGGTAGAACCAGGCAGAGAATTCCCGGCTAGCAGCTTCCCTGTGGCGGGGAAGTGCAAACGTACACGTTTTCGGCCGAAAACGCGTTTTCCGGCGAAAACGCACACCACGGCTCTTTCTGAGAAAAAGCAAGCACGGAGGACCAGAACCGCTTTTGCCCTGCGTAGCGTTCCGGGCAGCGGGTAGAACCTGGCAGAGAATTCCCGGCTAGCAGCTTCCCTGTGGCGGGGAAGTGCAAACGTACACGTTTTCGGCCGAAAACGCTTTTTGCGGCGAAAACGCACACCACGGCTCTTTCTGAGAAAAAGCAAGCACGGAGGACGACAACCGCTTTTGCCCTGCGTAGCGTTCCGGGCAGCGGGTAGAACCAGGCAGAGAATTCCCGGCTAGCAGCTTCCCTGTGGCGGGGAAGTGCAAACGTACACGTTTTCGGCCGAAAACGCGTTTTCCGGCGAAAACGCACACCACGGCTCTTTCTGAGAAAAAGCAAGCACGGAGGACGAGAACCGCTTTTGCCCTGCGTAGCGTTCCGGGCAGGGGTTAGAACCAGGCAGAGAATTCCCGGCTAGCAGCTTCCCTTTGGCGGGGAAGTGCAAACGTACACGTTTTCGGCCGAAAACGCGTTTTACGGAGAAAACACACACCACGGCTCTTTCTGAGAAAAAGCAAGCACGGAGGACGAGAACCGCTTTTGCCCTGCGTAGCGTTCCGGGCAGCGTGTAGAACCTGGCAGAGAATTCCCGGCTAGCAGCTTCCCTGTGGCGGGGAAGTGCAAACGTACACGGTTTCGGCCGAAAACGCGTTTCCCGGCGAAAACGCACACCACGGCTCTTTCTGAGAAAAAGCAAGCACGGAGGACGAGAACCGCTTTTGCCCTGCGTAGCGTTCCGGGCAGCGGGTAGAACCAGGCAGAGAATTCCCGGCTAGCAGCTTCCCTGTGGCGGGGAAGTGCAAACGTACACGTTTTCGGCCGAAAACGCGTTTTCCGGCGAAAAGGCACACCACGGCTCTTTCTGAGAAAAAGCAAGCACGGAGGACGAGAACCGCTTTTGCCCTGCGTAGCGTTCCGGGCAGTGGGTAGAACCTGGCAGAGAATTCCCGGCTAGCAGCTTCCCTGTGGCGGGGAAGTGCAAACGTACACGTTTTCGGCCGAAAACGCGTTTTCCGGCGAAAACGCACACCACGGCTCTTTCTGAGAAAAAGCAAGCACGGAGGATGAGAACCGCTTTTGCCCTGCGTAGCGTTCCGGGCAGCGGGTAGAACCAGGCAGAGAATTCCCGGCTAGCAGCTTCCCTGTGGCGGGGAAGTGCAAACGTACACGTTTTCGGCCGAAAACTCGTTTTCCGGCGAAAACGCACACCACGGCTCTTTCTGAGAAAAAGCAAGCACGGAGGACGAGAACCGCTTTTGCCCTGCGTAGCGTTCCGGGCAGCGGGTAGAACCAGTCAGAGAATTCCCGGCTAGCAGCTTCCCTGTGGCGGGGAAGTGCAAACGTACACGTTTTCGGCCGAAAGCGCGTTTTCCGGCGAAATCGCACACCACGGCTCTTTCTGAGAAAAAGCAAGCACGGAGGACGAGAACCGCTTTTGCCCTGCGTAGCGTTCCGGGCAGCGGGTAGAACCAGGCAGAGAATTCCCGGCTAGCAGCTTCCCTGTGGCGGGGAAGTGCAAACGTACACGTTTTCGGCGGAAAACGCGTTTTCCGGCGAAAACGCACACCACGGCTCTTTCTGAGAAAAAGAAAGCACGGAGGACGAGAACCGCTTTTACCCTGCGTAGCGTTCCGGGCAGCGGGTAGAACCAGGCAGAGAATTCCCGGCTAGCAGCTTCCCTGTGGCGGGGAAGTGCAAACGTACACGGTTTCGGCCGAAAAAGCATTTTACGGCGAAAACGCACGCCGCGGCTCTTTCTGAGAAAAAGCAAGCACGGAGGACGAGAACCGCTTTTGCCCTGCGTAGCGTTCCGGGCAGCGGGTAGAACCAGGCAGAGAATTCCCGGCTAGCAGCTTCCCTGTGGCGGGGAAGTGCAAACGTACACGTTTTCGGCCGAAAACGCGTTTTCCGGCGAAAACGCACACCACGGCTCTTTCTGAGAAAAAGCAAGCACGGAGGACGAGAACCGCTTTTGCCCTGCGTAGCGTTCCGGGCAGCGGGTAGAACCAGGCAGAGAATTCCCGGCTAGCAGCTTCCCTGTGGCGGGGAAGTGCAAACGTACACGTTTTCGGCCGAAAACGCGTTTTCCGGCGAAAACGCACACCACGGCTCTTTCTGAGAAAAAGCAAGCACGGAGGACGAGAACCGCTTTTGCCCTGCGTAGCGTTCCGGGCAGCGGGTAGAACCAGGCAGAGAATTCCCGGCTAGCAGCTTCCCTGTGGCGGGGAAGTGCAAACGTACACGTTTTAGGCCGAAAACGCGTTTTCCGGCGAAAACGCACACCACGGCTCTTTCTGAGAAAAAGCAAGCACGGAGGACGAGAACCGCTTTTGCCCTGCGTAGCGTTCCGGCAGCGGGTAGAACCAGGCTGAGAATTCCCGGCTAGCAGCTTCCCTGTGGCGGGGAAGTGCAAACGTACACGTTTTCGGCCGAAAACGCGTTTTCCGGCGAAAACGCACACCACGGCTCTTTCTGAGAAAAAGCAAGCACGGAGGACGAGAACCGCTTTTGCCCTGCGTAGCGTTCCGGGCAGCGGGTAGAAGCAGGCAGAGAATTCCCGGCTAGCAGCTTCCCTGTGGCGGGGAAGTGCAAACGTACACGTTTTCGGCCGAAAACGCGTTTTCCGGCGAAAACGCACACCACGGCTCTTTCTGAGAAAAAGCAAGCACGGAGGACGAGAACCGCTTTTGCCCTGCGTAGCGTTCCGGGCAGCGGGTAGAACCAGTCAGAGAATTCCTGGCTAGCAGCTTCCCTGTGGCGGGGAAGTGCAAACGTACACGGTTTCGGCCGAAAAAGCATTTTACGGCGAAAACGCACGCCGCGGCTCTTTCTGAGAAAAAGCAAGCACGGAGGACGAGAACCGCTTTTGCCCTGCGTAGCGTTCCGGGCAGCGGGTAGAACCAGGCAGAGAATTCCCGGCTAGCAGCTTCCCTGTGGCGGGGAAGTGCAAACGTACACGGTTTCGGCCGAAAACGCGTTTTCCGGTGAAAATGCACACCACGGCTCTTTCTGAGAAAAAGCAAGCACGGAGGACGAGAACCGCTTTTGCCCTGCGTAGCGTTCCGGGCAGCGGGTAGAACCAGGCAGAGAATTCCCGGCTAGCAGCTTCCCTGTGGCGGGGAAGTGCAAACGTACACGTTTTCGGCCGAAAACGCGTTTTCCGGCGAAAACGCACACCACGGCTCTTTCTGAGAAAAAGCAAGCACGGAGGACCAGAACCGCTTTTGCCCTGCGTAGCGTTCCGGGCAGCGTGTAGAACCTGGCAGAGAATTCCCGGCTAGCAGCTTCCCTGTGGCGGGGAAGTGCAAACGTACACGTTTTCGGCCGAAAACGCTTTTTGCGGCGAAAACGCACACCACGGCTCTTTCTGAGAAAAAGCAAGCACGGAGGACGACAACCGCTTTTGCCCTGCGTAGCGTTCCGGGCAGCGGGTAGAACCAGGCAGAGAATTCCCGGCTAGCAGCTTCCCTGTGGCGGGGAAGTGCAAACGTACACGTTTTCGGCCGAAAACGCGTTTTCCGGCGAAAACGCACACCACGGCTCTTTCTGAGAAAAAGCAAGCACGGAGGACGAGAACCGCTTTTGCCCTGCGTAGCGTTCCGGGCAGGGGTTAGAACCAGGCAGAGAATTCCCGGCTAGCAGCTTCCCTTTGGCGGGGAAGTGCAAACGTACACGTTTTCGGCCGAAAACGCGTTTTACGGAGAAAACACACACCACGGCTCTTTCTGAGAAAAAGCAAGCACGGAGGACGAGAACCGCTTTTGCCCTGCGTAGCGTTCCGGGCAGCGGGTAGAACCAGGCAGAGAATTCCCGGCTAGCAGCTTCCCTGTGGCGGGGAAGTGCAAACGTACACGTTTTCGGCCGAAAACGCGTTTTCCGGCGAAAACGCACACCACGGCTCTTTCTGAGAAAAAGCAAGCACGGAGGACCAGAACCGCTTTTGCCCTGCGTAGCGTTCCGGGCAGCGTGTAGAACCTGGCAGAGAATTCCCGGCTAGCAGCTTCCCTGTGGCGGGGAAGTGCAAACGTACACGTTTTCGGCCGAAAACGCGTTTTCCGGCGAAAACGCACACCACGGCTCTTTCTGAGAAAAAGCAAGCACGGAGGACGAGAACCGCTTTTGCCCTGCGTAGCGTTCCGGGCAGCGGGTAGAACCAGGCAGAGAATTCCCGCCTAGCAGCTTCCCTGTGGCGGGGAAGTGCAAACGTACACGGTTTCGGCCGAAAACACGTTTCCCGGCGAAAACGCACACCACGGCTCTTTCTGAGAAAAAGCAAGCACGGAGGACGAGAACCGCTTTTGCCCTGCGTAGCGTTCCGGGCAGTGGGTAGAACCTGGCAGAGAATTCCCGGCTAGCAGCTTCCCTGTGGCGGGGAAGTGCAAACGTACACGTTTTCGGCCGAAAACGCGTTTTCCGGCGAAAACGCACACCACGGCTCTTTCTGAGAAAAAGCAAGCACGGAGGACGAGAACCGCTTTTGCCCTGCGTAGCGTTCCGGGCAGCGGGTAGAACCAGGCAGAGAATTCCCGGCTAGCAGCTTCCCTGTGGCGGGGAAGTGCAAACGTACACGTTTTCGGCCGAAAACGCGTTTTCCGGCGAAAACGCACACCACGGCTCTTTCTGAGAAAAAGCAAGCACGGAGGACGAGAACCGCTTTTGCCCTGCGTAGCGTTCCGGGCAGCGGGTAGAAGCAGGCAGAGAATTCCCGGCTAGCAGCTTCCCTGTGGCGGGGAAGTGCAAACGTACACGTTTTCGGCCGAAAACGCGTTTTCCGGCGAAAACGCACACCACGGCTCTTTCTGAGAAAAAGCAAGCACGGAGGACGAGAACCGCTTTTGCCCTGCGTAGCGTTCCGGGCAGCGGGTAGAACCAGTCAGAGAATTCCCGGCTAGCAGCTTCCCTGTGGCGGGGAAGTGCAAACGTACACGGTTTCGGCCGAAAAAGCATTTTACGGCGAAAACGCACGCCGCGGCTCTTTCTGAGAAAAAGCAAGCACGGAGGACGAGAACCGCTTTTGCCCTGCGTAGCGTTCCGGGCAGCGGGTAGAAGCAGGCAGAGAATTCCCGGCTAGCAGCTTCCCTGTGGCGGGGAAGTGCAAACGTACACGGTTTCGGCCGAAAACGCGTTTTCCGGTGAAAATGCACACCACGGCTCTTACTGAGAAAAAGCAAGCACAGAGGACGAGAACCGCTTTTGCCCTGCGTAGCGTTCCGGGCAGCGGGTAGAACCAGGCAGAGAATTCCCGGCTAGCAGCTTCCCTGTGGCGGGGAAGTGCAAACGTACACGGTTTCGGCCGAAAACGCGTTTTACGGAGAAAACACACACCACGGCTCTTACTGAGAAAAAGCAAGCACGGAGGACGAGAACTGCTTTTGCCCTGCCTAGCGTTCCGGGCAGCGGGTAGAACCAGGCAGAGAATTCCCGGCTAGCAGCTTCCCTGTGGCGGGGAAGTGCAAACGTACACGTTTTCGGCCGAAAACGCGTTTTCCGGCGAAAACGCACACCACGGCTCTTTCTGAGAAAAAGCAAGCACGGAGGACGAGAACCGCTTTTGCCCTGCGTAGCGTTCCGGGCAGCGGGTAGAACCAGGCAGAGAATTCCCGGCTAGCAGCTTCCCTGTGGCGGGGAAGTGCAAACGTACACGTTTTCGGCCGAAAACGCGTTTTCCGGCGAAAACGCACACCACGGCTCTTTCTTAGAAAAAGCAAGCACGGAGGACGAGAACCGCTTTTGCCCTGCGTAGCGTTCCGGGCAGCGGGTAGAACCAGGCAGAGAATTCCCGGCTAGCAGCTTCCCTGTGGCGGGGAAGTGCAAACGTACACGTTTTAGGCCGAAAACGCGTTTTCCGGCGAAAACGCACACCACGGCTCTTTCTGAGAAAAAGCAAGCACGGAGGACGAGAACCGCTTTTGCCCTGCGTAGCGTTCCGGCAGCGGGTAGAACCAGGCAGAGAATTCCCGGCTAGCAGCTTCCCTGTGGCGGGGAAGTGCAAACGTACACGTTTTCGGCCGAAAACGCGTTTTCCGGCGAAAACGCACACCACGGCTCTTTCTGAGAAAAAGCAAGCACGGAGGACGAGAACCGCTTTTGCCCTGCGTAGCGTTCCGGGCAGGGGTTAGAACCAGGCAGAGAATTCCCGGCTAGCAGCTTCCCTTTGGCGGGGAAGTGCAAACGTACACGTTTTCGGCCGAAAACGCGTTTTCCGGCGAAAACGCACACCACGGCTCTTTCTGAGAAAAAGCAAGCACGGAGGACGAGAACCGCTTTTGCCCTGCGTAGCGTTCCGGGCAGCGGGTAGAACCAGGCAGAGAATTCCCGGCTAGCAGCTTCCCTGTGGCGGGGAAGTGCAAACGTACACGTTTTCGGCCGAAAACGCGTTTCCTGGCGAAAACGCACACCACGGCTCTTTCTGAGAAAAAGCAAGCACGGAGGACGAGAACCGCTTTTGCCCTGCGTAGCGTTCCGGGCAGCGGGTAGAACCAGGCAGAGAATTCCCGGCTAGCAGCTTCCCTGTGGCGGGGAAGTGCAAACGTACACGTTTTCGGCCGAAAACGCGTTTCCTGGCGAAAACGCACACCACGGCTCTTTCTGAGAAAAAGCAAGCAGGGAGGACGAGAACCGCTTTTGCCCTGCGTAGCGTTCCGGGCAGCGGGTAGAACCAGGCAGAGAATTCCCGGCTAGCAGCTTCCCTGTGGCGGGGAAGTGCAAACGTACACGTTTTCGGCCGAAAACGCGTTTTCCGGCGAAAAGGCACACCACGGCTCTTTCTGAGAAAAAGCAAGCACGGAGGACGAGAACCGCTTTTGCCCTGCGTAGCGTTCCGGGCAGCGGGTAGAACCTGGCAGAGAATTCCCGGCTAGCAGCTTCCCTGTGGCGGGGAAGTGCAAACGTACACGTTTTCGGCCGAAAACGCGTTTTCCGGCGAAAACGCACACCACGGCTCTTTCTGAGAAAAAGCAAGCACTGAGGACGAGAACCGCTTTTGCCCTGCGTAGCGTTCCGGGCAGCGGGTAGAACCAGGCAGAGAATTCCCGGCTAGCAGCTTCCCTGTGGCGGGGAAGTGCAAACGTACACGTTTTCGGCCGAAAACGCGTTTTCTGGCGAAAACGCACACCACGGCTCTTTCTGAGAAAAAGCAAGCACGGAGGACGAGAACCGCTTTTGCCCTGCGTAGCGTTCCGGGCAGCGGGTAGAACCTGGCAGAGAATTCCCGGCTAGCAGCTTCCCTGTGGCGGGGAAGTGCAAACGTACACGTTTTTGGCCGAAAACGCGTTTTCCGGCGAAAACGCACACCACGGCTCTTTCTGAGAAAAAGCAAGCACGGAGGACGAGAACCGCTTTTGCCCTGCGTAGCGTTCCGGGCAGCGGGTAGAACCAGGCAGAGAATTCCCGGCTAGCAGCTTCCCTGTGGCGGGGAAGTGCAAACGTACACGTTTTCGGCCGAAAACGCGTTTTCCGGCGAAAACGCACACCACGGCTCTTTCTGAGAGAAAGCAAGCACGGAGGACGAGAACCGCTTTTGCCCTGCGTAGCGTTCCGGGCAGCGGGTAGAACCAGGCAGAGAATTCCCGGCTAGCATCTTCCCTGTGGCGAGGTAGTGCAAACGTACACGTTTTCGGCCGAAAACGTGTTTCCCGGCGAAAACGCACACCACGGCTCTTTCTGAGAAAAAGCAAGCACGGAGGACGAGAACCGCTTTTGCCCTGCGTAGCGTTCCGGGCAGCGGGTAGAACCAGGCAGAGAATTCCCGGCTAGCAGCTTCCCTGTGGCGGGGAAGTGCAAACGTACACGTTTTCGGCCGAAAACGCGTTTTCCGGCGAAAAGGCACACCACGGCTCTTTCTGAGAAAAAGCAAGCACGGAGGACAAGAACCGCTTTTGCCCTGCGTAGCGTTCCGGGCAGCGGGTAGAACCAGGCAGAGAATTCCCGGCTAGCAGCTTCCCTGTGGCGGGGAATTGCAAACGTACACGTTTTCGGCCGAAAACGCGTTTTCCGGCGAAAACGCACACCACGGCTCTTTCTGAGAAAAAGAAAGCACGGAGGACGAGAACCGCTTTTGCCCTGCGTAGCGTTCCGGGCAGCGGGTAGAACCAGGCAGAGAATTCCCGGCTAGCAGCTTCCCTGTGGCGGGCAAGTGCAAACGTACACGGTTTCGGCCGAAAAAGCATTTTACGGCGAAAACGCACGCCGCGGCTCTTTCTGAGAAAAAGCAAGCACGGAGGACGAGAACCGCTTTTGCCCTGCGTAGCGTTCCGGGCAGCGGGTAGAACCAGGCAGAGAATTCCCGGCTAGCAGCTTCCCTGTGGCGGGGAAGTGCAAACGTACACGGTTTCGGCCGAAAACGCGTTTTACGGAGAAAACACACACCACGGCTCTTACTGAGAAAAAGCAAGCACGGAGGACGAGAACCGCTTTTGCCCTGCGTAGCGTTCCGGGCAGCGGGTAGAACCAGGCAGAGAATTCCCGGCTAGCAGCTTCCCTGTGGCGGGGAAGTGCAAACGTACACGTTTTCGGCCGAAAACGCGTTTTCCAGCGAAAACGCACACCACGGCTCTTTCTGAGAAAAAGCAAGCACGGAGGACGAGAACCGCTTTTGCCCTGCGTAGCGTTCCGGGCAGCGGGTAGAACCAGGCAGAGAATTCCCGGCTAGCAGCTTCCCTGTGGCGGGGAAGTGCAAACGTACACGTTTTCGGCCGAAAACGCGTTTTCCGGCGAAAACGCACACCACGGCTCTTTCTTAGAAAAAGCAAGCACGGAGGACGAGAACCGCTTTTGCCCTGCGTAGCGTTCCGGGCAGCGGGTAGAACCAGGCAGAGAATTCCCGGCTAGCAGCTTCCCTGTGGCGGGGAAGTGCAAACGTACACGTTTTAGGCCGAAAACGCGTTTTCCGGCGAAAACGCACACCACGGCTCTTTCTGAGAAAAAGCAAGCACGGAGGACGAGAACCGCTTTTGCCCTGCGTAGCGTTCCGGCAGCGGGTAGAACCAGGCAGAGAATTCCCGGCTAGCAGCTTCCCTGTGGCGGGGAAGTGCAAACGTACACGTTTTCAGCCGAAAACGCGTTTTCCGGCGAAAACGCACACCACGGCTCTTTCTGAGAAAAAGCAAGCACGGAGGACGAGAACCGCTTTTGCCCTGCGTAGCGTTCCTGGCAGCGGGTAGAACCAGGCAGAGAATTCCCGGCTAGCAGCTTCCCTGTGGCGGGGAAGTGCAAACGTACACGTTTTCGGCCGAAAACGCGTTTTCCGGCGAAAACGCACACCACGGCTCTTTCTTAGAAAAAGCAAGCACGGAGGACCAGAACCGCTTTTGCCCTGCGTAGCGTTCCGGGCAGCGTGTAGAACCTGGCAGAGAATTCCCGGCTAGCAGCTTCCCTGTGGCGGGGAAGTGCAAACGTACACGTTTTCGGCTGAAAACGCTTTTTGCGGCGAAAACGCACACCACGGCTCTTTCTGAGAAAAAGCAAGCACGGAGGACGACAACCGCTTTTGCCCTGCGTAGCGTTCCGGGCAGCGGGTAGAACCAGGCAGAGAATTCCCGGCTAGCAGCTTCCCTGTGGCGGGGAAGTGCAAACGTACACGTTTTCGGCCGAAAACGCGTTTTCCGGCGAAAACGCACACCACGGCTCTTTCTGAGAAAAAGCAAGCACGGAGGACGAGAACCGCTTTTGCCCTGCGTAGCGTTCCGGGCAGGGGTTAGAACCAGGCAGAGAATTCCCGGCTAGCAGCTTCCCTGTGGCGGGGAAGTGCAAACGTACACGTTTTCGGCCGAAAACGCGTTTTCCGGTGAAAACGCACACCACGGCTCTTTCTGAGAAAAAGCAAGCACGGAGGACGAGAACCGCTTTTGCCCTGCGTAGCGTTCCGGGCAGCGGGTAGAACCTGGCAGAGAATTCCCGGCTAGCAGCTTCCCTGTGGCGGGGAAGTGCAAACGTACACGTTTTCGGCCGAAAACGCGTTTTCCGGCGAAAACGCACACCACGGCTCTTTCTGAGAAAAAGCAAGCACGGAGGACGAGAACCGCTTTTGCCCTGCGTAGCGTTCCGGGCAGCGGGTAGAACCAGGCAGAGAATTCCCGGCTAGCAGCTTCCCTGTGGCGGGGAAGTGCAAACGTACACGTTTTCGGCCGAAAACGCGTTTTCCGGCGAAAACGCACACCACGGCTCTTTCTTAGAAAAAGCAAGCACGGAGGACGACAACCGCTTTTGCCCTGCGTAGCGTTCCGGGCAGCGGGTAGAACCAGGCAGAGAATTCCCGGCTAGCAGCTTCCCTGTGGCGGGGAAGTGCAAACGTACACGTTTTAGGCCGAAAACGCGTTTTCCGGCGAAAACGCACACCACGGCTCTTTCTGAGATAAAGAAAGCACGGAGGACGACAACCGCTTTTGCCCTGCGTAGCGTTCCGGCAGCGGGTAGAACCAGGCAGAGAATTCCCGGCTAGCAGCTTCCCTGTGGCGGGGAAGTGCAAACGTACACGTTTTCGGCCGAAAACGCGTTTTCCGGTGAAAACGCACACCACGGCTCTTTCTGAGAAAAAGCAAGCACGGAGGACGAGAACCGCTTTTGCCCTGCGTAGCGTTCCGGGCAGCGGGTAGAACCAGGCAGAGAATTCCCGGCTAGCAGCTTCCCTGTGGCGGGGAAGTGCAAACGTACACGTTTTCGGCCGAAAACGCGTTTTCCGGCGAAAACGCACACCACGGCTCTTTCTGAGAAAAAGCAAGCACGGAGGACGAGAACCGCTTTTGCCCTGCGTAGCGTTCCGGGCAGCGGGTAGAACCAGGCAGAGAATTCCCGTCTAGCAGCTTCCCTGTGGCGGGGAAGTGCAAACGTACACGTTTTCGGCCGAAAACGCGTTTTCCGGCGAAATCGCACACCACGGCTCTTTCTGAGAAAAAGCAAGCACGGAGGACGAGAACCGCTTTTGCCCTGCGTAGCGTTCCGGGCAGCGGGTAGAACCAGGCAGAGAATTCCCGGCTAGCAGCTTCCCTGTGGCGGGGAAGTGCAAACGTACACGTTTTCGGCGGAAAACGCGTTTTCCGGCGAAAACGCACACCACGGCTCTTTCTGAGAAAAAGCAAGCACGGAGGACGAGAACCGCTTTTACCCTGCGTAGCATTCCGGGCAGCGGGTAGAACCAGGCAGAGAATTCCCGGCTAGCAGCTTCCCTGTGGCGGGGAAGTGCAAACGTACACGGTTTCGGCCGAAAACGCGTTTTACGGAGAAAACACACACCACGGCTCTTACTGAGAAAAAGCAAGCACGGAGGACGAGAACTGCTTTTGCCCTGCGTAGCGTTCCGGGCAGCGGGTAGAACCAGGCAGAGAATTCCCGGCTAGCAGCTTCCCTGTGGCGGGGAAGTGCAAACGTACACGTTTTCGGCCGAAAACGCGTTTTCCGGCGAAAACGCACACCACGGCTCTTTCTGAGAAAAAGCAAGCACGGAGGACGAGAACCGCTTTTGCCCTGCGTAGCGTTCTGGGCAGCGGGTAGAACCAGGCAGAGAATTCCCGGCTAGCAGCTTCCCTGTGGCGGGGAAGTGCAAACGTACACGTTTTCGGCCGAAAACGCGTTTTCCGGCGAAAAGGCACACCACGGCTCTTTCTGAGAAAAAGCAAGCACGGAGGACGACAACCGCTTTTGCCCTGCGTAGCGTTCCGGGCAGCGGGTAGAACCAGGCAGAGAATTCCCGGCTAGCAGCTTCCCTGTGGCGGGGAAGTGCAAACGTACACGTTTTAGGCCGAAAACGCATTTTCCGGCGAAAAGGCACACCACGGCTCTTTCTGAGAAAAAGCAAGCACGGAGGACGAGAACCGCTTTTGCCCTGCGTAGCGTTCCGGCAGCGGGTAGAACCAGGCTGAGAATTCCCGGCTAGCAGCTTCCCTGTGGCGGGGAAGTGCAAACGTACACGTTTTCGGCCGAAAACGCGTTTTCCGGCGAAAACGCACACCACGGCTCTTTCTGAGAAAAAGCAAGCACGGAGGACGAGAACCGCTTTTGCCCTGCGTAGCGTTCCGGGCAGCGGGTAGAAGCAGGCAGAGAATTCCCGGCTAGCAGCTTCCCTGTGGCGGGGAAGTGCAAACGTACACGTTTTCGGCCGAAAACGCGTTTTCCGGCGAAAACGCACACCACGGCTCTTTCTGAGAAAAAGCAAGCACGGAGGACGAGAACCGCTTTTGCCCTGCGTAGCGTTCCGGGCAGCGGGTAGAACCAGTCAGAGAATTCCCGGCTAGCAGCTTCCCTGTGGCGGGGAAGTGCAAACGTACACGGTTTCGGCCGAAAAAGCATTTTACGGCGAAAACGCACGCCGCGGCTCTTTCTGAGAAAAAGCAAGCACGGAGGACGAGAACCGCTTTTGCCCTGCGTAGCGTTCCGGGCAGCGGGTAGAACCAGGCAGAGAATTCCCGGCTAGCAGCTTCCCTGTGGCGGGGAAGTGCAAACGTACACGGTTTCGGCCGAAAACGCGTTTTACGGAGAAAACACACACCACGGCTCTTACTGAGAAAAAGCAAGCACGGAGGACGAGAACCGCTTTTGCCCTGCGTAGCGTTCCGGGCAGCGGGTAGAACCAGGCAGAGAATTCCCGGCTAGCAGCTCCCTGTGGCGGGGAAGTGCAAACGTACACGTTTTCGGCCGAAAACGCGTTTTCCGGCGAAAACGCACACCACGGCTCTTTCTGAGAAAAAGCAAGCACGGAGGACGAGAACCGCTTTTGCCCTGCGTAGCGTTCCGGGCAGCGGGTAGAACCAGGCAGAGAATTCCCGGCTAGCAGCTTCCCTGTGGCGGGGAAGTGCAAACGTACACGTTTTCGGCCGAAAACGCGTTTTCCGGTGAAAACGCACACCACGGCTCTTTCTGAGAAAAAGCAAGCACGGAGGACGAGAACCGCTTTTGCCCTGCGTAGCGTTCCGGGCAGCGGGTAGAACCAGGCAGAGAATTCCCGGCTAGCAGCTTCCCTGTGGCGGGGAAGTGCAAACGTACACGTTTTCGGCCGAAAACGCGTTTTCCGGCGAAAACGCACACCACGGCTCTTTCTGAGAAAAAGCAAGCACGGAGGACCAGAACCGCTTTTGCCCTGCGTAGCGTTCCGGGCAGCGTGTAGAACCTGGCAGAGAATTCCCGGCTAGCAGCTTCCCTGTGGCGGGGAAGTGCAAACGTACACGTTTTTGGCTGAAAACGCTTTTTGCGGCGAAAACGCACACCACGGCTCTTTCTGAGAAAAAGCAAGCACGGAGGACGACAACCGCTTTTGCCCTGCGTAGCGTTCCGGGCAGCGGGTAGAACCAGGCAGAGAATTCCCGGCTAGCAGCTTCCCTGTGGCGGGGAAGTGCAAACGTACACGTTTTCGGCCGAAAACGCGTTTTCCGGTGAAAACGCACACCACGGCTCTTTCTGAGAAAAAGCAAGCACGGAGGACGAGAACCGCTTTTGCCCTGCGTAGCGTTCCGGGCAGGGGTTAGAACCAGGCAGAGAATTCCCGGCTAGCAGCTTCCCTTTGGCGGGGAAGTGCAAACGTACACGTTTTCGGCCGAGAAAGCGTTTTCCGGCGAAAACGCACACCACGGCTCTTTCTGAGAAAAAGCAAGCACGGAGGACGAGAACCGCTTTTGCCCTGCGTAGCGTTCCGGGCAGCGGGTAGAACCTGGCAGAGAATTCCCGGCTAGCAGCTTCCCTGTGGCGGGGAAGTGCAAACGTACACGTTTTCGGCCGAAAACGCGTTTTCCGGCGAAAACGCACACCACGGCTCTTTCTGAGAAAAAGCAAGCACGGAGGACGAGAACCGCTTTTGCCCTGCGTAGCGTTCCGGGCAGGGGTTAGAACCAGGCAGAGAATTCCCGGCTAGCAGCTTCCCTTTGGCGGGGAAGTGCAAACGTACACGTTTTCGGCCGAAAACGCGTTTTCCGGTGAAAACGCACACCACGGCTCTTTCTGAGAAAAAGCAAGCACGGAGGACGAGAACCGCTTTTGCCCTGCGTAGCGTTCCGGGCAGCGGGTAGAACCTGGCAGAGAATTCCCGGCTAGCAGCTTCCCTGTGGCGGGGAAGTGCAAACGTACACGTTTTCGGCCGAAAACGCGTTTTCCGGCGAAAACGCACAGCACGGCTCTTTCTGAGAAAAAGCAAGCACGGAGGACGAGAACCGCTTTTGCCCTGCGTAGCGTTCCGGGCAGCGGGTAGAACCAGGCAGAGAATTCCCGGCTAGCAGCTTCCCTGTGGCGGGGAAGTGCAAACGTACACGTTTTCGGCCGAAAACGCGTTTTCCGGCGAAAACGCACACCACGGCTCTTTCTTAGAAAAAGCAAGCACGGAGGACGACAACCGCTTTTGCCCTGCGTAGCGTTCCGGGCAGCGGGTAGAACCAGGCAGAGAATTCCCGGCTAGCAGCTTCCCTGTGGCGGGGAAGTGCAAACGTACACGTTTTAGGCCGAAAACGCGTTTTCCGGCGAAAACGCACACCACGGCTCTTTCTGAGATAAAGAAAGCACGGAGGACGACAACCGCTTTTGCCCTGCGTAGCGTTCCGGCAGCGGGTAGAACCAGGCAGAGAATTCCCGGCTAGCAGCTTCCCTGTGGCGGGGAAGTGCAAACGTACACGTTTTCGGCCGAAAACGCGTTTTCCGGTGAAAACGCACACCACGGCTCTTTCTGAGAAAAAGCAAGCACGGAGGACGAGAACCGCTTTTGCCCTGCGTAGCGTTCCGGGCAGCGGGTAGAACCAGGCAGAAAATTCCCGGATAGCAGCTTCCCTGTGGCGGGGAAGTGCAAACGTACACGTTTTCGGCCGAAAGCGCGTTTTCCGGCGAAAACGCACACCACGGCTCTTTCTGAGAAAAAGCAAGCACGGAGGACGAGAACCGCTTTTGCCCTGCGTAGCGTTCCGGGCAGCGGGTAGAACCAGGCAGAGAATTCCCGGCTAGCAGCTTCCCTGTGGCGGGGAAGTGCAAACGTACACGTTTTCGGCCGAAAACGCGTTTTCCGGCGAAATCGCACACCACGGCTCTTTCTGAGAAAAAGCAAGCACGGAGGACGAGAACCGTTTTGCCCTGCGTAGCGTTCCGGGCAGCGGGTAGAACCAGGCAGAGAATTCCCGGCTAGCAGCTTCCCTGTGGCGGGGAAGTGCAAACGTACACGTTTTCGGCGGATAACGCGTTTTCCGGCGAAAACGCACACCACGGCTCTTTCTGAGAAAAAGAAAGCACGGAGGACGAGAACCGCTTTTACCCTGCGTAGCGTTCCGGGCAGCGGGTAGAACCAGGCAGAGAATTCCCGGCTAGCAGCTTCCCTGTGGCGGGGAAGTGCAAACGTACACGGTTTCGGCCGAAAAAGCATTTTACGGCGAAAACGCACGCCGCGGCTCTTTCTGAGAAAAAGCAAGCACGGAGGACGAGAACCGCTTTTGCCCTGCGTAGCGTTCCGGGCAGCGGGTAGAACCAGGCAGAGAATTCCCGGATAGCAGCTTCCCTGTGGCGGGGAAGTGCAAACGTACACGGTTTCGGCCGAAAACGCGTTTTACGGAGAAAACACACACCACGGCTCTTACTGAGAAAAAGCAAGCACGGAGGACGAGAACTGCTTTTGCCCTGCGTAGCGTTCCGGGCAGCGGGTAGAACCAGGCAGAGAATTCCCGGCTAGCAGCTTCCCTGTGGCGGGGAAGTGCAAACGTACACGTTTTCGGCCGAAAACGCGTTTTCCGGCGAAAACGCACACCACGGCTCTTTCTGAGAAAAAGCAAGCACGGAGGACGAGAACCGCTTTTGCCCTGCGTAGCGTTCCGGGCAGCGGGTAGAACCAGGCAGAGAATTCCCGGCTAGCAGCTTCCCTGTGGCGGGGAAGTGCAAACGTACACGTTTTCGGCCGAAAACGCGTTTTCCGGCGAAAACGCACACCACGGCTCTTTCTGAGAAAAAGCAAGCACGGAGGACGACAACCGCTTTTGCCCTGCGTAGCGTTCCGGGCAGCGGGTAGAACCAGGCAGAGAATTCCCGGCTAGCAGCTTCCCTGTGGCGGGGAAATGCAAACGTACACGTTTTAGGCCGAAAACGCGTTTTCCGGCGAAAACGCACACCACGGCTCTTTCTGAGAAAAAGCAAGCACGGAGGACGAGAACCGCTTTTGCCCTGCGTAGCGTTCCGGCAGCGGGTAGAACCAGGCTGAGAATTCCCGGCTAGCAGCTTCCCTGTGGCGGGGAAGTGCAAACGTACACGTTTTCGGCCGAAAACGCGTTTTCCGGCGAAAACGCACACCACGGCTCTTTCTGAGAAAAAGCAAGCACGGAGGACGAGAACCGCTTTTGCCCTGCGTAGCGTTCCGGGCAGCGGGTAGAAGCAGGCAGAGAATTCCCGGGTAGCAGCTTCCCTGTGGCGGGGAAGTGCAAACGTACACGTTTTCGGCCGAAAACGCGTTTTCCGGCGAAAACGCACACCACGGCTCTTTCTGAGAAAAAGCAAGCACGGAGGACGAGAACCGCTTTTGCCCTGCGTAGCGTTCCGGGCAGCGGGTAGAACCAGTCAGAGAATTCCCGGCTAGCAGCTTCCCTGTGGCGGGGAAGTGCAAACGTACACGGTTTCGGCCGAAAAAGCATTTTACGGCGAAAACGCACGCCGCGGCTCTTTCTGAGAAAAAGCAAGCACGGAGGACGAGAACCGCTTTTGCCCTGCGTAGCGTTCCGGGCAGCGGGTAGAACCAGGCAGAGAATTCCCGGCTAGCAGCTTCCCTGTGGCGGGGAAGTGCAAACGTACACGGTTTCGGCCGAAAACGCGTTTTACGGAGAAAACACACACCACGGCTCTTACTGAGAAAAAGCAAGCACGGAGGACGAGAACCGCTTTTGCCCTGCGTAGCGTTCCGGGCAGCGGGTAGAAGCAGGCAGAGAATTCCCGGCTAGCAGCTTCCCTGTGGCGGGGAAGTGCAAACGTACACGTTTTCGGCCGAAAACGCGTTTTCCGGCGAAAACGCACACCACGGCTCTTTCTGAGAAAAAGCAAGCACGGAGGACGAGAACCGCTTTTGCCCTGCGTAGCGTTCCGGGCAGCGGGTAGAACCAGGCAGAGAATTCCCGGCTAGCAGCTTCCCTGTGGCGGGGAAGTGCAAACGTACACGTTTTCGGCCGAAAACGCGTTTTCCAGTGAAAACGCACACCACGGCTCTTTCTGAGAAAAAGCAAGCACGGAGGACGAGAACCGCTTTTGCCCTGCGTAGCGTTCCGGGCAGCGGGTAGAACCAGGCAGAGAATTCCCGGCTAGCAGCTTCCCTGTGGCGGGGAAGTGCAAACGTACACGTTTTCAGCCGAAAACGCGTTTTCCGGCGAAAACGCACACCACGGCTCTTTCTGAGAAAAAGCAAGCACGGAGGACCAGAACCGCTTTTGCCCTGCGTAGCGTTCCGGGCAGCGTGTAGAACCTGGCAGAGAATTCCCGGCTAGCAGCTTCCCTGTGGCGGGGAAGTGCAAACGTACACGTTTTCGGCTGAAAACGCTTTTTGCGGCGAAAACGCACACCACGGCTCTTTCTGAGAAAAAGCAAGCACGGAGGACGACAACCGCTTTTGCCCTGCGTAGCGTTCCGGGCAGCGGGTAGAACCAGGCAGAGAATTCCCGGCTAGCAGCTTCCCTGTGGCGGGGAAGTGCAAACGTACACGTTTTCGGCCGAAAACGCGTTTTCCGGTGAAAACGCACACCACGGCTCTTTCTGAGAAAAAGCAAGCACGGAGGACGAGAACCGCTTTTGCCCTGCGTAGCGTTCCGGGCAGGGGTTAGAACCAGGCAGAGAATTCCCGGCTAGCAGCTTCCCTTTGGCGGGGAAGTGCAAACGTACACGTTTTCGGCCGAGAAAGCGTTTTCCGGCGAAAACGCACACCACGGCTCTTTCTGAGAAAAAGCAAGCACGGAGGACGAGAACCGCTTTTGCCCTGCGTAGCGTTCCGGGCAGCGGGTAGAACCAGGCAGAGAATTCCCGGCTAGCAGCTTCCCTGTGGCGGGGAAGTGCAAACGTACACGGTTTCGGCCGAAAACGCGTTTCCCGGCGAAAACGCACACCACGGCTCTTTCTGAGAAAAAGCAAGCACGGAGGACGAGAACCGCTTTTGCCCTGCGTAGCGTTCCGGGCAGGGGTTAGAACCAGGCAGAGAATTCCCGGCTAGCAGCTTCCCTGTGGCGGGGAAGTGCAAACGTACACGTTTTCGGCCGAAAACGCGTTTTCCGGCGAAAACGCACACCACGGCTCTTTCTGAGAAAAAGCAAGCACGGAGGACGAGAACCGCTTTTGCCCTGCGTAGCGTTCCGGGCAGCGGGTAGAACCAGGCAGAGAATTCCCGGCTAGCAGCTTCCCTGTGGCGGGGAAGTGCAAACGTACACGGTTTCGGCCGAAAACGCGTTTCCCGGCGAAAACGCACACCACGGCTCTTTCTGAGAAAAAGCAAGCACGGAGGACGAGAACCGCTTTTGCCCTGCGTAGCGTTCCGGGCAGCGGGTAGAACCAGGCAGAGAATTCCCGGCTAGCAGCTTCCCTGTGGCGGGGAAGTGCAAACGTACACGTTTTCGGCCGAAAACGCGTTTTCCGGCGAAAACGCACACCACGGCTCTTTCTGAGAAAAAGCAAGCACGGAGGACGAGAACCGCTTTTGCCCTGCGTAGCGTTCCGGGCAGCGGGTAGAACCTGGCAGAGAATTCCCGGCTAGCAGCTTCCCTGTGGCGGGGAAGTGCAAACGTACACGTTTTCGGCCGAAAACGCGTTTTCCGGCGAAAACGCACACCACGGCTCTTTCTGAGAAAAAGCAAGCACGGAGGATGAGAACCGCTTTTGCCCTGCGTAGCGTTCCGGGCAGCGGGTAGAACCAGGCAGAGAATTCCCGGCTAGCAGCTTCCCTGTGGCGGGGAAGTGCAAACGTACACGTTTTCGGCCGAAAACTCGTTTTCCGGCGAAAACGCACACCACGGCTCTTTCTGAGAAAAAGCAAGCACGGAGGACGAGAACCGCTTTTGCCCTGCGTAGCGTTCCGGGCAGCGGGTAGAACCAGTCAGAGAATTCCCGGCTAGCAGCTTCCCTGTGGCGGGGAAGTGCAAACGTACACGTTTTCGGCCGAAAGCGCGTTTTCCGGCGAAAACGCACACCACGGCTCTTTCTGAGAAAAAGCAAGCACGGAGGACGAGAACCGCTTTTGCCCTGCGTAGCGTTCCGGGCAGCGGGTAGAACCAGGCAGAGAATTCCCGGCTAGCAGCTTCCCTGTGGCGGGGAAGTGCAAACGTACACGTTTTCGGCCGAAAACGCGTTTTCCGGCGAAATCGCACACCACGGCTCTTTCTGAGAAAAAGCAAGCACGGAGGACGAGAACCGCTTTTGCCCTGCGTAGCGTTCCGGGCAGCGGGTAGAACCAGGCAGAGAATTCCCGGCTAGCAGCTTCCCTGTGGCGGGGAAGTGCAAACGTACACGTTTTCGGCGGAAAACGCGTTTTCCGGCGAAAACGCACACCACGGCTCTTTCTGAGAAAAAGAAAGCACGGAGGACGAGAACCGCTTTTACCCTGCGTAGCGTTCCGGGCAGCGGGTAGAACCAGGCAGAGAGTTCCCGGCTAGCAGCTTCCCTGTGGCGGGGAAGTGCAAACGTACACGGTTTCGGCCGAAAAAGCATTTTACGGCGAAAACGCACGCCGCGGCTCTTTCTGAGAAAAAGCAAGCACGGAGGACGAGAACCGCTTTTGCCCTGCGTAGCGTTCCGGGCAGCGGGTAGAACCAGGCAGAGAATTCCCGGATAGCAGCTTCCCTGTTGCGGGGAAGTGCAAACGTACACGGTTTCGGCCGAAAACGCGTTTTACGGAGAAAACACACACCACGGCTCTTACTGAGAAAAAGCAAGCACGGAGGACGAGAACCGCTTTTGCCCTGCGTAGCGTTCCGGGCAGCGGGTAGAACCAGGCAGAGAATTCCCGGCTAGCAGCTTCCCTGTGGCGGGGAAGTGCAAACGTACACGTTTTCGGCCGAAAACGCATTTTCCGGCGAAAACGCACACCACGGCTCTTTCTGAGAAAAAGCAAGCACGGAGGACGAGAACCGCTTTTGCCCTGCGTAGCGTTCCGGGCAGCGGGTAGAACCAGGCAGAGAATTCCCGGCTAGCAGCTTCCCTGTGGCGGGGAAGTGCAAACGTACACGTTTTCGGCCGAAAACGCGTTTTCCGGCGAAAACGCACACCACGGCTCTTTCTGAGAAAAAGCAAGCACGGAGGACGAGAACCGCTTTTGCCCTGCGTAGCGTTCCGGGCAGCGGGTAGAACCAGGCAGAGAATTCCCGGCTAGCAGCTTCCCTGTGGCGGGGAAGTGCAAACGTACACGTTTTCGGCCGAAAGCGCGTTTTCCGGCGAAAACGCACACCACGGCTCTTTCTGAGAAAAAGCAAGCACGGAGGACGAGAACCGCTTTTGCCCTGCGTAGCGTTCCGGCAGCGGGTAGAACCAGGCTGAGAATTCCCGGCTAGCAGCTTCCCTGTGGCGGGGAAGTGCAAACGTACACGTTTTCGGCCGAAAACGCATTTTCCGGCGAAAACGCACACCACGGCTCTTTCTGAGAAAAAGCAAGCACGGAGGACGAGAACCGCTTTTGCCCTGCGTAGCGTTCCGGGCAGCGGGTAGAAGCAGGCAGAGAATTCCCGGCTAGCAGCTTCCCTGTGGCGGGGAAGTGCAAACGTACACGTTTTCGGCCGAAAACGCGTTTTCCGGCGAAAACGCACACCACGGCTCTTTCTGAGAAAAAGCAAGCACGGAGGACGAGAACCGCTTTTGCCCTGCGTAGCGTTCCGGGCAGCGGGTAGAACCAGTCAGAGAATTCCCGGCTAGCAGCTTCCCTGTGGCGGGGAAGTGCAAACGTACACGGTTTCGGCCGAAAAAGCATTTTACGGCGAAAACGCACGGCGCGGCTCTTTCTGAGAAAAAGCAAGCACGGAGGACGAGAACCGCTTTTGCCCTGCGTAGCGTTCCGGGCAGCGGGTAGAACCAGGCAGAGAATTCCCGTCTAGCAGCTTCCCTGTGGCGGGGAAGTGCAAACGTACACGGTTTCGGCCGAAAACGCGTTTTACGGAGAAAACACACACCACGGCTCTTACTGAGAAAAAGCAAGCACGGAGGACGAGAACTGCTTTTGCCCTGCGTAGCGTTCCGGGCAGCGGGTAGAACCAGGCAGAGAATTCCCGGCTAGCAGCTTCCCTGTGGCGGGGAAGTGCAAACGTACACGTTTTCGGCCGAAAACGCGTTTTCCGGCGAAAACGCACACCACGGCTCTTTCTGAGAACAAGCAAGCACGGAGGACGAGAACCGCTTTTGCCCTGCGTAGCGTTCCGGGCAGCGGGTAGAACCAGGCAGAGAATTCCCGGCTAGCAGCTTCCCTGTGGCGGGGAAGTGCAAACGTACACGTTTTCGGCCGAAAACGCGTTTTCCGGCGAAAACGCACACCACGGCTCTTTCTGAGAAAAAGCAAGCACGGAGGACGACAACCGCTTTTGCCCTGCGTAGCGTTCCGGGCAGCGGGTAGAACCAGGCAGAGAATTCCCGGCTAGCAGCTTCCCTGTGGCGGGGAAGTGCAAACGTACACGTTTTCGGCCGAAAACGCGTTTTCCGGCGAAAAGGCACACCACGGCTCTTTCTGAGAAAAAGCAAGCACGGAGGACGAGAACCGCTTTTGCCCTGCGTAGCGTTCCGGCAGCGGGTAGAACCAGGCAGAGAATTCCCGGCTAGCAGCTTCCCTGTGGCGGGGAAGTGCAAACGTACACGGTTTCGGCCGAAAACGCGTTTCCCGGCGAAAACGCACACCACGGCTCTTTCTGAGAAAAAGCAAGCACGGAGGACGAGAACCGCTTTTGCCCTGCGTAGCGTTCCGGGCAGCGGGTAGAAGCAGGCAGAGAATTCCCGGCTAGCAGCTTCCCTGTGGCGGGGAAGTGCAAACGTACACGTTTTCGGCCGAAAACGCGTTTCCCGGCGAAAACGCACACCACGGCTCTTTCTGAGAAAAAGCAAGCACGGAGGACGAGAACCGCTTTTGCCCTGCGTAGCGTTCCGGGCAGGGGTTAGAACCAGGCAGAGAATTCCCGGCTAGCAGCTTCCCTGTGGCGGGGAAGTGCAAACGTACACGTTTTCGGCCGAAAACGCGTTTTCCGGCGAAAACGCACACCACGGCTCTTTCTGAGAAAAAGAAAGCACGGAGGACGAGAACCGCTTTTGCCCTGCGTAGCGTTCCGGGCAGCGGGTAGAACCAGGCAGAGAATTCCCGGCTAGCAGCTTCCCTGTGGCGGGGAAGTGCAAACGTACACGGTTTCGGCCGAAAACGCGTTTTCCGGCGAAAACGCACACCACGGCTCTTTCTGAGAACAAGCAAGCACGGAGGACGAGAACCGCTTTTGCCCTGCGTAGCGTTCCGGGCAGCGGGTAGAACCAGGCAGAGAATTCCCGGCTAGCAGCTTCCCTGTGGCGGGGAAGTGCAAACGTACACGTTTTCGGCGGAAAACGCGTTTTCCGGCGAAAACGCACAACACGGCTCTTTCTGAGAAAAAGCAAGCACGGAGGACGAGAACCGCTTTTGCCCTGCGTAGCGTTCCGGGCAGCGGGTAGAACCAGGCAGAGAATTCCCAGCTAGCAGCTTCCCTGTGGCGGGGAAGTGCAAACGTACACGGTTTCGGCCGAAAAAGCATTTTACGGCGAAAACGCACGCCGCGGCTCTTTCTGAGAAAAAGCAAGCACGGAGGACGAGAACCGCTTTTGCCCTGCGTAGCGTTCCGGGCAGCGGGTAGAACCAGGCAGAGAATTCCCGGCTAGCAGCTTCCCTGTGGCGGGGAAGTGCAAACGTACACGTTTTCGGCCGAAAACGTGTTTTCCGGCGAAAAGGCACACCACGGCTCTTACTGAGAAAAAGCAAGCACGGAGGACGAGAACCGCTTTTGCCCTGCGTAGCGTTCCGGGCAGCGGGTAGAACCAGGCAGAGAATTCCCGGCTAGCAGCTTCCCTGTGGCGGGGAAGTGCAAACGTACACGTTTTCGGCCGAAAACGCGTTTTCCGGCGAAAACGCACACCACGGCTCTTTCTGAGAAAAAGCAAGCACGGAGGACGAGAACCGCTTTTGCCCTGCGTAGCGTTCCGGGCAGCGGGTAGAACCTGGCAGAGAATTCCCGGCTAGCAGCTTCCCTGTGGCGGGGAAGTGCAAACGTACACGTTTTCGGCCGAAAACGCGTTTTCCGGCGAAAACGCACAGCACGGCTCTTTCTGAGAAAAAGCAAGCACGGAGGACGAGAACCGCTTTTGCCCTGCGTAGCGTTCCGGGCAGCGGGTAGAACCAGGCAGAGAATTCCCGGCTAGCAGCTTCCCTGTGGCGGGGAAGTGCAAACGTACACGTTTTCGGCCGAAAGCGCGTTTTCCGGCGAAAACGCACACCACGGCTCTTTCTGAGAAAAAGCAAGCACGGAGGACGAGAACCGCTTTTGCCCTGCGTAGCGTTCCGGGCAGCGGGTAGAACCAGGCAGAGAATTCCCGGCTAGCAGCTTCCCTGTGGCGGGGAAGTGCAAACGTACACGTTTTCGGCCGAAAACGCGTTTTCCGGCGAAAACGCACACCACGGCTCTTTCTGAGAACAAGCAAGCACGGAGGACGAGAACCGCTTTTGCCCTGCGTAGCGTTCCGGGCAGCGGGTAGAACCAGGCAGAGAATTCCCGGCTAGCAGCTTCCCTGTGGCGGGGAAGTGCAAACGTACACGTTTTCGGCGGAAAACGCTTTTTCCGGCGAAAACGCACAACACGGCTCTTTCTGAGAAAAAGCAAGCACGGAGGACGAGAACCGCTTTTGCCCTGCGTAGCGTTCCGGGCAGCGGGTAGAACCAGGCAGAGAATTCCCAGCTAGCAGCTTCCCTGTGGCGGGGAAGTGCAAACGTACACGGTTTCGGCCGAAAAAGCATTTTACGGCGAAAACGCACGCCGCGGCTCTTTCTGAGAAAAAGCAAGCACGGAGGACGAGAACCGCTTTTGCCCTGCGTAGCGTTCCGGGCAGCGGGTAGAACCAGGCAGAGAATTCCCGGCTAGCAGCTTCCCTGTGGCGGGGAAGTGCAAACGTACACGTTTTCGGCCGAAAACGCGTTTTCCGGCGAAAAGGCACACCACGGCTCTTACTGAGAAAAAGCAAGCACGGAGGACGAGAACCGCTTTTGCCCTGCGTAGCGTTCCGGGCAGCGGGTAGAACCAGGCAGAGAATTCCCGGCTAGCAGCTTCCCTGTGGCGGGGAAGTGCAAACGTACACGTTTTCGGCCGAAAACGCGTTTTCCGGCGAAAACGCACACCACGGCTCTTTCTGAGAAAAAGCAAGCACGGAGGACGAGAACCGCTTTTGCCCTGCGTAGCGTTCCGGGCAGCGGGTAGAACCAGGCAGAGAATTCCCGTCTAGCAGCTTCCCTGTGGCGGGGAAGTGCAAACGTACACGTTTTCGGCCGAAAACGCGTTTTCCGGCGAAAACGCACACCACGGCTCTTTCTGAGAAAAAGCAAGCACGGAGGACGAGAACCGCTTTTGCCCTGCGTAGCGTTCCGGGCAGCGGGTAGAACCAGGCAGAGAATTCCCGGCTAGCAGCTTCCCTGTGGCGGGGAAGTGCAAACGTACACGTTTTCGGCCGAAAACGCGTTTTCCGGCGAAAACGCACACCACGGCTCTTTCTGAGAAAAAGCAAGCACGGAGGACCAGAACCGCTTTTGCCCTGCGTAGCGTTCCGGGCAGCGTGTAGAACCTGGCAGAGAATTCCCGGCTAGCAGCTTCCCTGTGGCGGGGAAGTGCAAACGTACACGTTTTCGGCTGAAAACGCGTTTTCCGGCGAAAACGCACACCACGGCTCTTTCTGAGAAAAAGCAAGCACGGAGGACGAGAACCGCTTTTGCCCTGCGTAGCGTTCCGGGCAGCGGGTAGAACCAGGCAGAGAATTCCCGGCTAGCAGCTTCCCTGTGGCGGGGAAGTGCAAACGTACACGTTTTCGGCCGAAAACGCATTTTCCGGCGAAAACGCACACCACGGCTCTTTCTGAGAAAAAGCAAGCACGGAGGACGAGAACCGCTTTTGCCCTGCGTAGCGTTCCGGGCAGGGGTTAGAACCAGGCAGAGAATTCCCGGCTAGCAGCTTCCCTTTGGCGGGGAAGTGCAAACGTACACGTTTTCGGCCGAAAACGCGTTTTCCGGCGAAAACGCACACCACGGCTCTTTCTGAGAAAAAGCAAGCACGGAGGACGAGAACCGCTTTTGCCCTGCGTAGCGTTCCGGGCAGCGGGTAGAACCAGGCAGAGAATTCCCGGCTAGCAGCTTCCCTGTGGCGGGGAAGTGCAAACGTACACGTTTTCGGCCGAAAACGCGTTTTCCGGCGAAAAGGCACACCACGGCTCTTTCTGAGAAAAAGCAAGCACGGAGGACGAGAACCGCTTTTGCCCTGCGTAGCGTTCCGGGCAGCGGGTAGAACCTGGCAGAGAACTCCCGGCTAGCAGCTTCCCTGTGGCGGGGAAGTGCAAACGTACACGTTTTCGGCCGAAAACGCGTTTTCCGGCGAAAACGCACAGCACGGCTCTTTCTGAGAAAAAGCAAGCACGGAGGACGAGAACCGCTTTTGCCCTGCGTAGCGTTCCGGGCAGCGGGTAGAACCAGGCAGAGAATTCCCGGCTAGCAGCTTCCCTGTGGCGGGGAAGTGCAAACGTACACGTTTTCGGCCGAAAACGCGTTTTACGGCGAAAACGCACACCACGGCTCTTTCTGAGAAAAAGCAAGCACGGAGGACGAGAACCGCTTTTGCCCTGCGTAGCGTTCCGGGCAGCGGGTAGAACCAGTCAGAGAATTCCCGGCTAGCAGCTTCCCTGTGGCGGGGAAGTGCAAACGTACACGTTTTCGGCCGAAAGCGCGTTTTCCGGCGAAAACGCACACCACGGCTCTTTCTGAGAAAAAGCAAGCACGGAGGACGAGAACCGCTTTTGCCCTGCGTAGCGTTCCGGGCAGCGGGTAGAACCAGGCAGAGAATTCCCGGCTAGCAGCTTCCCTGTGGCGGGGAAGTGCAAACGTACACGTTTTCGGCCGAAAACGCGTTTTCCGGCGAAAACGCACACCACGGCTCTTTCTGAGAAAAAGCAAGCACGGAGGACGAGAACCGCTTTTGCCCTGCGTAGCGTTCCGGGCAGCGGCTAGAACCAGGCAGAGAATTGCCGGCTAGCAGCTTCCCTGTGGCGGGGAAGTGCAAACGTACACGTTTTCGGCCGAAAACGCGTTTCCCGGCGAAAACGCACACCACGGCTCTTTCTGAGAAAAAGCAAGCACGGAGGACGAGAACCGCTTTTGCCCTGCGTAGCGTTCCGGGCAGCGGGTAGAACCTGGCAGAGAATTCCCGGCTAGCAGCTTCCCTGTGGCGGGGAAGTGCAAACGTACACGTTTTCGGCCGAAAACGCGTTTTCCGGCGAAAACGCACACCACGGCTCTTTCTGAGAAAAAGCAAGCACGGAGGACGAGAACCGCTTTTGCCCTGCGTAGCGTTCCGGGCAGCGGGTAGAACCAGGCAGAGAATTCCCGGCTAGCAGCTTCCCTGTGGCGGGGAAGTGCAAACGTACACGTTTTCGGCCGAAAACGCGTTTTCCGGCGAAAACACACACCACGGCTCTTACTGAGACAAAGCAAGCACGGAGGACGAGAACCGCTTTTGCCCTGAGTAGCGTTCCGGGCAGCGGGTAGAACCAGGCAGAGAATTCCCGGCTAGCAGCTTCCCTGTGGCGGGGAAGTGCAAACATACACGTTTTCGGCCGAAAACGCGTTTTCCGGCGAAAACGCACACCACGGCTCTTTCTGAGAAAAAGCAAGCACGGAGGACGAGAACCGCTTTTCCCCTGCGTAGCTTTCCGGGCAGCGGGTGGTACCAGGCAGAGAATTCCCGGCTAGCAGCTTCCCTGTGGCGGGGAAGTGCAAACGTACACGTTTTCGGCCGAAAACGCGTTTTCCGGCGAAAACGCACACCACGGCTCTTTCTGAGAAAAAGCAAGCACGGAGGACGAGAACCGCTTTTGCCCTGCGTAGCGTTCCAGGCAGCGGGTAGAACCAGGCAGAGAATTCCCGGCTAGCAGCTTCCCTGTGGCGGGGAAGTGCAAACGTACACGTTTTCGGCCGAAAACGCGTTTTCCGGCGAAAAGGCACACCACGGCTCTTTCTGAGAAAAAGCAAGCACGGAGGACGAGAACCGCTTTTGCCCTGCGTAGCGTTCCGGGCAGGGGTTAGAACCAGGCAGAGAATTCCCGGCTAGCAGCTTCCCTTTGGCGGGGAAGTGCAAACGTACACGTTTTCGGCCGAAAACGCGTTTTCCGGCGAAAACGCACACCACGGCTCTTTCTGAGAAAAAGCAAGCACGGAGGACGAGAACCGCTTTTGCCCTGCGTAGCGTTCCGGGCAGCGGGTAGAACCAGGCAGAGAATTGCCGGCTAGCAGCTTCCCTGTGGCGGGGAAGTGCAAACGTACACGTTTTCGGCCGAAAACGCGTTTCCCGGCGAAAACGCACACCACGGCTCTTTCTGAGAAAAAGCAAGCACGGAGGACGAGAACCGCTTTTGCCCTGCGTAGCGTTCCGGGCAGCGGGTAGAACCAGGCAGAGAATTCCCGGCTAGCAGCTTCCCTGTGGCGGGGAAGTGCAAACGTACACGTTTTCGGCCGAAAACGCGTTTTCCGGCGAAAAGGCACACCACGGCTCTTTCTGAGAAAAAGCAAGCACGGAGGACGAGAACCGCTTTTGCCCTGCGTAGCGTTCCGGGCAGCGGGTAGAACCTGGCAGAGAATTCCCGGCTAGCAGCTTCCCTGTGGCGGGGAAGTGCAAACGTACACGTTTTCGGCCGAAAACGCGTTTTCCGGCGAAAACGCACACCACGGCTCTTTCTGAGAAAAAGCAAGCACGGTGGACGAGAACCGCTTTTGCCCTGCGTAGCGTTCCGGGCAGCGGGTAGAACCAGGCAGAGAATTCCCGGCTAGCAGCTTCCCTGTGGCGGGGAAGTGCAAACGTACACGTTTTCGGCCGAAAACGCGTTTTACGGCGAAAACGCACACCACGGCTCTTTCTGAGAAAAAGCAAGCACGGAGGACGAGAACCGCTTTTGCCCTGCGTAGCGTTCCGGGCAGCGGGTAGAACCAGTCAGAGAATTCCCGGCTAGCAGCTTCCCTGTGGCGGGGAAGTGCAAACGTACACGTTTTCGGCCGAAAGCGCGTTTTCCGGCGAAAACGCACACCACGGCTCTTTCTGAGAAAAAGCAAGCACGGAGGACGAGAACCGCTTTTGCCCTGCGTAGCGTTCCGGGCAGCGGGTAGAACCAGGCAGAGAATTCCCGGCTAGCAGCTTCCCTGTGGCGGGGAAGTGCAAACGTACACGTTTTCGGCCGAAAACGCGTTTTCCGGCGAAAACGCACACCACGGCTCTTTCTGAGAAAAAGCAAGCACGGAGGACGAGAACCGCTTTTGCCCTGCGTAGCGTTCCGGGCAGCGGCTAGAACCAGGCAGAGAATTCCCGGCTAGCAGCTTCCCTGTGGCGGGGAAGTGCAAACGTACACGTTTTCGGCCGAAAACGCGTTTTCCGGCGAAAACGCACACCACGGCTCTTTCTGAGAAAAAGCAAGCACGGAGGCCGAGAACCGCTTTTGCCCTGCGTAGCGTTCCAGGCAGCGGGTAGAACCAGGCAGAGAATTCCCGGCTAGCAGCTTCCCTGTGGCGGGGAAGTGCAAACGTACACGTTTTCGGCCGAAAACGCGTTTTCCGGCGAAAAGGCACACCACGGCTCTTTCTGAGAAAAAGCAAGCACGGAGGACGAGAACCGCTTTTGCCCTGCGTAGCGTTCCGGGCAGGGGTTAGAACCAGGCAGAGAATTCCCGGCTAGCAGCTTCCCTTTGGCGGGGAAGTGCAAACGTACACGTTTTCGGCCGAAAACGCGTTTTCCGGCGAAAACGCACACCACGGCTCTTTCTGAGAAAAAGCAAGCACGGAGGACGAGAACCGCTTTTGCCCTGCGTAGCGTTCCGGGCAGCGGGTAGAACCAGGCAGAGAATTGCCGGCTAGCAGCTTCCCTGTGGCGGGGAAGTGCAAACGTACACGTTTTCGGCCGAAAACGCGTTTCCCGGCGAAAACGCACACCACGGCTCTTTCTGAGAAAAAGCAAGCACGGAGGACGAGAACCGCTTTTGCCCTGCGTAGCGTTCCGGGCAGCGGGTAGAACCAGGCAGAGAATTCCCGGCTAGCAGCTTCCCTGTGGCGGGGAAGTGCAAACGTACACGTTTTCGGCCGAAAACGCGTTTTCCGGCGAAAAGGCACACCACGGCTCTTTCTGAGAAAAAGCAAGCACGGAGGACGAGAACCGCTTTTGCCCTGCGTAGCGTTCCGGGCAGCGGGTAGAACCTGGCAGAGAATTCCCGGCTAGCAGCTTCCCTGTGGCGGGGAAGTGCAAACGTACACGTTTTCGGCCGAAAACGCGTTTTCCGGCGAAAACGCACACCACGGCTCTTTCTGAGAAAAAGCAAGCACGGTGGACGAGAACCGCTTTTGCCCTGCGTAGCGTTCCGGGCAGCGGGTAGAACCAGGCAGAGAATTCCCGGCTAGCAGCTTCCCTGTGGCGGGGAAGTGCAAACGTACACGTTTTCGGCCGAAAACGCGTTTTACGGCGAAAACGCACACCACGGCTCTTTCTGAGAAAAAGCAAGCACGGAGGACGAGAACCGCTTTTGCCCTGCGTAGCGTTCCGGGCAGCGGGTAGAACCAGTCAGAGAATTCCCGGCTAGCAGCTTCCCTGTGGCGGGGAAGTGCAAACGTACACGTTTTCGGCCGAAAGCGCGTTTTCCGGCGAAAACGCACACCACGGCTCTTTCTGAGAAAAAGCAAGCACGGAGGACGAGAACCGCTTTTGCCCTGCGTAGCGTTCCGGGCAGCGGGTAGAACCAGGCAGAGAATTCCCGGCTAGCAGCTTCCCTGTGGCGGGGAAGTGCAAACGTACACGTTTTCGGCCGAAAACGCGTTTTCCGGCGAAAACGCACACCACGGCTCTTTCTGAGAAAAAGCAAGCACGGAGGACGAGAACCGCTTTTGCCCTGCGTAGCGTTCCGGGCAGCGGCTAGAACCAGGCAGAGAATTGCCGGCTAGCAGCTTCCCTGTGGCGGGGAAGTGCAAACGTACACGTTTTCGGCCGAAAACGCGTTTCCCGGCGAAAACGCACACCACGGCTCTTTCTGAGAAAAAGCAAGCACGGAGGACGAGAACCGCTTTTGCCCTGCGTAGCGTTCCGGGCAGCGGGTAGAACCTGGCAGAGAATTCGCGGCTAGCAGCTTCCCTGTGGCGGGGAAGTGCAAACGTACACGTTTTCAGCCGAAAACGCGTTTTCCGGCGAAAACGCACACCACGGCTCTTTCTGAGAAAAAGCAAGCACGGAGGACGAGAACTGCTTTTGCCCTGCGTAGCGTTCCGGGCAGCGGGTAGAACCAGGCAGAGAATTCCCGGCTAGCAGCTTCCCTGTGGCGGGGAAGTGCAAACGTACACGTTTTCGGCCGAAAACGCGTTTTCCGGCGAAAACACACACCACGGCTCTTACTGAGACAAAGCAAGCACGGAGGACGAGAACCGCTTTTGCCCTGAGTAGCGTTCCGGGCAGCGGGTAGAACCAGGCAGAGAATTCCCGGCTAGCAGCTTCCCTGTGGCGGGGAAGTGCAAACATACACGTTTTCGGCCGAAAACGCGTTTTCCGGCGAAAACGCACACCACGGCTCTTTCTGAGAAAAAGCAAGCACGGAGGACGAGAACCGCTTTTCCCCTGCGTAGCTTTCCGGGCAGCGGGTGGTACCAGGCAGAGAATTCCCGGCTAGCAGCTTCCCTGTGGCGGGGAAGTGCAAACGTACACGTTTTCGGCCGAAAACGCGTTTTCCGGCGAAAACGCACACCACGGCTCTTTCTGAGAAAAAGCAAGCACGGAGGCCGAGAACCGCTTTTGCCCTGCGTAGCGTTCCAGGCAGCGGGTAGAACCAGGCAGAGAATTCCCGGCTAGCAGCTTCCCTGTGGCGGGGAAGTGCAAACGTACACGTTTTCGGCCGAAAACGCGTTTTCCGGCGAAAAGGCACACCACGGCTCTTTCTGAGAAAAAGCAAGCACGGAGGACGAGAACCGCTTTTGCCCTGCGTAGCGTTCCGGGCAGGGGTTAGAACCAGGCAGAGAATTCCCGGCTATCAGCTTCCCTTTGGCGGGGAAGTGCAAACGTACACGTTTTCGGCCGAAAACGCGTTTTCCGGCGAAAACGCACACCACGGCTCTTTCTGAGAAAAAGCAAGCACGGAGGACGAGAACCGCTTTTGCCCTGCGTAGCGTTCCGGGCAGCGGGTAGAACCAGGCAGAGAATTGCCGGCTAGCAGCTTCCCTGTGGCGGGGAAGTGCAAACGTACACGTTTTCGGCCGAAAACGCGTTTCCCGGCGAAAACGCACACCACGGCTCTTTCTGAGAAAAAGCAAGCACGGAGGACGAGAACCGCTTTTGCCCTGCGTAGCGTTCCGGGCAGCGGGTAGAACCAGGCAGAGAATTCCCGGCTAGCAGCTTCCCTGTGGCGGGGAAGTGCAAACGTACACGTTTTCGGCCGAAAACGCGTTTTCCGGCGAAAAGGCACACCACGGCTCTTTCTGAGAAAAAGCAAGCACGGAGGACGAGAACCGCTTTTGCCCTGCGTAGCGTTCCGGGCAGCGGGTAGAACCTGGCAGAGAATTCCCGGCTAGCAGCTTCCCTGTGGCGGGGAAGTGCAAACGTACACGTTTTCGGCCGAAAACGCGTTTTCCGGCGAAAACGCACAGCACGGCTCTTTCTGAGAAAAAGCAAGCACGGAGGACGAGAACCGCTTTTGCCCTGCGTAGCGTTCCGGGCAGCGGGTAGAACCAGGCAGAGAATTCCCGGCTAGCAGCTTCCCTGTGGCGGGGAAGTGCAAACGTACACGTTTTCGGCCGAAAACGCGTTTTCCGGCGAAAAGGCACACCACGGCTCTTTCTGAGAAAAAGCAAGCACGGAGGACGAGAACCGCTTTTGCCCTGCGTAGCGTTCCGGGCAGCGGGTAGAACCAGTCAGAGAATTCCCGGCTAGCAGCTTCCCTGTGGCGGGGAAGTGCAAACGTACACGTTTTCGGCCGAAAGCGCGTTTTCCGGCGAAAACGCACACCACGGCTCTTTCTGAGAAAAAGCAAGCACGGAGGACGAGAACCGCTTTTGCCCTGCGTAGCGTTCCGGGCAGCGGGGAGAACCAGGCAGAGAATTCCCGGCTAGCAGCTTCCCTGTGGCGGGGAAGTGCAAACGTACACGTTTTCGGCCGAAAACGCGTTTTCCGGCGAAAACGCACACCACGGCTCTTTCTGAGAAAAAGCAAGCACGGAGGACGAGAACCGCTTTTGCCCTGCGTAGCGTTCCGGGCAGCGGCTAGAACCAGGCAGAGAATTGCCGGCTAGCAGCTTCCCTGTGGCGGGGAAGTGCAAACGTACACGTTTTCGGCCGAAAACGCGTTTCCCGGCGAAAACGCACACCACGGCTCTTTCTGAGAAAAAGCAAGCACGGAGGACGAGAACCGCTTTTGCCCTGCGTAGCGTTCCGGGCAGCGGGTAGAACCTGGCAGAGAATTCCCGGCTAGCAGCTTCCCTGTGGCGGGGAAGTGCAAACGTACACGTTTTCAGCCGAAAACGCGTTTTCCGGCGAAAACGCACACCACGGCTCTTTCTGAGAAAAAGCAAGCACGGAGGACGAGAACCGCTTTTGCCCTGCGTAGCGTTCCGGGCAGCGGGTAGAACCAGGCAGAGAATTCCCGGCTAGCAGCTTCCCTGTGGCGGGGAAGTGCAAACGTACACGTTTTCGGCCGAAAACGCGTTTTCCGGCGAAAACACACACCACGGCTCTTACTGAGACAAAGCAAGCACGGAGGACGAGAACCGCTTTTGCCCTGAGTAGCGTTCCGGGCAGCGGGTAGAACCAGGCAGAGAATTCCCGGCTAGCAGCTTCCCTGTGGCGGGGAAGTGCAAACATACACGTTTTCGGCCGAAAACGCGTTTTCCGGCGAAAACGCACACCACGGCTCTTTCTGAGAAAAAGCAAGCACGGAGGACGAGAACCGCTTTTCCCCTGCGTAGCTTTCCGGGCAGCGGGTGGTACCAGGCAGAGAATTCCCGGCTAGCAGCTTCCCTGTGGCGGGGAAGTGCAAACGTACACGTTTTCGGCCGAAAACGCGTTTTCCGGCGAAAACGCACACCACGGCTCTTTCTGAGAAAAAGCAAGCACGGAGGCCGAGAACCGCTTTTGCCCTGCGTAGCGTTCCAGGCAGCGGGTAGAACCAGGCAGAGAATTCCCGGCTAGCAGCTTCCCTGTGGCGGGGAAGTGCAAACGTACACGTTTTCGGCCGAAAACGCGTTTTCCGGCGAAAAGGCACACCACGGCTCTTTCTGAGAAAAAGCAAGCACGGAGGACGAGAACCGCTTTTGCCCTGCGTAGCGTTCCGGCAGCGGGTAGAACCAGGCAGAGAATTACCGGCTAGCAGCTTCCCTGTGGCGGGGAAGTGCAAACGTACACGTTTTCAGCCGAAAACGCGTTTTCCGGCGAAAACACACACCACGGCTCTTACTGAGAAAAAGCAAGCACGGAGGACGAGAACGCTTTTGCCCTGAGTAGCGTTCCGGGCAGCGGGTAGAACCAGGCAGAGAACTCCCGGCTAGCATCTTCCTTGTGGCGGGGAAGTGCAAACATACACGTTTTCGGCCGAAAACGCGTTTTCCGGCGAAAACGCACACCACGGCTCTTTCTGAGAAAAAGCAAGCACGGAGGACGAGAACCGCTTTTGCCCTGCGTAGCGTTCCGGGCAGCGGGTAGAACCAGGCAGAGAATTCCCGGCTAGCAGCTTCCCTGTGGCGGGGAAGTGCAAACGTACACGTTTTCGGCCGAAAACGCGTTTTCCGGCGAAAACGCACACCACGGCTCTTTCTGAGAAAAAGCAAGCACGGAGGACGAGAACCGCTTTTGCCCTGCGTAGCGTTCCGGGCAGCGGGTAGAACCAGGCAGAGAATTCCCGGCTAGCAGCTTCCCTGTGGCGGGGAAGTGCAAACGTACACGTTTTCGGCCGAAAACGCGTTTTCCGGCGAAAAGGCACACCACGGCTCTTTCTGAGAAAAAGCAAGCACGGAGGACGAGAACCGCTTTTGCCCTGCGTAGCGTTCCGGGCAGCGGGTAGAACCAGGCAGAGAATTCCCGGCTAGCAGCTTCCCTGTGGCGGGGAAGTGCAAACGTACACGTTTTCGGCCGAAAACGCGTTTTCCGGCGAAAACGCACACCACGGCTCTTTCTGAGAAAAAGCAAGCACGGAGGACGAGAACCGCTTTTGCCCTGCGTAGCGTTCCGGGCAGCGGGTAGAACCAGGCAGAGAATTCCCGGCTAGCAGCTTCCCTGTGGCGGGGAAGTGCAAACGTACACGTTTTAAGCCGAAAACGCGTTTTCCGGCGAAAAGGCACACCACGGCTCTTTCTGAGAAAAAGCAAGCACGGAGGACGAGAACGCTTTTGCCCTGAGTAGCGTTCCGGGCAGCGGGTAGAACCAGGCAGAGAACTCCCGGCTAGCATCTTCCCTGTGGCGGGGAAGTGCAAACGTACACGTTTTCGGCCGAAAACGCGTTTCCCGGCGAAAACGCACACCACGGCTCTTTCTGAGAAAAAGCAAGCACGGAGGACGAGAACCGCTTTTGCCCTGCGTAGCGTTCCGGGCAGCGGGTAGAACCTGGCAGAGAATTCGCGGCTAGCAGCTTCCCTGTGGCGGGGAAGTGCAAACGTACACGTTTTCAGCCGAAAACGCGTTTTCCGGCGAAAACGCACACCACGGCTCTTTCTGAGAAAAAGCAAGCACGGAGGACGAGAACCGCTTTTGCCCTGCGTAGCGTTCCGGGCAGCGGGTAGAACCAGGCAGAGAATTCCCGGCTAGCAGCTTCCCTGTGGCGGGGAAGTGCAAACGTACACGTTTTCGGCCGAAAACGCGTTTTCCGGCGAAAACACACACCACGGCTCTTACTGAGACAAAGCAAGCACGGAGGACGAGAACCGCTTTTGCCCTGAGTAGTGTTCCGGGCAGCGGGTAGAACCAGGCAGAGAATTCCCGGCTAGCAGCTTCCCTGTGGCGGGGAAGTGCAAACATACACGTTTTCGGCCGAAAACGCGTTTTCCGGCGAAAACGCACACCACGGCTCTTTCTGAGAAAAAGCAAGCACGGAGGACGAGAACCGCTTTTCCCCTGCGTAGCTTTCCGGGCAGCGGGTGGTACCAGGCAGAGAATTCCCGGCTAGCAGCTTCCCTGTGGCGGGGAAGTGCAAACGTACACGTTTTCGGCCGAAAACGCGTTTTCCGGCGAAAACGCACACCACGGCTCTTTCTGAGAAAAAGCAAGCACGGAGGCCGAGAACCGCTTTTGCCCTGCGTAGCGTTCCAGGCAGCGGGTAGAACCAGGCAGAGAATTCCCGGCTAGCAGCTTCCCTGTGGCGGGGAAGTGCAAACGTACACGTTTTCGGCCGAAAACGCGTTTTCCGGTGAAAAGGCACACCACGGCTCTTTCTGAGAAAAAGCAAGCACGGAGGACGAGAACCGCTTTTGCCCTGCGTAGCGTTCCGGGCAGGGGTTAGAACCAGGCAGAGAATTCCCGGCTAGCAGCTTCCCTTTGGCGGGGAAGTGCAAACGTACACGTTTTCGGCCGAAAACGCGTTTTCCGGCGAAAACGCACACCACGGCTCTTTCTGAGAAAAAGCAAGCACGGAGGACGAGAACCGCTTTTGCCCTGCGTAGCGTTCCGGGCAGCGGGTAGAACCAGGCAGAGAATTGCCGGCTAGCAGCTTCCCTGTGGCGGGGAAGTGCAAACGTACACGTTTTCGGCCGAAAACGCGTTTCCCGGCGAAAACGCACACCACGGCTCTTTCTGAGAAAAAGCAAGCACGGAGGACGAGAACCGCTTTTGCCCTGCGTAGCGTTCCGGGCAGCGGGTAGAACCAGGCAGAGAATTCCCGGCTAGCAGCTTCCCTGTGGCGGGGAAGTGCAAACGTACACGTTTTCGGCCGAAAACGCGTTTTCCGGCGAAAAGGCACACCACGGCTCTTTCTGAGAAAAAGCAAGCACGGAGGACGAGAACCGCTTTTGCCCTGCGTAGCGTTCCGGGCAGCGGGTAGAACCAGGCAGAGAATTCCCGGCTAGCAGCTTCCCTGTGGCGGGGAAGTGCAAACGTACACGTTTTCGGCCGAAAACGCGTTTTCCGGCGAAAACGCACAGCACGGCTCTTTCTGAGAAAAAGCAAGCACGGAGGACGAGAACCGCTTTTGCCCTGCGTAGCGTTCCGGGCAGCGGGTAGAACCAGGCAGAGAATTCCCGGCTAGCAGCTTCCCTGTGGCGGGGAAGTGCAAACGTACACGTTTTCGGCCGAAAACGCGTTTTACGGCGAAAACGCACACCACGGCTCTTTCTGAGAAAAAGCAAGCACGGAGGACGAGAACCGCTTTTGCCCTGCGTAGCGTTCCGGGCAGCGGGTAGAACCAGTCAGAGAATTCCCGGCTAGCAGCTTCCCTGTGGCGGGGAAGTGCAAACGTACACGTTTTCGGCCGAAAGCGCGTTTTCCGGCGAAAACGCACACCACGGCTCTTTCTGAGAAAAAGCAAGCACGGAGGACGAGAACCGCTTTTGCCCTGCGTAGCGTTCCGGGCAGCGGGGAGAACCAGGCAGAGAATTCCCGGCTAGCAGCTTCCCTGTGGCGGGGAAGTGCAAACGTACACGTTTTCGGCCGAAAACGCGTTTTCCGGCGAAAACGCACACCACGGCTCTTTCTGAGAAAAAGCAAGCACGGAGGACGAGAACCGCTTTTGCCCTGCGTAGCGTTCCGGGCAGCGGCTAGAACCAGGCAGAGAATTGCCGGCTAGCAGCTTCCCTGTGGCGGGGAAGTGCAAACGTACACGTTTTCGGCCGAAAACGCGTTTCCCGGCGAAAACGCACACCACGGCTCTTTCTGAGAAAAAGCAAGCACGGAGGCCGAGAACCGCTTTTGCCCTGCGTAGCGTTCCGGGCAGCGGGTAGAACCTGGCAGAGAATTCCCGGCTAGCAGCTTCCCTGTGGCGGGGAAGTGCAAACGTACACGTTTTCAGCCGAAAACGCGTTTTCCGGCGAAAACGCACACCACGGCTCTTTCTGAGAAAAAGCAAGCACGGAGGACGAGAACCGCTTTTGCCCTGCGTAGCGTTCCGGGCAGCGGGTAGAACCAGGCAGAGAATTCCCGGCTAGCAGCTTCCCTGTGGCGGGGAAGTGCAAACGTACACGTTTTCGGCCGAAAACGCGTTTTCCGGCGAAAACACACACCACGGCTCTTACTGAGACAAAGGAAGCACGGAGGACGAGAACCGCTTTTGCCCTGAGTAGCGTTCCGGGCAGCGGGTAGAACCAGGCAGAGAATTCCCGGCTAGCAGCTTCCCTGTGGCGGGGAAGTGCAAACATACACGTTTTCGGCCGAAAACGCGTTTTCCGGCGAAAACGCACACCACGGCTCTTTCTGAGAAAAAGCAAGCACGGAGGACGAGAACCGCTTTTCCCCTGCGTAGCTTTCCGGGCAGCGGGTGGTACCAGGCAGAGAATTCCCGGCTAGCAGCTTCCCTGTGGCGGGGAAGTGCAAACGTACACGTTTTCGGCCGAAAACGCGTTTTCCGGCGAAAACGCACACCACGGCTCTTTCTGAGAAAAAGCAAGCACGGAGGCCGAGAACCGCTTTTGCCCTGCGTAGCGTTCCAGGCAGCGGGTAGAACCAGGCAGAGAATTCCCGGCTAGCAGCTTCCCTGTGGCGGGGAAGTGCAAACGTACACGTTTTCGGCCGAAAACGCGTTTTCCGGCGAAAAGGCACACCACGGCTCTTTCTGAGAAAAAGCAAGCACGGAGGACGAGAACCGCTTTTGCCCTGCGTAGCGTTCCGGCAGCGGGTAGAACCAGGCAGAGAATTACCGGCTAGCAGCTTCCCTGTGGCGGGGAAGTGCAAACGTACACGTTTTCAGCCGAAAACGCGTTTTCCGGCGAAAACACACACCACGGCTCTTACTGAGAAAAAGCAAGCACGGAGGACGAGAACGCTTTTGCCCTGAGTAGCGTTCCGGGCAGCGGGTAGAACCAGGCAGAGAACTCCCGGCTAGCATCTTCCTTGTGGCGGGGAAGTGCAAACATACACGTTTTCGGCCGAAAACGCGTTTTCCGGCGAAAACGCACACCACGGCTCTTTCTGAGAAAAAGCAAGCACGGAGGACGAGAACCGCTTTTGCCCTGCGTAGCGTTCCGGGCAGCGGGTAGAACCAGGCAGAGAATTCCCGGCTAGCAGCTTCCCTGTGGCGGGGAAGTGCAAACGTACACGTTTTCGGCCGAAAACGCGTTTTCCGGCGAAAACGCACACCACGGCTCTTTCTGAGAAAAAGCAAGCACGGAGGACGAGAACCGCTTTTGCCCTGCGTAGCGTTCCGGGCAGCGGGTAGAACCAGGCAGAGAATTCCCGGCTAGCAGCTTCCCTGTGGCGGGGAAGTGCAAACGTACACGTTTTCGGCCGAAAACGCGTTTTCCGGCGAAAAGGCACACCACGGCTCTTTCTGAGAAAAAGCAAGCACGGAGGACGAGAACCGCTTTTGCCCTGCGTAGCGTTCCGGGCAGCGGGTAGAACCAGGCAGAGAATTCCCGGCTAGCAGCTTCCCTGTGGCGGGGAAGTGCAAACGTACACGTTTTCGGCCGAAAACGCGTTTTCCGGCGAAAACGCACACCACGGCTCTTTCTGAGAAAAAGCAAGCACGGAGGACGAGAACCGCTTTTGCCCTGCGTAGCGTTCCGGGCAGCGGGTAGAACCAGGCAGAGAATTCCCGGCTAGCAGCTTCCCTGTGGCGGGGAAGTGCAAACGTACACGTTTTCGGCCGAAAACGCGTTTTCCGGCGAAAAGGCACACCATGGCTCTTTCTGAGAAAAAGCAAGCACGGAGGACGAGAACCGCTTTTGCCCTGCGTAGCGTTCCGGGCAGCGGGTAGAACCAGGCAGAGAATTCCCGGCTAGCAGCTTCCCTGTGGCGGGGAAGTGCAAACGTACACGTTTTAAGCCGAAAACGCGTTTTCCGGCGAAAAGGCACACCACGGCTCTTTCTGAGAAAAAGCAAGCACGGAGGACGAGAACGCTTTTGCCCTGAGTAGCGTTCCGGGCAGCGGGTAGAACCAGGCAGAGAACTCCCGGCTAGCATCTTCCCTGTGGCGGGGAAGTGCAAACATACACGTTTTCGGCCGAAAACGCGTTTTCCGGCGAAAACGCACACCACGGCTCTTTCTGAGAAAAAGCAAGCACGGAGGACGAGAACCGCTTTTGCCCTGCGTAGCGTTCCGGGCAGCGGGTAGAACCAGGCAGAGAATTCCCGGCTAGCAGCTTCCCTGTGGCGGGGAAGTGCAAACGTACACGTTTTCGGCCGAAAACGCGTTTTCCGGCGAAAAGGCACACCACGGCTCTTTCTGAGAAAAAGCAAGCACGGAGGACGAGAACCGCTTTTGCCCTGCGTAGCGTTCCGGGCAGCGGGTAGAACCAGGCAGAGAATTCCCGGCTAGCAGCTTCCCTGTGGCGGGGAAGTGCAAACGTACACGTTTTCGGCCGAAAACGCGTTTTCCGGCGAAAACGCACACCACGGCTCTTTCTGAGAAAAAGCAAGCACGGAGGACGAGAACCGCTTTTGCCCTGCGTAGCGTTCCGGGCAGCGGGTAGAACCAGGCAGAGAATTCCCGGCTAGCAGCTTCCCTGTGGCGGGGAAGTGCAAACGTACACGTTTTCGGCCGAAAACGCGTTTTCCGGCGAAAACGCACACCACGGCTCTTTCTGAGAAAAAGCAAGCACGGAGGACGAGAACCGCTTTTGCCCTGCGTAGCGTTCCGGGCAGCGGGGAGAACCAGGCAGAGAATTCCCGGCTAGCAGCTTCCCTGTGGCGGGGAAGTGCAAACGTACACGTTTTCGGCCGAAAACGCGTTTTCCGGCGAAAAGGCACACCACGGCTCTTTCTGAGAAAAAGCAAGCACGGAGGACGAGAACCGCTTTTGCCCTGCGTAGCGTTCTGGGCAGCGGGTAGAACCAGGCAGAGAATTCCCGGCTAGCAGCTTCCCTGTGGCGGGGAAGTGCAAACGTACACGTTTTCGGCCGAAAACGCGTTTTCCGGCGAAAAGGCACACCACGGCTCTTTCTGAGAAAAAGCAAGCACGGAGGACGAGAACCGCTTTTGCCCTGCGTAGCGTTCCGGGCAGCGGGTAGAACCAGGCAGAGAATTCCCGGCTAGCAGCTTCCCTGTGGCGGGGAAGTGCAAACGTACACGTTTTCGGCCGAAAACGCGTTTTCCGGCGAAAAGGCACACCACGGCTCTTTCTGAGAAAAAGCAAGCACGGAGGACGAGAACCGCTTTTGCCCTGCGTAGCGTTCCGGGCAGTGGGTAGAAACAGGCAGAGAATTCCCGGCTAGCAGCTTCCCTGTGGCGGGGAAGTGCAAACGTACACGTTTTCGGCCGAAAACGCGTTTTCCGGCGAAAACGCACACCACGGCTCTTTCTGAGAAAAAGCAAGCACGGAGGACGAGAACCGGTTTTGCCCTGCGTAGCGTTCCGGGCAGCGGGTAGAACCAGGCAGAGAATTCCCGGCTAGCAGCTTCCCTGTGGCGGGGAAGTGCAAACGTACACGTTTTCGGCCGAAAACGCGTTTTCCGGCGAAAACGCACACCACGGCTCTTTCTGAGAAAAAACAAGCACGGAGGACGAGAAACGCATTTGCCCTGCGTAACGTTCCGGGCAGCGGGTAGAACCAGGCAGAGAATTCCCGGCTAGCAGCTTCCCTGTGGCGGGGAAGTGCAAACGTACACGTTTTTGGCCGAAAACGCGTTTTCCGGCGAAAACGCACACCACGGCTCTTTCTGAGAAAAAGCAAGCACGGAGTACGAGAACCGGTTTTGCCCTGCGTAGCGTTCCGGGCAGCGGGTAGAACCAGGCAGAGAATTCCCGGCTAGCAGCTTCCCTGTGGCGGGGAAGTGCAAACGTACACGTTTTCGGCCGAAAACGCGTTTTCCGGCGAAAAGGCACACCACGGCTCTTTCTGAGAAAAAGCAAGCACGGAGGACGAGAACCGCTTTTGCCCTGCGTAGCGTTCCGGCAGCGGGTAGAACCAGGCAGAGAATTACCGGCTAGCAGCTTCCCTGTGGCGGGGAAGTGCAAACGTACACGTTTTCAGCCGAAAACGCGTTTTCCGGCGAAAACACACACCACGGCTCTTACTGAGAAAAAGCAAGCACGGAGGACGAGAACGCTTTTGCCCTGAGTAGCGTTCCGGGCAGCGGGTAGAACCAGGCAGAGAACTCCCGGCTAGCATCTTCCCTGTGGCGGGGAAGTGCAAACGTACACGTTTTCGGCCGAAAACGCGTTTTCCGGCGAAAAGGCACACCACGGCTCTTTCTGAGAAAAAGCAAGCACGGAGGACGAGAACCGCTTTTGCCCTGCGTAGCGTTCCGGGCAGCGGGTAGAACCAGGCAGAGAATTCCCGGCTAGCAGCTTCCCTGTGGCGGGGAAGTGCAAACGTACACGTTTTCGGCCTAAAACGCGTTTTCCGGCGAAAAGGCACACCACGGCTCTTTCTGAGAAAAAGCAAGCACGGAGGACGAGAACCGCTTTTGCCCTGCGTAGCGTTCCGGGCAGCGGGTAGAACCAGGCAGAGAATTCCCGGCTAGCAGCTTCCCTGTGGCGGGGAAGTGCAAACGTACACGTTTTCGGCCGAAAACGCGTTTTCCGGCGAAAACGCACACCACGGCTCTTTCTGAGAAAAAGCAAGCACGGAGGACGAGAACCGCTTTTGCCCTGCGTAGCGTTCCGGGCAGCGGGTAGAACCAGGCAGAGAATTCCCGGCTAGCAGCTTCCCTGTGGCGGGGAAGTGCAAACGTACACGTTTTCGGCCGAAAACGCGTTTTCCGGCGAAAACGCACACCACGGCTCTTTCTGAGAAAAAGCAAGCACGGAGGACGAGAACCGCTTTTGCCCTGCGTAGCGTTCCGGGCAGCGGGTAGAACCAGGCAGAGAATTCCCGGCTAGCAGCTTCCCTGTGGCGGGGAAGTGCAAACGTACACGTTTTCGGCCGAAAACGCGTTTTCCGGCGAAAAGGCACACCACGGCTCTTTCTGAGAAAAAGCAAGCACGGAGGCCGAGAACCGCTTTTGCCCTGCGTAGCGTTCCAGGCAGCGGGTAGAACCAGGCAGAGAATTACCGGCTAGCAGCTTCCCTGTGGCGGGGAAGTGCAAACGTACACGTTTTCAGCCGAAAACGCGTTTTCCGGCGAAAACACACACCACGGCTCTTACTGAGAAAAAGCAAGCACGGAGGACGAGAACGCTTTTGCCCTGAGTAGCGTTCCGGGCAGCGGGTAGAACCAGGCAGAGAACTCCCGGCTAGCATCTTCCCTGTGGCGGGGAAGTGCAAACATACACGTTTTCGGCCGAAAACGCGTTTTCCGGCGAAAACGCACACCACGGCTCTTTCTGAGAAAAAGCAAGCACGGAGGACGAGAACCGCTTTTGCCCTGCGTAGCGTTCCGGGCAGCGGGTAGAACCAGGCAGAGAATTCCCGGCTAGCAGCTTCCCTGTGGCGGGGAAGTGCAAACGTACACGTTTTCGGCCGAAAACGCGTTTTCCGGCGAAAAGGCACACCACGGCTCTTTCTGAGAAAAAGCAAGCACGGAGGACAAGAACCGCTTTTGCCCTGCGTAGCGTTCCGGGCAGCGGGTAGAACCAGGCAGAGAATTCCCGGCTAGCAGCTTCCCTGTGGCGGGGAAGTGCAAACGTACACGTTTTCGGCCGAAAACGCGTTTTCCGGCGAAAACGCACACCACGGCTCTTTCTGAGAAAAAGCAAGCACGGAGGACGAGAACCGCTTTTGCCCTGCGTAGCGTTCCGGGCAGCGGGTAGAACCAGGCAGAGAATTCCCGGCTAGCAGCTTCCCTGTGGCGGGGAAGTGCAAACGTACACGTTTTCGGCCGAAAACGCGTTTTCCGGCGAAAACGCACACCACGGCTCTTTCTGAGAAAAAGCAAGCACGGAGGACGAGAACCGCTTTTGCCCTGCGTAGCGTTCCGGGCAGCGGGGAGAACCAGGCAGAGAATTCCCGGCTAGCAGCTTCCCTGTGGCGGGGAAGTGCAAACGTACACGTTTTCGGCCGAAAACGCGTTTTCCGGCGAAAACGCACACCACGGCTCTTTCTGAGAAAAAGCAAGCACGGAGGACGAGAACCGCTTTTGCCCTGCGTAGCGTTCTGGGCAGCGGGTAGAACCAGGCAGAGAATTCCCGGCTAGCAGCTTCCCTGTGGCGGGGAAGTGCAAACGTACACGTTTTCGGCCGAAAACGCGTTTTCCGGCGAAAAGGCACACCACGGCTCTTTCCGAGAAAAAGCAAGCACGGAGGACGAGAACCGCTTTTGCCCTGCGTAGCGTTCCGGGCAGCGGGTAGAACCAGGCAGAGAATTCCCGGCTAGCAGCTTCCCTGTGGCGGGGAAGTGCAAACGTACACGTTTTCGGCCGAAAACGCGTTTTCCGGCGAAAAGGCACACCACGGCTCTTTCTGAGAAAAAGCAAGCACGGAGGACGAGAACCGCTTTTGCCCTGCGTAGCGTTCCGGGCAGTGGGTAGAAACAGGCAGAGAATTCCCGGCTAGCAGCTTCCCTGTGGCGGGGAAGTGCAAACGTACACGTTTTCGGCCGAAAACGCGTTTTCCGGCGAAAACGCACACCACGGCTCTTTCTGAGAAAAAGCAAGCACGGAGGACGAGAACCGGTTTTGCCCTGCGTAGCGTTCCGGGCAGCGGGTAGAACCAGGCAGAGAATTCCCGGCTAGCAGCTTCCCTGTGGCGGGGAAGTGCAAACGTACACGTTTTCGGCCGAAAACGCGTTTTCCGGCGAAAACGCACACCACGGCTCTTTCTGAGAAAAAACAAGCACGGAGGACGAGAAACGCATTTGCCCTGCGTAGCGTTCAGGGCAGCGGGTAGAACCAGGCAGAGAATTCCCGGCTAGCAGCTTCCCTGTGGCGGGGAAGTGCAAACGTACACGTTTTTGGCCGAAAACGCGTTTTCCGGCGAAAACGCACACCACGGCTCTTTCTGAGAAAAAGCAAGCACGGAGGACGAGAACCGCTTTTGCCCTGCGTAGCGTTCCGGGCAGCGGGTAGAACCAGGCAGAGAATTCCCGGCTAGCAGCTTCCCTGTGGCGGGGAAGTGCAAACGTACACGTTTTCGGCCGAAAACGCGTTTTCCGGCGAAAAGGCACACCACGGCTCTTTCTGAGAAAAAGCAAGCACGGAGGACGAGAACCGCTTTTGCCCTGCGTAGCGTTCCGGCAGCGGGTAGAACCAGGCAGAGAATTACCGGCTAGCAGCTTCCCTGTGGCGGGGAAGTGCAAACGTACACGTTTTCAGCCGAAAACGCGTTTTCCGGCGAAAACACACACCACGGCTCTTACTGAGAAAAAGCAAGCACGGAGGACGAGAACGCTTTTGCCCTGAGTAGCGTTCCGGGCAGCGGGTAGAACCAGGCAGAGAACTCCCGGCTAGCATCTTCCCTGTGGCGGGGAAGTGCAAACATACACGTTTTCGGCCGAAAACGCGTTTTCCGGCGAAAACGCACACCACGGCTCTTTCTGAGAAAAAGCAAGCACGGAGGACGAGAACCGCTTTTGCCCTGCGTAGCGTTCCGGGCAGCGGGTAGAACCAGGCAGAGAATTCCCGGCTAGCAGCTTCCCTGTGGCGGGGAAGTGCAAACGTACACGTTTTCGGCCGAAAACGCGTTTTCCGGCGAAAACGCACACCACGGCTCTTTCAGAGAAAAAGCAAGCACGGAGGACGAGAACCGCTTTTGCCCTGCGTAGCGTTCCGGGCAGCGGGTAGAACCAGGCAGAGAATTCCCGGCTAGCAGCTTCCCTGTGGCGGGGAAGTGCAAACGTACACGTTTTCGGCCGAAAACGCGTTTTCCGGCGAAAACGCACACCACGGCTCTTTCTGAGAAAAAGCAAGCACGGAGGACGAGAACCGCTTTTGCCCTGCGTAGCGTTCCGGGCAGCGGGTAGAACCAGGCAGAGAATTCCCGGCTAGCAGCTTCCCTGTGGCGGGGAAGTGCAAACGTACACGTTTTCGGCCGAAAACGCGTTTTCCGGCGAAAACGCACACCACGGCTCTTTCTGAGAAAAAGCAAGCACGGAGGACGAGAACCGCTTTTGCCCTGCGTAGCGTTCCGGGCAGCGGGTAGAACCAGGCAGAGAATTCCCGGCTAGCAGCTTCCCTGTGGCGGGGAAGTGCAAACGTACACGTTTTCGGCCGAAAACGCGTTTTCCGGCGAAAAGGCACACCACGGCTCTTTCTGAGAAAAAGCAAGCACGGAGGACGAGAACCGCTTTTGCCCTGCGTAGCGTTCCGGGCAGCGGGTAGAACCAGGCAGAGAATTCCCGGCTAGCAGCTTCCCTGTGGCGGGGAAGTGCAAACGTACACGTTTTCGGCCGAAAACGCGTTTTCCGGCGAAAACGCACACCACGGCTCTTTCTGAGAAAAAGCAAGCACGGAGGACGAGAACCGCTTTTGCCCTGCGTAGCGTTCCGGGCAGCGGGTAGAACCAGGCAGAGAATTCCCGGCTAGCAGCTTCCCTGTGGCGGGGAAGTGCAAACGTACACGTTTTCGGCCGAAAACGCGTTTTCCGGCGAAAACGCACACCACGGCTCTTTCTGAGAAAAAGCAAGCACGGAGGACGAGAACCGCTTTTGCCCTGCGTAGCGTTCTGGGCAGCGGGTAGAACCAGGCAGAGAATTCCCGGCTAGCAGCTTCCCTGTGGCGGGGAAGTGCAAACGTACACGTTTTCGGCCGAAAACGCGTTTTCCGGCGAAAACGCACACCACGGCTCTTTCCGAGAAAAAGCAAGCACCGAGGACGAGAACCGCTTTTGCCCTGCGTAGCGTTCCGGGCAGCGGGTAGAACCAGGCAGAGAATTCCCGGCTAGCAGCTTCCCTGTGGCGGGGAAGTGCAAACGTACACGTTTTCGGCCGAAAACGCGTTTTCCGGCGAAAAGGCACACCACGGCTCTTTCTGAGAAAAAGCAAGCACGGAGGACGAGAACCGCTTTTGCCCTGCGTAGCGTTCCGGGCAGCGGGTAGAACCAGGCAGAGAATTCCCGGCTAGCAGCTTCCCTGTGGCGGGGAAGTGCAAACGTACACGTTTTCGGCCGAAAACGCGTTTTCCGGCGAAAAGGCACACCACGGCTCTTTCTGAGAAAAAGCAAGCACGGAGGACGAGAACCGATTTTGCCCCGCGTAGCGTTCCGGGCAGCGGGTAGAACCAGGCAGAGAATTCCCGGCTAGCAGCTTCCCTGTGGCGGGGAAGTGCAAACGTACACGTTTTCGGCCGAAAACGCGTTTTCCGGCGAAAACGCACACCACGGCTCTTTCTGAGAAAAAGCAAGCACGGAGGACGAGAACCGCTTTTGCCCTGCGTAGCGTTCCGGGCAGTGGGTAGAAACAGGCAGAGAATTCCCGGTTAGCAGCTTCCCTGTGGCGGGGAAGTGCAAACGTACACGTTTTCGGCCGAAAACGCGTTTTCCGGCGAAAACGCACACCACGGCTCTTTCTGAGAAAAAGCAAGCACGGAGGACGAGAACCGGTTTTGCCCTGCGTAGCGTTCCGGGCAGCGGGTAGAACCAGGCAGAGAATTCCCGGCTAGCAGCTTCCCTGTGGCGGGGAAGTGCAAACGTACACGTTTTCGGCCGAAAACGCGTTTTCCGGCGAAAACGCACACCACGGCTCTTTCTGAGAAAAAACAAGCACGGAGGACGAGAAACGCATTTGCCCTGCGTAGCGTTCCGGGCAGCGGGTAGAACCAGGCAGAGAATTCCCGGCTAGCAGCTTCCCTGTGGCGGGGAAGTGCAAACGTACACGTTTTTGGCCGAAAACGCGTTTTCCGGCGAAAACGCACACCACGGCTCTTTCTGAGAAAAAGCAAGCACGGAGGACGAGAACCGGTTTTGCCCTGCGTAGCGTTCCGGGCAGCGGGTAGAACCAGGCAGAGAATTCCCGGCTAGCAGCTTCCCTGTGGCGGGGAAGTGCAAACGTACACGTTTTCGGCCGAAAACGCGTTTTTCGGCGAAAACGCACACCACGGCTCTTTCTGAGAAAAAGCAAGCACAGAGGACGAGAAACGCTTTTGCCCTGCGTAGCGTTCCGGGCAGCGGGTAGAACCAGGCAGAGAATTCCCGGCTAGCAGCTTCCCTGTGGCGGGGAAGTGCAAACGTACATGGTTTCGGCCGAAAACGCGTTTTCCGGCGAAAACACACACCACGGCTCTTTCTGAGAAAAAGCAAGCACGGAGGACGAGAACCGCTTTTGCCCTGCGTAGCGTTCCGGGCAGCGGGTAGAACCAGGCAGAGAATTCCCGGCTAGCAGCTTCCCTGTGGCGGGGAAGTGCAAACGTACACGTTTTCGGCCGAAAACGCGTTTTCCGGCGAAAACGCACACCACGGCTCTTTCTGAGAAAAAGCAAGCACGGAGGACGAGAACCGCTTTTGCCCTGCGTAGCGTTCCGGGCAGCGGGTAGAACCAGGCAGAGAATTCCCGGCTAGCAGCTTCCCTGTGGCGGGGAAGTGCAAACGTACACGTTTTCGGCCGAAAACGCGTTTTCCGGCGAAAACGCACAGCACGGCTCTTTCTGAGAAAAAGCAAGCACGGAGGACGAGAACCGCTTTTGCCCTGCGTAGCGTTCCGGGCAGCGGGTAGAACCAGGCAGAGAATTCCCGGCTAGCAGCTTCCCTGTGGCGGGGAAGTGCAAACGTACACGTTTTCGGCCGAAAACGTGTTTTCCGGCGAAAACGCACACCACGGCTCTTTCTGAGAAAAAGCAAGCACGGAGGACTAGAACCGCTTTTGCCCTGCGTAGCGTTCCGGGCAGCGGGTAGAACCAGGCAGAGAATTCCCGGCTAGCAGCTTCCCTGTGGCGGGGAAGTGCAAACATACACGTTTTCGGCCGAAAACGCGTTTTCCGGCGAAAACGCACACCACGGCTCTTTCTGAGAAAAAGCAAGCACGGAGGACGAGAACCGCTTTTGCCCTGCGTAGCGTTCCGGGCAGCGGGTAGAACCAGGCAGAGAATTCCCGGCTAGCAGCTTCCCTGTGGCGGGGAAGTGCAAACGTACACGTTTTCGGCCGAAAACGCGTTTTCCGGCGAAAACGCACACCACGGCTCTTTCTGAGAAAAAGCAAGCACGGAGGACGAGAACCGCTTTTGCCCTGCGTAGCGTTCCGGGCAGCGGGTAGAACCAGGCAGAGAATTCCTGGCTAGCAGCTTCCCTGAGGCGGGGAAGTGCAAACGTACACGTTTTCGGCCGAAAACGCGTTTTCCGGCGAAAAGGCACACCACGGCTCTTTCTGAGAAAAAGCAAGCACGGAGGACGAGAACCGCTTTTGCCCTGCGTAGCGTTCCGGGCAGCGGGTAGAACCAGGCAGAGAATTCCCGGCTAGCAGCTTCCCTGTGGCGGGGAAGTGCAAACGTACACGTTTTCGGCCGAAAACGCGTTTTCCGGCGAAAACGCACACCACGGCTCTTTCTGAGAAAAAGCAAGCACCGAGGACGAGAACCGCTTTTGCCCTGCGTAGCGTTCCGGGCAGCGGGTAGAACCAGGCAGAGAATTCCCGGCTAGCAGCTTCCCTGTGGCGGGGAAGTGCAAACGTACACGTTTTCGGCCGAAAACGCGTTTTCCGGCGAAAACGCACACCACGGCTCTTTCTGAGAAAAAGCAAGCACGGAAGACGAGAACCGCTTTTGCCCTGCGTAGCGTTCCGGGCAGCGGGTAGAACCAGGCAGAGAATTCCCGGCTAGCAGCTTCCCTGTGGCGGGGAAGTGCAAACGTACACGTTTTCAGCCGAAAACGCGTTTTCCGGCGAAAAGGCACACCACGGCTCTTTCTGAGAAAAAGCAAGCACGGAGGACGAGAACCGCTTTTGCCCTGCGTAGCGTTCCGGGCAGCGGGTAGAACCAGGCAGAGAATTCCCGGCTAGCAGCTTCCCTGTGGCGGGGAAGTGCAAACGTACACGTTTTCGGCCAAAAACGCGTTTTCCGGCGAAAAGGCCTACCACGGCTCTTTCTGAGAAAAAGCAAGCACGGAGGATAAGAACCGCTTTTGCCCTGCATAGCGTTCTGGCAGCGGGTAGAACCAGGCAGAGAATTCCCGGCTAGCAGCTTCCCTGTGGCGGGGAAGTGCAAACGTACACGTTTTCGGCCGAAAACGCGTTTCCTGGCGAAAACGCACACCACGGCTCTTACTGAGAAAAAGCAAGCACGGAGGACCAGAACCGCTTTTGCCCTGAGTAGCGTTCCGGGCAGCGGGTAGAACCAGGCAGAGAATTCCCGGCTAGCAGCTTCCCTGTGGCGGGGAACTGCAAACATACACGTTTTCGGCCGAAAAAGCTTTTACCGGCGAAAACGCACAGCACGGCTCTTTCTGAGAAAAAGCAAGCACGGAGGACGAGAACCGCTTTTGCCCTGCGTAGCGTTCCGGGCAGCGGGTAGAACCAGGCAGAGAATTCCCGGCTAGCAGCTTCCCTGTGGCGGGGAAGTGCAAACGTACACGTTTTCGGCCGAAAACGCGTTTTCCGGCGAAAACGCACACCACGGCTCTTTCTGAGAAAAAGCAAGCACGGAGGACGAGAACCGCTTTTGCCCTGCGTAGCGTTCCGGGCAGCGGGTAGAACCAGGCAGAGAATTCCCGGCTAGCAGCTTCCCTGTGGCGGGGAAGTGCAAACGTACACGTTTTCGGCCGAAAACGCGTTTTCCGGCGAAAACGCACACCACGGCTCTTTCTGAGAAAAAGCAAGCACGGAGGACGAGAACCGCTTTTGCCCTGCGTAGCGTTCCGGGCAGCGGGTAGAACCAGGCAGAGAATTCCCGGCTAGTAGCTTCCCTGTGGCGGGGAAGTGCAAACGTACACGGTTTCGGCCGAAAACGCGTTTTCCGGCGAAAACGCACACCACGGCTCTTTCTGAGAAAAAGCAAGCACGGAGGACGAGAACCGCTTTTGCCCTGCGTAGCGTTCCGGGCAGCGGGTAGAACCAGGCAGAGAATTCCCGGCTAGCAGCTTCCCTGTGGCGGGGAAGTGCAAACGTACACGTTTTCGGCCGAAAACGCGTTTTCCGGCGAAAACGCACACCACGGCTCTTTCTGAGAAAAAGCAAGCACGGAGGACGAGAACCGCTTTTGCCCTGCGTAGCGTTCCGGGCAGCGGGTAGAACCAGGCAGAGAATTCCCGGCTAGCAGCTTCCCTGTGGCGGGGAAGTGCAAACGTACACGTTTTCGGCCGAAAACGCGTTTTCCGGCGAAAAGGCACACCACGGCTCTTTCTGAGAAAAAGCAAGCACGGAGGACGAGAACCGCTTTTGCCCTGCGTAGCGTTCCGGGCAGCGGGTAGAACCAGGCAGAGAATTCCCGGCTAGCAGCTTCCCTGTGGCGGGGAAGTGCAAACGTACACGTTTTCGGCCGAAAACGCGTTTTCCGGCGAAAAGGCACACCACGGCTCTTTCTGAGAAACAGCAAGCACGGAGGACGAGAACCGCTTTTGCCCTGCGTAGCGTTCCGGGCAGCGGGTAGAACCAGGCAGAGAATTCCCGGCTAGCAGCTTCCCTGTGGCGGGGAAGTGCAAACGTACACGTTTTCGGCCGAAAACGCGTTTTCCGGCGAAAACGCACACCACTGCTCTTTCTGAGAAAAAGCAAGCACGGAGGACGAGAACCGCTTTTGCCCCGCGTGGCGTTCCGGGCAGCGGGTAGAACCAGGCAGAGAATTCCCGGCTAGTAGCTTCCCTGTGGCGGGGAAGTGCAAACGTACACGTTTTCGGCCGAAAACGCGTTTTCCGGCGAAAAGGCACACCACGGCTCTTTCTGAGAAAAAGCAAGCACGGAGGACGAGAACCGCTTTTGCCCTGCGTAGCGTTCCGGGCAGCGGGTAGAACCAGGCAGAGAATTCCCGGCTAGCAGCTTCCCTGTGGCGGGGAAGTGCAAACGTACACGTTTTCGGCCGAAAACGCGTTTTCCGGCGAAAAGGCACACCACGGCTCTTTCTGAGAAAAAGCAAGCACGGAGGACGAGAACCGCTTTTGCCCTGCGTAGCGTTCCGGGCAGCGGGTAGAACCAGGCAGAGAATTCCCGGCTAGCAGCTTCCCTGTGGCGGGGAAGTGCAAACGTACACGTTTTCGGCCGAAAACGCGTTTTCCGGCGAAAACGCACACCACGGCTCTTTCTGAGAAAAAGCAAGCACGGAGGACGAGAACCGCTTTTGCCCTGCGTAGCGTTCCGGGCAGCGGGTAGAACCAGGCAGAGAATTCCCGGCTAGCAGCTTCCCTGTGGCGGGGAAGTGCAAACGTACACGTTTTCGGCCGAAAACGCGTTTTCCGGCGAAAACGCACACCACGGCTCATTCTGAGAAAAAGCAAGCACGGAGGACGAGAACCGCTTTTGCCCTGCGTAGCGTTCCGGGCAGCGGGTAGAACCAGGCAGAGAATTCCCGGCTAGCAGCTTCCCTGTGGCGGGGAAGTGCAAACGTACACGTTTTCGGCCGAAAACGCGTTTTCCGGCGAAAACGCACACCACGGCTCTTTCTGAGAAAAAGCAAGCACGGAGGACGAGAACCGCTTTTGCCCTGCGTAGCGTTCCGGGCAGCGGGTAGAACCAGGCAGAGAATTCCCGGCTAGCAGCTTCCCTGTGGCGGGGAAGTGCAAACGTACACGTTTTCGGCCGAAAACGCGTTTTCCGGCGAAAACGCACACCACGGCTCTTTCTGAGAAAAAGCAAGCACGGAGGACGAGAACCGCTTTTGCCCTGCGTAGGGTTCCGGGCAGCGGGGAGAACCAGGCAGAGAATTCCCGGCTAGCAGCTTCCCTGTGGCGGGGAAGTGCAAACGTACACGTTTTCGGCCGAAAACGCGTTTTCCGGCGAAAACGCACACCACGGCTCTTTCTGAGAAAAAGCAAGCACGGAGGACGAGAACCGCTTTTGCCCTGCGTAGCGTTCCGGGCAGCGGGTAGAACCAGGCAGAGAATTCCCGGCTAGCAGCTTCCCTGTGGCGGGGAAGTGCAAACGTACACGTTTTCGGCTGAAAACGCGTTTTCCGGCGAAAAGGCACACCACGGCTCTTTCTGAGAAAAAGCAAGCACGGAGGACGAGAACCGCTTTTGCCCTGCGTAGCGTTCCGGGCAGCGGGTAGAACCAGGCAGAGAATTCCCGGCTAGCAGCTTCCCTGTGGCGGGGAAGTGCAAACGTACACGTTTTCGGCCGAAAACGCGTTTTCCGGCGAAAAGGCACACCACGGCTCTTTCTGAGAAAAAGCAAGCACGGAGGACGAGAACCGCTTTTGCCCCGCGTAGCGTTCCGGGGAGTGGGTAGAACCAGGCAGAGAATTCCCGGCTAGCAGCTTCCCTGTGGCGGGGAAGTGCAAACGTACACGTTTTCGGCCGAAAACGCGTTTTACGGCGAAAACACACAGCACGGCTCTTTCTGAGAAAAAGCAAGCACGGAGGACGAGAACCGCTTTTGCCCTGCGTAGCGTTCCGGGCAGCGGGTAGAACCAGGCAGAGAATTCCCGGCTAGCAGCTTCCCTGTGGCGGGGAAGTGCAAACGTACACGTTTTCGGCCGAAAACGCGTTTTCCGGCGAAAACGCACACCACGGCTCTTTCTGAGAAAAAGCAAGCACGGAGGACGAGAACCGCTTTTGTCCTGCGTAGCGTTCCGGGCAGCGGGTAGAACCAGGCAGAGAATTCCCGGCTAGCAGCTTCCCTGTGGCGGGGAAGTGCAAACGTACACGTTTTCGGCCGAAAACGCGTTTTCCGGCGAAAAGGCACACCACGGCTCTTTCTGAGAAAAAGCAAGCACGGAGGACGAGAACCGCTTTTGCCCTGCGTAGCGTTCCGGGCAGCGGGTAGAACCAGGCAGAGAATTCCCGGCTAGCAGCTTCCCTGTGGCGGGGAAGTGCAAACGTACACGTTTTCGGCCGAAAACGCGTTTTCCGGCGAAAACGCACACCACGGCTCTTTCTGAGAAAAAGCAAGCACGGAGGACGAGAACCGGTTTTGCCCTGCGTAGCGTTCCGGGCAGCGGGTAGAACCAGGCAGAGAATTCCCGGCTAGCAGCTTCCCTGTGGCGGGGAAGTGCAAACGTACACGTTTTCGGCCGAAAACACGTTTTCCGGCGAAAACGCACACCACGGCTCTTTCTGAGAAAAAGCAAGCACGGAGGACGAGAACCGCTTTTGCCCTGCGTAGCGTTCCGGGCAGCGGGTAGAACCAGGCAGAGAATTCCCGGCTAGCAGCTTCCCTGTGGCGGGGAAGTGCAAACGTACACGTTTTCGGCCGAAAACGCGTTTTCCGGCGAAAACGCACACCACGGCTCTTTCTGAGAAAAAGCAAGCACGGAGGACGAGAACCGCTTTTGCCCTGCGTAGCGTTCCGGGCAGCGGGTAGAACCAGGCAGAGAATTCCCGGCTAGCAGCTTCCCTGTGGCGGGGAAGTGCAAACGTACACGTTTTCGGCCGAAAACGCGTTTTCCGGCGAAAACGCACACCACGGCTCTTTGTGAGAAAAAGCAAGCACGGAGGACGAGAACCGCTTTTGCCCTGCGTAGCGTTCCGGGCAGCGGGTAGAACCAGGCAGAGAATTCCCGGCTAGCAGCTTCCCTGTGGCGGGGAAGTGCAAACGTACACGTTTTCGGCCGAAAACGCGTTTTCCGGCGAAAAGGCACACCACGGCTCTTTCTGAGAAAAAGCAAGCACGGAGGACGAGAACCGCTTTTGCCCTGCGTAGCGTTCCGGGCAGCGGGTAGAACCAGGCAGAGAATTCCCGGCTAGCAGCTTCCCTGTGGCGGGGAAGTGCAAACGTACACGTTTTCGGCCGAAAACGCGTTTTCCGGCGAAAAGGCACACCACGGCTCTTTCTGAGAAAAAGCAAGCACGGAGGACGAGAACCGCTTTTGCCCTGCGTAGCGTTCCGGGCAGCGGGTAGAACCAGGCAGAGAATTCCCGGCTAGCAGCTTCCCTGTGGCGGGGAAGTGCAAACGTACACGTTTTCGGCCGAAAACGCGTTTTCCGGCGAAAACGCACACCACGGCTCTTTCTGAGAAAAAGCAAGCACGGAGGACGAGAACCGCTTTTGCCCTGCGTAGCGTTCCGGGCAGCGGGTAGAACCAGGCAGAGAATTCCCGGCTAGCAGCTTCCCTGTGGCGGGGAAGTGCAAACGTACACGTTTTCGGCCGAAAACGCGTTTTCCGGCGAAAAGGCACACCACGGCTCTTTCTGAGAAAAAGCAAGCACGGAGGACGAGAACCGCTTTTGCCCTGCGTATCGTTCCGGGCAGCGGGTAGAACCAGGCAGAGAATTCCCGGCTAGCAGCTTCCCTGTGGCGGGGAAGTGCAAACGTACACGTTTTCGGCCGAAAACGCGTTTTCCGGCGAAAACGCACACCACGGCTCTTTCTGAGAAAAAGCAAGCACGGAGGACGAGAACCGCTTTTGCCCTGCGTAGCGTTCCGGGCAGCGGGTAGAACCAGGCAGAGAATTCCCGGCTAGCAGCTTCCCTGTGGCGGGGAAGTGCAAACGTACACGTTTTCGGCCGAAAACGCGTTTTCCGGCGAAAACGCACAGCACGGCTCTTTCTGAGAAAAAGCAAGCACGGAGGACGAGAACCGCTTTTGCCCTGCGTAGCGTTCCGGGCAGCGGGTAGAACCAGGCAGAGAATTCCCGGCTAGCAGCTTCCCTGTGGCGGGGAAGTGCAAACGTACACGTTTTCGGCCGAAAACGCGTTTTCCGGCGAAAACGCACACCACGGCTCTTTCTGAGAAAAAGCAAGCACGGAGGACGAGAACCGCTTTTGCCCTGCGTAGCGTTCCGGGCAGCGGGTAGAACCAGGCAGAGAATTCCCGGCTAGCAGCTTCCCTGTGGCGGGGAAGTGCAAACGTACACGTTTTCGGCCGAAAACGCGTTTTCCGGCGAAAACGCACAGCACGGCTCTTTCTGAGAAAAAGCAAGCACGGAGGACGAGAACCGCTTTTGCCCTGCGTAGCGTTCCGGGCAGCGGGTAGAACCAGGCAGAGAATTCCCGGCTAGCAGCTTCCCTGTGGCGGGGAAGTGCAAACGTACACGTTTTCGGCCGAAAACGCGTTTTCCGGCGAAAACGCACACCACGGCTCTTTCTGAGAAAAAGCAAGCACGGAGGACGAGAACCGCTTTTGCCCTGCGTAGCGTTCCGGGCAGCGGGTAGAACCAGGCAGAGAATTCCCGGCTAGCAGCTTCCCTGTGGCGGGGAAGTGCAAACGTACACGTTTTCGGCCGAAAACGCGTTTTCCGGCGAAAACGCACACCACGGCTCTTTCTGAGAAAAAGCAAGCACGGAGGACGAGAACCGCTTTTGCCCTGCGTAGCGTTCCGGGCAGCGGGTAGAACCAGGCAGAGAATTCCCGGCTAGCAGCTTCCCTGTGGCGGGGAAGTGCAAACGTACACGTTTTCGGCCGAAAACGCGTTTTCCGGCGAAAACGCACAGCACGGCTCTTTCTGAGAAAAAGCAAGCACGGAGGACGAGAACCGCTTTTGCCCTGCGTAGCGTTCCGGGCAGCGGGTAGAACCAGGCAGAGAATTCCCGGCTAGCAGCTTCCCTGTGGCGGGGAAGTGCAAACGTACACGTTTTCGGCCGAAAACGCGTTTTCCGGCGAAAACGCACACCACGGCTCTTTCTGAGAAAAAGCAAGCACGGAGGACGAGAACCGCTTTTGCCCTGCGTAGCGTTCCGGGCAGCGGGTAGAACCAGGCAGAGAATTCCCGGCTAGCAGCTTCCCTGTGGCGGGGAAGTGCAAACGTACACGTTTTCGGCCGAAGACGCGTTTTCCGGCGAAAACGCACACCACGGCTCTTTCTGAGAAAAAGCAAGCACGGAGGACGAGAACCGGTTTTGCCCTGCGTAGCGTTCCGGGCAGCGGGTAGAACCAGGCAGAGAATTCCCGGCTAGCAGCTTCCCTGTGGCGGGGAAGTGCAAACGTACACGTTTTCGGCCGAAAACGCGTTTTCCGGCGAAAACGCACACCACGGCTCTTTCTGAGAAAAAGCAAGCACGGAGGACGAGAACCGCTTTTGCCCTGCGTAGCGTTCCGGGCAGCGGGTAGAACCAGGCAGAGAATTCCCGGCTAGCAGCTTCCCTGTGGCGGGGAAGTGCAAACGTACACGTTTTCGGCCGAAAACGCGTTTTCCGGCGAAAACGCACACCACGGCTCTTTCTGAGAAAAAGCAAGCACGGAGGACGAGAACCGCTTTTGCCCTGCGTAGCGTTCCGGGCAGCGGGTAGAACCAGGCAGAGAATTCCCGGCTAGCAGCTTCCCTGTGGCGGGGAAGTGCAAACGTACACGTTTTCGGCCGAAAACGCGTTTTCCGGCGAAAACGCACACCACGGCTCTTTCTGAGAAAAAGCAAGCACGGAGGACGAGAACCGCTTTTGCCCTGCGTAGCGTTCCGGGCAGCGGGTAGAACCAGGCAGAGAATTCCCGGCTAGCAGCTTCCCTGTGGCGGGGAAGTGCAAACGTACACGTTTTCGGCCGAAAACGCGTTTTCCGGCGAAAACGCACAGCACGGCTCTTTCTGAGAAAAAGCAAGCACGGAGGACGAGAACCGCTTTTGCCCTGCGTAGCGTTCTGGGCAGCGGGTAGAACCAGGCAGAGAATTCCCGGCTAGCAGCTTCCCTGTGGCGGGGAAGTGCAAACGTACACGTTTTCGGCCGAAAACGCGTTTTCCGGCGAAAAGGCACACCACGGCTCTTTCTGAGAAAAAGCAAGCACGGAGGACGAGAACCGCTTTTGCCCTGCGTAGCGTTCCGGGCAGCGGGTAGAACCAGGCAGAGAATTCCCGGCTAGCAGCTTCCCTGTGGCGGGGAAGTGCAAACGTACACGTTTTCGGCCGAAAACGCGTTTTCCGGCGAAAACGCACACCACGGCTCTTTCTGAGAAAAAGCAAGCACGGAGGACGAGAACCGCTTTTGCCCTGCGTAGCGTTCCGGGCAGCGGGTAGAACCAGGCAGAGAATTCCCGGCTAGCAGCTTCCCTGTGGCGGGGAAGTGCAAACGTACACGTTTTCGGCCGAAAACGCGTTTTCCGGCGAAAACGCACAGCACGGCTCTTTCTGAGAAAAAGCAAGCACGGAGGACGAGAACCGCTTTTGCCCTGCGTAGCGTTCTGGGCAGCGGGTAGAACCAGGCAGAGAATTCCCGGCTAGCAGCTTCCCTGTGGCGGGGAAGTGCAAACGTACACGTTTTCGGCCGAAAACGCGTTTTCCGGCGAAAAGGCACACCACGGCTCTTTCTGAGAAAAAGCAAGCACGGAGGACGAGAACCGCTTTTGCCCTGCGTAGCGTTCCGGGCAGCGGGTAGAACCAGGCAGAGAATTCCCGGCTAGCAGCTTCCCTGTGGCGGGGAAGTGCAAACGTACACGTTTTCGGCCGAAAACGCGTTTTCCGGCGAAAAGGCACACCACGGCTCTTTCTGAGAAAAAGCAAGCACGGAGGACGAGAACCGCTTTTGCCCTGCGTAGCGTTCCGGGCAGCGGGTAGAACCAGGCAGAGAATTCCCGGCTAGCAGCTTCCCTGTGGCGGGGAAGTGCAAACGTACACGTTTTCGGCCGAAGACGCGTTTTCCGGCGAAAACGCACACCACGGCTCTTTCTGAGAAAAAGCAAGCACGGAGGACGAGAACCGCTTTTGCCCTGCGTAGCGTTCCGGGCAGCGGGTAGAACCAGGCAGAGAATTCCCGGCTAGCAGCTTCCCTGTGGCGGGGAAGTGCAAACGTACACGTTTTCGGCCGAAAACGCGTTTTCCGGCGAAAACGCACAGCACGGCTCTTTCTGAGAAAAAGCAAGCACGGAGGACGAGAACCGCTTTTGCCCTGCGTAGCGTTCCGGGCAGCGGGTAGAACCAGGCAGAGAATTCCCGGCTAGCAGCTTCCCTGTGGCGGGGAAGTGCAAACGTACACGTTTTCGGCCGAAAACGCGTTTTCCGGCGAAAACGCACACCACGGCTCTTTCTGAGAAAAAGCAAGCACGGAGGACGAGAACCGCTTTTGCCCTGCGTATCGTTCCGGGCAGCGGGTAGAACCAGGCAGAGAATTCCCGGCTAGCAGCTTCCCTGTGGCGGGGAAGTGCAAACGTACACGTTTTCGGCCGAAAACGCGTTTTCCGGCGAAAACGCACACCACGGCTCTTTCTGAGAAAAAGCAAGCACGGAGGACGAGAACCGCTTTTGCCCTGCGTAGCGTTCCGGGCAGCGGGTAGAACCAGGCAGAGAATTCCCGGCTAGCAGCTTCCCTGTGGCGGGGAAGTGCAAACGTACACGTTTTCGGCCGAAAACGCGTTTTCCGGCGAAAACGCACAGCACGGCTCTTTCTGAGAAAAAGCAAGCACGGAGGACGAGAACCGCTTTTGCCCTGCGTAGCGTTCCGGGCAGCGGGTAGAACCAGGCAGAGAATTCCCGGCTAGCAGCTTCCCTGTGGCGGGGAAGTGCAAACGTACACGTTTTCGGCCGAAGACGCGTTTTCCGGCGAAAACGCACACCACGGCTCTTTCTGAGAAAAAGCAAGCACGGAGGACGAGAACCGCTTTTGCCCTGCGTAGCGTTCCGGGCAGAGGGTAGAACCAGGCAGAGAATTCCCGGCTAGCAGCTTCCCTGTGGCGGGGAAGTGCAAACGTACACGTTTTCGGCCGAAAACGCGTTTTCCGGCGAAAACGCACACCACGGCTCTTTCTGAGAAAAAGCAAGCACGGAGGACGAGAACCGCTTTTGCCCTGCGTAGCGTTCCGGGCAGCGGGTAGAACCAGGCAGAGAATTCCCGGCTAGCAGCTTCCCTGTGGCGGGGAAGTGCAAACGTACACGTTTTCGGCCGAAAACGCGTTTTCCGGCGAAAACGCACACCACGGCTCTTTCTGAGAAAAAGCAAGCACGGAGGACGAGAACCGCTTTTGCCCTGCGTAGCGTTCCGGGCAGCGGGTAGAACCAGGCAGAGAATTCCCGGCTAGCAGCTTCCCTGTGGCGGGGAAGTGCAAACGTACACGTTTTCGGCCGAAAACGCGTTTTCCGGCGAAAACGCACACCACGGCTCTTTCTGAGAAAAAGCAAGCACGGAGGACGAGAACCGCTTTTGCCCTGCGTAGCGTTCCGGGCAGCGGGTAGAACCAGGCAGAGAATTCCCGGCTAGCAGCTTCCCTGTGGCGGGGAAGTGCAAACGTACACGTTTTCGGCCGAAAACGCGTTTTCCGGCGAAAACGCACACCACGGCTCTTTCTGAGAAAAAGCAAGCACGGAGGACGAGAACCGCTTTTGCCCTGCGTAGCGTTCCGGGCAGCGGGTAGAACCAGGCAGAGAATTCCCGGCTAGCAGCTTCCCTGTGGCGGGGAAGTGCAAACGTACACGTTTTCGGCCGAAAACGCGTTTTCCGGCGAAAACGCACAGCACGGCTCTTTCTGAGAAAAAGCAAGCACGGAGGACGAGAACCGCTTTTGCCCTGCGTAGCGTTCTGGGCAGCGGGTAGAACCAGGCAGAGAATTCCCGGCTAGCAGCTTCCCTGTGGCGGGGAAGTGCAAACGTACACGTTTTCGGCCGAAAACGCGTTTTCCGGCGAAAAGGCACACCACGGCTCTTTCTGAGAAAAAGCAAGCACGGAGGACGAGAACCGCTTTTGCCCTGCGTAGCGTTCCGGGCAGCGGGTAGAACCAGGCAGAGAATTCCCGGCTAGCAGCTTCCCTGTGGCGGGGAAGTGCAAACGTACACGTTTTCGGCCGAAAACGCGTTTTCCGGCGAAAACGCACACCACGGCTCTTTCTGAGAAAAAGCAAGCACGGAGGACGAGAACCGCTTTTGCCCTGCGTAGCGTTCCGGGCAGCGGGTAGAACCAGGCAGAGAATTCCCGGCTAGCAGCTTCCCTGTGGCGGGGAAGTGCAAACGTACACGTTTTCGGCCGAAAACGCGTTTTCCGGCGAAAACGCACAGCACGGCTCTTTCTGAGAAAAAGCAAGCACGGAGGACGAGAACCGCTTTTGCCCTGCGTAGCGTTCTGGGCAGCGGGTAGAACCAGGCAGAGAATTCCCGGCTAGCAGCTTCCCTGTGGCGGGGAAGTGCAAACGTACACGTTTTCGGCCGAAAACGCGTTTTCCGGCGAAAAGGCACACCACGGCTCTTTCTGAGAAAAAGCAAGCACGGAGGACGAGAACCGCTTTTGCCCTGCGTAGCGTTCCGGGCAGCGGGTAGAACCAGGCAGAGAATTCCCGGCTAGCAGCTTCCCTGTGGCGGGGAAGTGCAAACGTACACGTTTTCGGCCGAAAACGCGTTTTCCGGCGAAAAGGCACACCACGGCTCTTTCTGAGAAAAAGCAAGCACGGAGGACGAGAACCGCTTTTGCCCTGCGTAGCGTTCCGGGCAGCGGGTAGAACCAGGCAGAGAATTCCCGGCTAGCAGCTTCCCTGTGGCGGGGAAGTGCAAACGTACACGTTTTCGGCCGAAGACGCGTTTTCCGGCGAAAACGCACACCACGGCTCTTTCTGAGAAAAAGCAAGCACGGAGGACGAGAACCGCTTTTGCCCTGCGTAGCGTTCCGGGCAGCGGGTAGAACCAGGCAGAGAATTCCCGGCTAGCAGCTTCCCTGTGGCGGGGAAGTGCAAACGTACACGTTTTCGGCCGAAAACGCGTTTTCCGGCGAAAAGGCACACCACGGCTCTTTCTGAGAAAAAGCAAGCACGGAGGACGAGAACCGCTTTTGCCCTGCGTAGCGTTCCGGGCAGCGGGTAGAACCAGGCAGAGAATTCCCGGCTAGCAGCTTCCCTGTGGCGGGGAAGTGCAAACGTACACGTTTTCGGCCGAAAACGCGTTTTCCGGCGAAAACGCACACCACGGCTCTTTCTGAGAAAAAGCAAGCACGGAGGACGAGAACCGCTTTTGCCCTGCGTAGCGTTCCGGGCAGCGGGTAGAACCAGGCAGAGAATTCCCGGCTAGCAGCTTCCCTGTGGCGGGGAAGTGCAAACGTACACGTTTTCGGCCGAAAACGCGTTTTCCGGCGAAAACGCACAACACGGCTCTTTCTGAGAAAAAGCAAGCACGGAGGACGAGAACCGCTTTTGCCCTGCGTAGCGTTCCGGGCAGCGGGTAGAACCAGGCAGAGAATTCCCGGCTAGCAGCTTCCCTGTGGCGGGGAAGTGCAAACGTACACGTTTTCGGCCGAAAACGCGTTTTCCGGCGAAAAGGCACACCACGGCTCTTTCTGAGAAAAAGCAAGCACGGAGGACGAGAACCGCTTTTGCCCTGCGTAGCGTTCCGGGCAGCGGGTAGAACCAGGCAGAGAATTCCCGGCTAGCAGCTTCCCTGTGGCGGGGAAGTGCAAACGTACACGTTTTCGGCCGAAAACGCGTTTTCCGGCGAAAAGGCACACCACGGCTCTTTCTGAGAAAAAGCAAGCACGGAGGACGAGAACCGCTTTTGCCCTGCGTAGCGTTCCGGGCAGCGGGTAGAACCAGGCAGAGAATTCCCGGCTAGCAGCTTCCCTGTGGCGGGGAAGTGCAAACGTACACGTTTTCGGCCGAAAACGCGTTTTCCGGCGAAAACGCACACCACGGCTCTTTCTGAGAAAAAGCAAGCACGGAGGACGAGAACCGCTTTTGCCCTGCGTAGCGTTCCGGGCAGCGGGTAGAACCAGGCAGAGAATTCCCGGCTAGCAGCTTCCCTGTGGCGGGGAAGTGCAAACGTACACGTTTTCGGCCGAAAACGCGTTTTCCGGCGAAAACGCACACCACGGCTCTTTCTGAGAAAAAGCAAGCACGGAGGACGAGAACCGCTTTTGCCCTGCGTAGCGTTCCGGGCAGCGGGTAGAACCAGGCAGAGAATTCCCGGCTAGCAGCTTCCCTGTGGCGGGGAAGTGCAAACGTACACGTTTTCGGCCGAAAACGCGTTTTCCGGCGAAAAGGCACACCACGGCTCTTTCTGAGAAAAAGCAAGCACGGAGGACGAGAACCGCTTTTGCCCTGCGTAGCGTTCCGGGCAGCGGGTAGAACCAGGCAGAGAATTCCCGGCTAGCAGCTTCCCTGTGGCGGGGAAGTGCAAACGTACACGTTTTCGGCCGAAAACGCGTTTTCCGGCGAAAACGCACACCACGGCTCTTTCTGAGAAAAAGCAAGCACGGAGGACGAGAACCGCTTTTGCCCTGCGTAGCGTTCCGGGCAGCGGGTAGAACCAGGCAGAGAATTCCCGGCTAGCAGCTTCCCTGTGGCGGGGAAGTGCAAACGTACACGTTTTCGGCCGAAAACGCGTTTTCCGGCGAAAACGCACACCACGGCTCTTTCTGAGAAAAAGCAAGCACGGAGGACGAGAACCGCTTTTGCCCTGCGTAGCGTTCCGGGCAGCGGGTAGAACCAGGCAGAGAATTCCCGGCTAGCAGCTTCCCTGTGGCGGGGAAGTGCAAACGTACACGTTTTCGGCCGAAAACGCGTTTTCCGGCGAAAACGCACACCACGGCTCTTTCTGAGAAAAAGCAAGCACGGAGGACGAGAACCGCTTTTGCCCTGCGTAGCGTTCCGGGCAGCGGGTAGAACCAGGCAGAGAATTCCCGGCTAGCAGCTTCCCTGTGGCGGGGAAGTGCAAACGTACACGTTTTCGGCCGAAAACGCGTTTTCCGGCGAAAACGGCACACCACGGCTCTTTCTGAGAAAAAGCAAGCACGGAGGACGAGAACCGCTTTTGCCCTGCGTAGCGTTCCGGGCAGCGGGTAGAACCAGGCAGAGAATTCCCGGCTAGCAGCTTCCCTGTGGCGGGGAAGTGCAAACGTACACGTTTTCGGCCGAAAACGCGTTTTCCGGCGAAAACGCACACCACGGCTCTTTCTGAGAAAAAGCAAGCACGGAGGACGAGAACCGCTTTTGCCCTGCGTAGCGTTCCGGGCAGCGGGTAGAACCAGGCAGAGAATTCCCGGCTAGCAGCTTCCCTGTGGCGGGGAAGTGCAAACGTACACGTTTTCGGCCGAAAACGCGTTTTCCGGCGAAAACGCACACCACGGCTCTTTCTGAGAAAAAGCAAGCACGGAGGACGAGAACCGCTTTTGCCCTGCGTAGCGTTCCGGGCAGCGGGTAGAACCAGGCAGAGAATTCCCGGCTAGCAGCTTCCCTGTGGCGGGGAAGTGCAAACGTACACGTTTTCGGCCGAAAACGCGTTTTCCGGCGAAAACGCACACCACGGCTCTTTCTGAGAAAAAGCAAGCACGGAGGACGAGAACCGCTTTTGCCCTGCGTAGCGTTCCGGGCAGCGGGTAGAACCAGGCAGAGAATTCCCGGCTAGCAGCTTCCCTGTGGCGGGGAAGTGCAAACGTACACGTTTTCGGCCGAAAACGCGTTTTCCGGCGAAAACGCACACCACGGCTCTTTCTGAGAAAAAGCAAGCACGGAGGACGAGAACCGCTTTTGCCCTGCGTAGCGTTCCGGGCAGCGGGTAGAACCAGGCAGAGAATTCCCGGCTAGCAGCTTCCCTGTGGCGGGGAAGTGCAAACGTACACGTTTTCGGCCGAAAACGCGTTTTCCGGCGAAAACGCACACCACGGCTCTTTCTGAGAAAAAGCAAGCACGGAGGACGAGAACCGCTTTTGCCCTGCGTAGCGTTCCGGGCAGCGGGTAGAACCAGGCAGAGAATTCCCGGCTAGCAGCTTCCCTGTGGCGGGGAAGTGCAAACGTACACGTTTTCGGCCGAAAACGCGTTTTCCGGCGAAAACGCACACCACGGCTCTTTCTGAGAAAAAGCAAGCACGGAGGACGAGAACCGCTTTTGCCCTGCGTAGCGTTCCGGGCAGCGGGTAGAACCAGGCAGAGAATTCCCGGCTAGCAGCTTCCCTGTGGCGGGGAAGTGCAAACGTACACGTTTTCGGCCGAAAACGCGTTTTCCGGCGAAAACGCACACCACGGCTCTTTCTGAGAAAAAGCAAGCACGGAGGACGAGAACCGCTTTTGCCCTGCGTAGCGTTCCGGGCAGCGGGTAGAACCAGGCAGAGAATTCCCGGCTAGCAGCTTCCCTGTGGCGGGGAAGTGCAAACGTACACGTTTTCGGCCGAAAACGCGTTTTCCGGCGAAAACGCACACCACGGCTCTTTCTGAGAAAAAGCAAGCACGGAGGACGAGAACCGCTTTTGCCCTGCGTAGCGTTCCGGGCAGCGGGTAGAACCAGGCAGAGAATTCCCGGCTAGCAGCTTCCCTGTGGCGGGGAAGTGCAAACGTACACGTTTTCGGCCGAAAACGCGTTTTCCGGCGAAAACGCACACCACGGCTCTTTCTGAGAAAAAGCAAGCACGGAGGACGAGAACCGCTTTTGCCCTGCGTAGCGTTCCGGGCAGCGGGTAGAACCAGGCAGAGAATTCCCGGCTAGCAGCTTCCCTGTGGCGGGGAAGTGCAAACGTACACGTTTTCGGCCGAAAACGCGTTTTCCGGCGAAAACGCACACCACGGCTCTTTCTGAGAAAAAGCAAGCACGGAGGACGAGAACCGCTTTTGCCCTGCGTAGCGTTCCGGGCAGCGGGTAGAACCAGGCAGAGAATTCCCGGCTAGCAGCTTCCCTGTGGCGGGGAAGTGCAAACGTACACGTTTTCGGCCGAAAACGCGTTTTCCGGCGAAAACGCACACCACGGCTCTTTCTGAGAAAAAGCAAGCACGGAGGACGAGAACCGCTTTTGCCCTGCGTAGCGTTCCGGGCAGCGGGTAGAACCAGGCAGAGAATTCCCGGCTAGCAGCTTCCCTGTGGCGGGGAAGTGCAAACGTACACGTTTTCGGCCGAAAACGCGTTTTCCGGCGAAAACGCACACCACGGCTCTTTCTGAGAAAAAGCAAGCACGGAGGACGAGAACCGCTTTTGCCCTGCGTAGCGTTCCGGGCAGCGGGTAGAACCAGGCAGAGAATTCCCGGCTAGCAGCTTCCCTGTGGCGGGGAAGTGCAAACGTACACGTTTTCGGCCGAAAACGCGTTTTCCGGCGAAAACGCACACCACGGCTCTTTCTGAGAAAAAGCAAGCACGGAGGACGAGAACCGCTTTTGCCCTGCGTAGCGTTCCGGGCAGCGGGTAGAACCAGGCAGAGAATTCCCGGCTAGCAGCTTCCCTGTGGCGGGGAAGTGCAAACGTACACGTTTTCGGCCGAAAACGCGTTTTCCGGCGAAAACGCACACCACGGCTCTTTCTGAGAAAAAGCAAGCAC